>NW_025335269.1:25540082-25542143 GCF_004798865.1 Varanus komodoensis | reverse complement strand
GACTCGCAGGAGTCTCCTCCAGCACCACAACTCAAAGGCCTCAATCATCTGGTGCTCAGCCTTCCTTATGGTCCAACTTTCACAGCCATACATTGCAGCTGGGAAAACCATAGCCTTGACTATACGCACTTTTGTTGGCAGGGTGATGTCTCTGCTTTTTAGTATGCTGTCCAGATTTGCCATAGCTTTCCTCCCCAGGAGCAAGCGTCTTTTAATTTCTTGGCTGCAGTCACCGTCTGTAGTGATCTTGGAGCCCAGGAAAATAAAATCTGTCACTACCTCCATTTCTTCCTCATCTATTTGCCAGGAAGTGAGAGGACCAGATGCCATGATTTTAGTTTTCTTAATGTTGAGTTTCAATCGAACTTTTTCACTCTCCTCCGTCACCTGCATCAAGAGGCTTTTTAGTTCCTCTTCACTTTCTGCCATGAGAGTGGTATCATCTGCATATTTGAGGTTGTTGATATTTCTCCCAGCAGTCTTAATTCCAATTTGTGATTCATCTAGGCCCGGCTTTCTCATGATGTGCTCTGTATATAAGTTAAATAGGCAGGGCGACAGTATACAGCCTTGTCAAACTCCTTTTTCAATTTTGAACCAATGAGTGGTTCCGTGACCAGTTCTCACTGTTGCTTCTTGACCCGCATATAGGTTTCTCAAGAGACAAATAAGATGGTCAGGTACTCCCATCTCTTTAAGAACTTGCCACAATTTGTTGTGATCCACACAATCGAAGGCTTTAGCATAGTCAATGAAGCAGAAGTAGATGTTTTTCTGGAACTCCCTAGCTTCTCCATGATCCAGTGTATGTTGGCAATTTGATCTCTAGTTCCTCTCCCTCTTCGAAATCCTGCCTGTACTTCTGGTAGTTCTCTGTCCACATACTACTGGAGCCTAGCTTGTAGGATTTTGAGCATCACTTTGCTAGCATGTGACATGAGTGCAGTGGTGCGGTAGTTTGAACATTTTTTGGCATTGCCCTTCTTTGGGATGGGAATGTAAACTGACCTTTTCCAATCCTGTGGCCACTGTTGAGTTTTCCAAATTTTCTGGCACATTGAGTGTAATCTCTCAATCTTCTTAATCTCTTCTGCCTCTGTTAGGTCCCTGCTATTTTGGTCCTTTATCATGCCCATCTTTGCATGAAATGTTCCCTTCATATCTCCGATTTTCTTGACAAGATCTCTGGTCCTCCCTATTCTATTGTTTTCTTCTATTTCTTTGCACTGTTCATTTATGAAGCCATTCTTATCTCTTCTAGCTATTCTCTGGAATTCTGCATTCAATTGTTTGTATCTTTCTCTTTCTCCCTTGCCTTTCGCTTCTTTCCTCAGCTATTTGTAAAGCTTCCTCAGACAGCCATTTTGCTTTCTTGCATTTCTTTTTCTTTGGGATGGTTTTAGTTTCTGCCTCTTGTACAGTGTTGCGAACCTCCATCCATAGCTCTTCAGGCACTCTGTCTATCAGATCTAATTCCTTAAATCTATTTGTCACCTCTACTGTATATTCATCAGGGATTCATTTAGGTCATACCTGAGTGGCTTAGTGCTTTTCCCTACTTTCTTCAACTTAAGCCTAAATTTTGCAACCAGAAGCTCATGATCTGAGCCACAGTCAGCTCCTGGTCTAGTTTTTACTGACTGTATAGCGCTTCTCCATCTTTGGCTGCAGAGCACATAGTCAATCTGATTTCTGCATTGACCTTTTGGTGATGTCCATGTGTAGAGTTGTCTCTTGGGTTGTTGGAAAAGAGTGTTTGCTATGACCATCGTATTCTCTTGACAAAATTCTACCAGCCTGTGGCCCTGCTTCATTTTGTACTCCAAGGCCAAACTTGCCTGCTATTCCAGTTATCTTTTGGCTTCCTACTTTAGCATTCCAATCCCCCATGATGATAAGGACATCATTTTTTGGTGTTAATTCTAGAAGGTGCTGTAGGCCTTCATAGAACTGGTCAACTTCAGCCTCTTCAGCACCAGTGGTTGGGGCATAGACTTGGACTATTGTGATGTTGAATGGTTTGCCTTGGATTTGAACTGAGATCATTCTGTCATTTTGGAG
>NW_025335269.1:25214020-25539982 GCF_004798865.1 Varanus komodoensis | reverse complement strand
ATTGACTATGAAGGCTACTCCATTTCTTCTGAGGGATTCTTGCCCGCAGTAGTATACCTGATGGTCATTTGAATTAAATTCACCCATTCCTGTCCATTTTAGTTCACTGATTCCTAAGATGTCGATGTTCAGTCTTGTCATCTCTTGTTTGACCACGTCCAGCTTGCCTTGATTCATGGATCTTACATTCCAGGTTCCTATGGAGTATAGATCTTTGCAGCATCGAACCCTCCTTTCACCACCAGGTACATCTGCGACTGAGTGTCCTTTCGGCTTTGATCCAGTGGCTTCATTCTTTCTGGCTCTACTAGTACTAGCCCTCTGCTCTTCCCCACTAGCCTATTGGACACCTTCCGACCTGAGGGGCTCATCTTCTGGCGTCATATCTTTTTGCCTTTTGGTACTGTCCATGGGGTTTTCATGGCAAAGATACTGGAGTGGGTTGCCATTTCCTTGTTGTTTACCTACCTTTTATGTCACAATAAACATGTTTTGTACCTTCACAGTGTTGAGTATCTTGTGTGCACTAAGTGGTAACAATGTCAGTTAAATCAATTTCAATTCCAGATTGTAGCACAATTAGTGTGGACAAGTCAAAATCAGAGAAATATTTCTGTAGGGCACAGTGTGCTCATGTATAAAAGGTAAACATTTTATACCAACATTGGTGAGGCTGGTGGGAACTAGAAAGAGGGTCTTCTTGATTGTGGCACTCTATTTCTGGAATTCCATCTCCAAAGAAGTTTGTACAGTACCAACTATCTTTATTTTCTCAAGCTTTAAAAAATGTGTTGTTGTTTGTTGTTGTTTTAGCATTCTATCTATCTATTTCATTTTTATACCACCCAATACCCAAATGGCTCTCTGGGAAGTTTACAGAGTTTTAGCTTGAGCTGCTTCTTATTTTTGTAAAGTACTGTTGAAGGCCAGCTTACAATTTTTTAAAGATAATATTCAGAAGGAAAATGTAATGGTTTAATGCTTTGTTGAGCAGTCACAATTAGACACATGCACAACCAAGCACTCTTCAAAAAACCTTTTGCTGCAGAATGTTTCTCAGATACATCTGGTCTTTGTCCTGGCAGTTAATTTTCTGGCCAAGGCCTGTTGCCTCTTTTGATCTGTTTTCACTGCCACTGTTTCAGTAGCTTTGCAATTGGTCTTTGTCCTGCCAAACTGCTGTTAAAGTTTCAATTCACGCTTTTGCCCAGCTCTTGCCTTGCTAGGCTGGGACCAAATTGATTCCCTTTCAGGGAGGGCAAATTATCCCTTATGTACTTAACAGCTTCTTAGCTCTCCTCCTGGCGACTGCAAAAACATTTTTGGAAAGCTGAAAGGTGTTCACCGAGAGCTTGGTGTATTTTGGCTGCACTGCTGCTTCAGCTCGACATGAACTGTTTCCCTGCTCAGAATTGTGATGATTTGTATGAGTACTTTCACTTCATAACCATGATGGAATGTTTTGTCCCCATCTTGCTGTTTGAGCAATTACATGAGCGAGTCACTTTGTAAAGGGAGAAAGGGTGTTTGTGAATGTTCATATTCAAGATGCAGCTTGGAAACCTGACAACTTGCAGGCAAATGGATTTGGAGCACAGCATAAGTCCAGAAGGAACCCAAAGCCCTTGGAATCAAACCTTGAGATCTTCTTACTGATAGGTGTAGCTCTGCTTGTGTGTGTCATCTGAAGGGCATTTAGGCTGGCATGACTGTAAGTTTTGCACAGCTCTTTCTCCATAAACCTTAGTGCACTGCTGTTACTCTGTATGTGTGTGTACATGCACACTCAGTCCACTATCCAACATTGTGTGAAGCCCTCAAGACAAAAAAGTTGCCCACCGTTGCTTTAGCGGATCATATGCATGGTTAGCGTGCTCCGCCAGACCTTGAATAGCTGTGATAAGGAAGATGTGCTGAATACCCTACAGAGCCCTTGGGGTGAATGGGATGCTATTTAATATGGGATTATAAACAAAGTGTGGCTGACTTTGTTCATGAATATGAACACAAATAGATGATCAGATCTGACAAAAAAGAGGTAAAAAATGTAGAGAGTAAGAGTTTATGTTATGTCAATCTTCTGGTTGCCCTATAATTACTTCTTCCCATCTCTCCATATTCAGATTAATCTTGTTTTTCTATATGTTCCTGCTCAAATTAGAATAATTCTCTAATCAGCTCTGTTAGGCATGCCATAGTGGGCCAGACTATGAAAGCCAGTCCTGGCACACTGATGATGTGTATATTTTATTTGTTGCTATAATTTAAAAGTAAAATAAGAAATATTGATTTCTACTTGACTGGAGAGATGATTTAGTTTGAATATCAGTCTGATCTTAATCAGATGAGAATTAATTGAGTTGGAGGTATTAGATATTCAGTGATGTTAACTGAACCATGATCAATCTACAGAGAAGCTGTCTTTTGTACTGTGTCAGAAATATCAAATAGCTCACGCACTACAATGTAGAACAGTCTTTTCATGTTTACCGTACCTTCAACTTGCCTCATTAAATGCTCCTGTAAATCTTTTCTTTTCACAATATGTAATCTTCAAAATAAGCTAATAATAAAACACAATTTAATAGAAAATGTAAAACATACCTTGGTTCTAAAAATTACTGGCATTTATGGGTCTTTTACATCATAAAGTATCTCCTTGATATCTTACAAAATATATGATTTCAAATACCTAAGACATTCTGTAAAATTGCTGATTTCCACTCTTATTCCCTGCTTCATTGAACTGTAGTGCAGGGGAGTGAACTGAACCTTTGGGCATATACTTCTTTTCTTTTTGTCCAAAAAGAGGGGTATAACTTTAAGCCTGTTCTGGTTCTTGATAGATGTTTTCCTATTTTAAGAGTGTGATAGCAATATCATAAGTGTTGAAGAAAATATAAATGGTGAGATAACACCTCCATAGGACCAGCTCTTAAGTAGTAAAATTGTAAACCCTTTATATAAACTATAGAGCCGGTCCTAAAATCACAAGTGCTACCTTGGTGATGGCTAATGATCGATTTATAACCGGGGCATAGACATATATGTCTACATGCACTCACTTTTAAAATAAGTTTTTTCTAGCTTGAACGCTGGTAAAATTTATTGGCAAAATAATTGAAAATGGTGGTAATCTTTATTAGCATAATTCCCTGGACTGATTAAATTCTCAAAATATGTTTCCTTGTTTAGATCTAGGAAGACCATTTTACATTGCTTCATTTTATAAGCTGTTTTGTGCCTGCCCAACTTTTTAAAATGAGATTTGCTGTGGAAATACAAGATTATTTGTGTGAAGAAGCTAAGCACTGGGAGCACCACATTTGCAAGATGGTTGCAGGAATTAAGGATATAATATATTTTGAGGCCCTTTATTTATTTGATCTATATCCCAATTTTTTCCTACAAAGAACTGAAAGCAGCTTGTATCATTCTCTTCCTCCTACACTCAATTGTATCCCTACAACAACAACCCTGTGAGGTAGGTTAGGCTGTGGGTCTGTGACTCGTCCAGAGTCATTCCATGACTAAATGGGGACTAGAAGCCAGATTGCCTGAGTCCCATCCCCACACCCTTAACTCACTGCACCACACTTTTGCAGCATTCAAACTGCTGTACATGACAATGCTTGGCAGAATTACCGTATTTTTCGCTGTATAAGATGCACCTTTTCCCCCCTCAAAAGTAAGGGGAAATGTCTGTGCGTCTTATAGAGCAAACATGTGTGTGCCCGATGCCCGGGATGCTGCCGGCCCACCTACACCATGCGGCACCACCTGGCCGGCACGCGCTCAGCGTGTGCTGCTCGCCCCCCCCCGCCCCGGCGCAGGTGAGAGCTGTGCCTCTCAGGGGGAGTGGAGCGGAAGAGCAGCAGCCGCAGGCTTTAACCCGCCTGCCGCACAGAGAGACGGACTGCTCACCCCCACCGCCCAGGAAGACCTGCCGCCACCGCGCTGCCCGGAAGACCACCACCGGCACGCTGCCGGCCCGGCTGCACCTCACTTGGCCAGCACGCGCTCGGTGCGCCCTGCTCCACCCCCCTCCTCTGGTGCAGGTGAGAGCTGTTAATCACAAGTCGGTGTGTGTTTTCAAATGGCAGCCCGTCTTTTAATGAAGCCCATGGGGAAGTGATGGGGAATGTGCCTGTGATTATCAGGAAGCTTTCCATGGATCCCTCCTCTAAAAACTAGGTGCGTCTTATGGTCAGGTGTGTCTTATAGAGTGAAAAATACAGTAAGTACTTTATGGCAAAGGTTAGTATTAGGTTTTCTCTTCCAAAAACTATTGCATTCAGCAGATTTATTTTAATTTTTGGAAACCCTCTAAAATTACTGGTTTTACTTCAACCTAATAAAATATCCAATATCAGCATAGCATTCTGGATATTTTAAAAATGCACAGCATTTCTCAATTACTTGATTAAAAGACTTAGCAGAAGTGGTGGCTGCCATGGAGAGGTTAAGAGGTTTAGGGTTGGGTGCATGGACAAGCCTAAAGGCAGGTACATGCACCAGTAAAGTCAGAGATCTCATCACAAAGCATGGTGTTTAGGGTGCCTTCCAAAGCACGGTAGCTGTGTTCCTCTAGCTACTGCCCTCCATGCTGGAGTTTCTGAGATCCTTGGCTCTCATTCATTCTCCTCATAACGGCCCCTGGTTTGGGTAAAGAACAAGAGAGAAGGAGAAATGTAAGCAAGCCAGTCATTGAGTATTAATTTTTTCATGGTGGAGGCGAGGCTGTTAGGTAGATGAAAAGGGGCCACAGGTTTGAGTAGAAGGTTCTGCAGTCTAGGACCAGCTCAGTGGATCATGGATCATCCTTGATCTGTGCTTATGGATCATGAAAAATCTTATTGATGCCTAAATTAATCTGTGTGCGCCAATTGATGATTGTGGAACATAGTTTTGGCTGGGCACTCTTTTGAAAAAGGATAGACTTGGTTTAATATAAACATAGGATCATCTATGATGAGATAAAGTATAAGCAAATGAATTGTTGCATTGAGAGGCTTTTCCTCTGACAATGTAATATGGGGAAGGAAAAAAAGAAGAGAAAGGAGGTGGAAGCCAAATAAGTGAGGAGAACAAGTGTGATCCAGACTTATCATTAGCTCTGAGGAAGCAAGGGAAGGACCCCCTTTTTTCCTCCCAAATTTCTTCTTGCTGGAGCTTCCAGTTCCACCTCCCATGCTGTCCCACAGAGCCATCCATCCACTGGAGAAGCTTTTTGGCTGAATATTCCTTTGCAACTATGAAAGATAAAACTGTTTAAAAGTGTTTGTTTAGAAGCCTGAGAACATCACTTTTCATTTAAACTGTGGCCATAAGCCACACAAAGGTGCAGTCACACAGAAGGTGCATTTCACATCTGCAATACGGTTACCTTTTTTAACCGCAGGAAACTAGTTTCATTCTTTCACTACAAACCTTGTGATCTCAATCTCTCTGTCTCTGTCTCCCTCCCCCCTCTCTCCCCTCCTCTCTCTCAAGTAGTCTCAAATTAAAATGACAACCATTATGGATTCTTGGATGGCCTTGTTCCTTCTTCTCTCCTTGCAGTGTGAGACTAGAATGAAAGGCCAACTGTTCCTCACTCAGCATGCAGTATATGTCAGCAGACTGCAGTCTGATTATGAAAAGGGTAGTGCCCTGCAGTTATTATCTCAATTGGAAGCTTGTGGAAAATACTGTGAAAACATTGAAAGTATCGTTTGCCTTTAGTCTGTCTTCATGTAGTTATTTTCATTTGCACAGCTCATTACCCACCTTGAAGGAACCTACTGACAACATGAAAATACATGAAACGGGAAACTGGAGTTGGGAAATTAGGTTTATTTGTTGAGGGTTAATGTTAATGCATGTCAGTTTTTACATTTCACATTTCACTTGCATTCTGATTCTGTGTCCCCTCTGCCCAAAGTTCTAATTAAAGGTTTTTAATTAATAGTGATAGTACTCTGTTTTGGGGATTCTTTGTTCATACAAGAGAGTTCATGGACTGTCAAAACCAGATACTAAAAAATTGAGGTGCAGGCTTTTTGTACTCTTTGAAAGTGTCTAATAAACATTTCTAATAAAATGGTCTGAATTCTAGTCCTTTAGCAGCAGAAGGATTTTAAAAGGCTGTGGAGACAAAAACCAGTAGTAATTATGTGGTGTTATATATTCATATAGCTGGATTCTAATATTCTCGTGCTTGTTCCTTTCCCCTTCTCTTCTTTTCATTTTTGGTTAGCATTAACAACATTAAGGCTTTATAGCTGGAAGCCCTTTTTATCACTTTGTAATGATGCTTCCTGTGCGTGCCACTAAGGCTGTCTGTAGCTAAGGCAGGGTCTTTTGGAGGCTGGGGTATGCCCTATGTAGCAGTTCGGTCTTTGTTCACTAGGACATCACACCTTTAACCAACTGAAGCTGGTGAGCTAAGAAGTGAGAGGGACCTCCCGTTGTCTTCAGCTTATATTTTATTTTGTATGTTCGTGTGTGTGTTTTTACTTCACAGTTTTCCAGAGAAATGATTACAAAAGGAAGAAGAAAAACTAGCGCAGCACTGCTTTGCTGAGACTGATGCCAGTGGGAAACAAAAATCCAATTGCTCTTTGGACCAAGTTCAGCTTGAGAGCCCTGTGAACATCCACCCACCACTACCTAATTATATCCAGCATGTTTATATGAAATGGGAACATGTGTGATCCATTTAGACACTTCAAATTTAAACACTGACTATGTCTTTTCCAATGTTTTCATTTTTCCAAGTATAGTGGTCACTGTCATGTTTTTTAAAGAACGCATGTCTACAATGTGATATGCAAAGCTTTAAAACTCTTATGTGCCTGGTTTTAGCCTGGATTTTATCATCATTATCGGATGCGGAGTGTTGCATGTTGTTTGTTGTATATGGTTGCTTTCTTTTTTGTAAGTCCTCAAGAGACTTTTAGTATTAAGCAGCATATAAAAACTTTAAACAAAGAGAGAAAGAAAATACTTGTTTTGCTTGTTACAAAATGGGATGACAAGCATAGAATGTGTACTTCAAAAAAATGTAGAACACACAGTCCTGTCTTTTGTTTTTGGGGTGGAGCTGCCACTGAAGACAAGAGAATTTAGTTTGTGTATAACTGTTTCATTAATCAAATCTGCATAGAGTTTACATAGGCATAAAAATAGTGCCTAAGTAAGAATTATGTCTTTTTTAGAGATATACATGTGTTGTACACAGAAGAGACATTTCCTACCATGTGAGAAAGGAGAACCAATCCTTCCATCATATGGTGCTTACCATCTGCAAGCATTACACTAAAAACTATTTTAAAAAATACAGTCTGGTGCCCAGTTAGGTAAGGCAGTTTTTACTTGATCTAATATAACCAAATAAACATTTCAGTCCTAGTGTAAAAGGGAAGATTATGCACTATTTAACATAACTAAAACCTGTGGGATGATATCAGTAACAGAGTCCAATTTTAATAAATTTTCTAAAGATAAAGAATTACACTGTTCCTGCCTGAGCCTTTGGGCCAATTCTTGTATTGTGGCTGCATCACAGAAGACTGCAGAAAAGCTTCTACGTGGCAGCAGCTCTGAGTGACAGCTATACAAGAGCTGTTCTTTTCTGGATTTCCCATCCAGAGATTTTGCATATGTGACAACCTGTGTGTATGTTTATCACACATTATGAGGTACAATTGGTTTTCAGATGCAGAGGTTATATGTGCAAAAGCAAATAGACTTGTGTGAAGTGATCCATAGGAAGCAGCAATGTAGAATGTTAATCAAAGACTAGCTGTGTTATCACACGGGCTCTGACTTGTTGAAAGCAGTATGAAAAGGAGAAGGGTTTCACCTCCTGAATTTGTTACAGAATAATACAGTTTCATAAATAGTTTAGTAGTATTGAAGATCACTCCAAGTATGAGCAGTGTTAATTTGTTACACAGTGTGAAGGGAAAATCCTAATTACAACCTTGTTGCTAAACAAGTGAGAAAGACCTTACAAAAAGCTTGAGGCGGCAGGCCAAGAGTGGCTAAGATGGAAGATCAGACTGGGTCACGGAGTGAGAAAATACTTCTTTACAAAGACTTGTTTCACTGTTGACTAATAGGATTGTGCATTGCTGGTGGCTTGTGTAGCTTCCTTAAGCATGTTATAGCAATTAGAGTATTCTGGCACTGTCAAGGAGTGATAGACAACCTTAAAAATGTGGTGGCCAAGAATGGTGGTGGCCCTTTATTGGATGAAGATGTTGATGGTAAGATTGCAGTCTGTTAAGTGTGCAGCAGGACCAGACCTCATAGCTATGCAACAGTGTGTGGCTGTGTGTAGCTCTAGCAGCTGCTGGGAGAAAAAGGCCTTCATTGGCACTATTTTGATGCGTCTGTAACCCAATGCAGGCATTTTGCTTTAAGGTAGAATGGACACATGATGGGAGGAAGAGCAAGGACAAGCATGTTAGCTCTCTCCCTCCATATGTTGGCGGCACATTTCTCTATTGGCTCCCCATTCCATGGATGCCACTCAGTGCCAGAGAAGATATTTGCTCTGGGGCAGTGGAGGTAGCAGGCAAGAATGCTGTGGCCCCATCCATTGGCCAGAGGGACAAGAGCCGCCAAATGCTTTTCAAGGAAAACATGTGCTAGGGAAGATCAGCCTCATTCAAAGGGCAGTGAAATGCCTGCGTGCAGTTTGCAACCTTGTTCTGGCCTTGAAAAACTGATCTCCCTTCTGTGAAAAATGAGATAAATATGCGGAGTAAATGGAAGTGTTGGCTGGGGCTGATGGGAGTTGTAGTTTAAAACACCAGGTTGCCTACCTGTTTTATGCATTCTGAAAGCTGCAGGTATGTGGGATTGTGCCTACCTAGAGTCCCTGGGACAAGAACCCTGGAGTAAGTACTATCACAAGCAGTGACATTAGAAATTAATATGCAAACCTAATGGTACAGGCTCCTTGTTCTTGTCCCCAGCCTCTCTCATTCAAGAGGTACCACCAGAATGCCTTTGCTGTACATGGTAGCTTCAAAACAGGTGCTAAAAGTGTCCTGGGGTATTCAGTTGTACGATATACCGCTATCACGTGCAAGCAGTATCAGTTAATTTGATTGCAGAAAATACATCTGCAGACCCTGTTATGAGGCCCACCTGTACACTTATTTTTTTAACAAAGCTCACTACTGATACGTTTGCTTTGCTGCAGTGGTGTTTTAGTCTTGGAGCTGGGCTGGAGGGTCCTGCTTGGGTTGCATTTGAATATGTGCTTGCCAAATTTTGCAGCTCTGGTTAAAAATGGAATATATATATTTATATATAAATAGATAGATAGATATATTGGGGGAATACATAACTTAAGGGCAATGCATACATTTCTCACACAAAATTTTGCAAGCTGAAACAGGACAGGATGCACTTGTGCTTCACAAGTGTGAAAGCTGTAGAAAGTAAACACTATCAGATGGTTAATCAAGGGAAAGGAACACGTAGGATCTTGAAACTTTGTGCCTGCATAACCACTTTGTCTCATATTTTATTTCAGCTTTCACCAAATGTTGTCAAGACACAGGTGTTCTAATGGTGGTCAAATGCCAAGAGGAAAACAAAGCTCTGAAAGCATGTCTCACTGGCTAGTAAGTAAAATCGAGGAAGAGAAGCCTACACCCAGCAGTAATTAAAGAGAAAGGTCCTGGTAGTTCCTGTTGGTTTTGAATAGAGATTCAAAATTGTTCTCTGGAAGTTGGAAAGATAGTTGATCTTGCTTT
Source organism: Varanus komodoensis (assembly GCF_004798865.1). Taxonomy (NCBI): domain Eukaryota; kingdom Metazoa; phylum Chordata; class Lepidosauria; order Squamata; family Varanidae; genus Varanus; species Varanus komodoensis. Next base: position 25,530,227 of record NW_025335269.1, on the reverse strand, counting down.
CACTTTGGACAATCATTAGTATACTGTATCCATTCACAGAAAGTGCATCTCTGCTAGAATCATTTCGACTAGTTACTGCATTCTGGTTCACTTATCCCCATCAGTGGAGCTGCTCTTGTATCAAAGAACCTAGCTAGGCCACTGTGGCAGCCTCTACCAGATATTGCAGGGACATCCAAGTTGTGACAATCTGGATAGGGGGAGGAAGCCCCTAACAAAGTTTGATTATTCTAATACTGCAATATATTTGAAAGATAAGCCACAATTTGACACATTAGGCAAGACCAGTACATGAGGATCATTTGAGCCTGTTTATATATGAGAACTATCTTGTTAAACTTAAGGAGATGTAACACCAGTTATACTTAGTATCAAGAAGACAAAACAAAACAAAAGCTAGATCTTCAAGCAAATGTTAAAAATTTAATTATAAATCAGCAGTTTTGCTAAACAAAATATCTGGAGGTGACCTTGCAGTATATTTTACATCAAAGTTCCTTGAATATATTTGGGAAGCTGAGGATGCAGATTCAGTTTAGAAGCATGGAAAGTACTGCTGTATTAACATTAAATGTCTAAGGCTGGAAATTGGGTAATGAGCTTTGAATTGTATTATGATCAAATTAATAAAATATTTAAAAGAAGACATTAAATAATTTTGAATAGATTATGCACATCTGGAGTAGTTACTTATATCATTACCACTTAACTTGCATTTTAAATCCCCATCCCCAGCTGAGAGAGACTTCTGTTTACTGTCTAACTTGTACCTCCCAGTTTTATTGGCTGACCTAGAAATAGAAAAAAACTATTTTTTCCTCCTCTATATACATTCTGCAATTTGAGACTAACTCCACTGTTTCATGTGATCATTTACCAAAACACTCCCATACCCTAAAAGGACCCAGTTGCTAAGTATTTGGAAGAAAGGTGTTCTGTCCTATTATCCGGGGGAGCATGCAAAAATAATTTCAAAATGTGGATGGCCCCAAGTTTGAATAATGTTATTCACTTACTGCTATTTTGTATCAATCCCCTTTCTTCCACATGGACACATTCTTCCTCTTATATAGGTAAGAAGTGCAGGTATGGAGCCCTGAAAACTGGATCTTCAAATGCCACACATCTTTTTCCTTACGACCATGCCCCAATTTCCACTGTATCTGCAGCAGCACACTCTAGAACAGGCTTCCCTTCAAAATGAAAAGTATGATTTCCAACCAGAGTAAGCACCAGATACAGCTGCACACTTGCATGGGACATGTGGGCAGATGGAGGCTTGTTGTGGTCTCTAGTGATGCAATTCACTATGACTGCCCACAGTCCTCTGACCTCAGGTGGTTATGGGCATGCAAGAGAAGGAAAGGCTGAGGTGCCACCAGAATAGTCTGCATGTTGGCAGAGCCCGACTCCTCGCAGAACTCCATCCGCAAGCACTGTGTTAGAATCTCGGAGCTGCAGGTTACCAGACTTTGCTGAGTGCGAGAGTGGAGGGAGCTAGCACTCCTAACTCTCCTGTGACTAGTTACTGTCTGATGGCCATAGGATTACATCTTGAGAAGTCCACCAGTAGATGAAATTGCGTAAAGAAATAACTAAGATCTAATGATCCTATTTCCTTTCTTCTAGCTATACTGACCCAGCATTTTATGAAGAATGCAAGCTTGAATATTTGAAGCAAAGGGAAGAATTCAGAGCAACAGGAATCCCCCAAAAGCAGCAGAAGCTTCCCACCAGCATGTAAACTCTTACATGTCTTGGCTAAAGGGGCTGTGGGTTGATTGCCAATGCCATTAAACACCAAATTTGAATAGATCTTGCAATGTTTTTTCAATCATAACACTGCAATAAATGAAACTTGTATGCTGTCATTGTGAACAGTGTATCCTGAATCTGGAAAATATGATTACAGCAAGAAAATGCTATCTACTTCAGTGGCGGGACTTTCCATAGTTCAATTTACAACAGGCCCTTGGGGCAACTTCAGTCAGGCATGGTGGGCTTTCCTGAACAATAACAGAAGCAGAAGAATTCACCCTTCACTACATTTGTGGTGTTCTTCACCCCATTCCCAAAAGGCAGGTTTGGAGTTACAGCACCCTGTATTTCACCACTGGCCAACTTATGGAACAACTGTATTTTTGGGACAACACGTTCCGTATAGGTGCCAACAGCAGAGCAAAAGCACTGCGCTTGCAGTAGAAGTTAGAGCAAGGTGATAAGATTTCTGCAAACAGAAATCAAAGGAAGCCATGTGGAAGAAGGGAAAGCAAAAGGACAGCTAGCTGTACGATAGGAATGGGGTAGAAGGGGATAGTAACATGACATGGTTATATAGAGAGGGGATTAAAAAAAGACCAATTGAGTTTAAAAAGGAGTTGTGTTAAATTGTCAAAATCTCTTCTGTTTTTACTGATGCAGCTGCCTTCAGGTAGAGATGTTATAATAAAAATGTAAGACGTAACCCTCCATGTCGTCAGTGGTACTCTTTCTGATCCAGGAGCTATTATAAAACATGAAATAAATTATAAGTTTTGAAATATTTAGTATTTACTTCCCCTTTTTCACTATGAGAAGCATTCCTAACTTGTCCCAATTTTGTAACATTAGCTAATCAAATATCCACCACCACAGATCCAAGCTGTTGATGAAATGAACTGAACCCAAAGTTTCTTAAGTTTGTTTTTTTTTTAATCCTGTAACTTGCCCATTTGCAGAGGCATCTCTCTCAGCACTTCTGGGAATTTCTAGCTTTCACACATACTTTCATATTGATCAAAGTGGCTGGATTTGTGTAGACAAAAGACAGTCCTTTTTATGGTGGTTCAAGTTAAGAGCCAGAGCAACAGAGCTTTGATTTCAAAAAGAAAGAAGATATTTAAAGTGACAGGCAGTTATTCAGGCTAATTGCAGGATTTTCAGATTCAGAAATGTATGAATGCTTCATGAATTCATCAGTTTCCAAGTGACTTCAAACTCAATTTTTTCTTGAGCAGGTTTTTTTTTGGGGGGGGGGTAGGATCTTTATTAGAAACAAGTGATTAGAAATCTAGATTACAGTAATTCTTTCTCTCTTCTCATAAATTAACCTCACCCAAATTATAATGGCAATTTAGAAAAATCATGCAATTCAATATGCAAGTTCTAATGTCTGGAGTGCAATTTAGAATGTTTAGAATGAAAAGAAAAAACATCTTCGTGAACAATTCCTGAATGAATTAAAATGTCATACCAATATACTTTGGTAGCTCATTAAGAGATGCACTTGTCCTGATTAGGAATGAGATCAGAGAATATCCTACGTATTTTGATGACTGAATTTTAGTGTTTGTTTATATCGTTTTACTATTAGCACTCCAATTTCCTTTGGGAGGAAGAGCATATTTTCATGAATTTACTTTGGCTAGCTGCACAAAATAAAAGAATGATGTTCCATCCTTCCCCAGCCTGATAGCCTCAAGATGTTTTTGACTTCAATTCCCACCAGCCTCAGCTAGCATAACCAATGCCAGGAATGCCTGAAGTTCAACACACAAGGGAACCAAGCAGGACAAGACTGGCTTTCAAGGCAAAAACCTGGGGGGCTGGGGATCAAAACAGATTGCACAAATGTAGAATTATGGCCCAGGCATTAAAATGTTGGCATCTGCCAAAAGCATGATGTTCAGAGGAGTTAAAAGATGCTATATTTGTAATTTACAAAAAGCCATTTTCAAACGGAAAAATAATTTATTTAAAAATAGGTTTGTTTCTTCAGCACATGTTCAAAACATTAAGAGGCTCTTGTGCTGGACAATGTCACTTATCCAAGTCTCTTGTACCCAAAGAATCGGCCCTGAGAAACACATCAGAGCTATGCAGCCACATGAGAAATCGCTTCTGCTGCTTTGTTATTACACAGGTAGTTGGTTCTATCAGCTAAAGTCTAGTGACTTGGATTTATTTTATGCATATTGGGTTTGTTCTATTACTCTTCAGGAGATTGTACTCCCTCGAGTCAGCTATGTTCATTGGTCAGAATAAATTCCAGCATCTGACACCATTTCCATTAATCACAGACAAGCCAGGCTACGTGAGCAAGATAAGAGATAAAACAAACATATCTGGTGAATGGTATGTACATTATTTATGTATGCCATTCACTACCACAGTAGAAGGTATACTTTTTTCTTCACGTATTACATTCCCTCCAATATTAGACAAGGAATACAGGAGCCAGCACTGAAATATAGAAATGCAAGAAAGGAAAAATGTACTATTCCCTCTGTCACAGTACACCACCGATATGGTGGTGCTGTTCAAGAACATATAGACACAGCTCCAAGACAAGTCCTTTATCATTTAGGAACATGCATCTGTTACATCTAATACAGATTTTACTTTTTCCTATTCGTGTTTCAAATTCACACCTAGATGCAAGTGGGAAACAGCAGAAGACACTAATTTGTAAATACTGGAATGATCTGATAAAGAGTCCAGCATTGAACTAGCAAAACATAAACCTGTTTCCTCACTATGTAGTCAGGTCCTCACTAGAGCTTTCTAATATGAAAAACTGTAATTGCCCCTGCATATTAAAAGTCAAGTATGGAAAAGAATTGCTGGAAGCCTGGCAATTCATATACCTTTAAGGGCAAGTTCTCTGCTTGAAGTAGCTCAATATGGATTAACAGAGTTTACTATCAAATCTTGACTACAGAATAATCAATAATACAAGGTAGGGAGCTAAGGCTTAAAAATTATTTGAATGTTGAGAATTAAAATACTGTGCTACCCATGTACATAACTTTTGGACACCTGAAGCATCTTATTAAGTATAGGACACGTCAGTTATGTGTTTCTGTAAAAAAAGATTAAATGCATTTAGAGTTAACAGTTCTTCTGCCTAGATTAAGGCGCTTGGAAGTTTTTACACCAAAGCAAAATTAATGGGTTCAGAAGTCTTAAAGCAATGATTTTGGTAACAGACAGATAAGCACCCAAATGATTTGGTTAGGGTAATACCAGAAGAGGTAGCAGTAACTACATAATGTCATTACCCATTTGAAAAATGACAGCAGAATCTACCGTATTATTTAAGAGATTTTCAATTTTCCACTATATCAAATTCTTCACTGTAAGGCTAGGGAGAACACAGTTAAGGAATTCTAGTAATTTGGCTTATTACATATGTCACAATAGTTTCATCTGTTCGCCTTTTCCTCCCAACACCCACTACTCATTGAGAAAATGCAGTAACTGCTTCAGAACTAGAGGTAAAAGCAAAATCACATTCTATTCTTTACCTGAGAAGCCTAAAGAGAAAACATACTGTCAAAAAGAACATTCTCACAGCTTATGAAAATGTCGGAAGATGCTCTATTTCAAAGCAATGTTATTCACACAGCTGCAATGTACAGTTTTTGTTTGACTCCAAGACTTAATACTCTAGTAATCTGGAGGACTGAGTGACTCGTGTACTCATTTTCATCAAATGCCATTTCTTTTGATTTCATTGGACTGCTTTCAAATTTAGACAAGTGAAGAGTAAGATCCAGCTTGGACTGCTACCCTTTCATCCTCCTTCACACTTGCTACATTCCACTTATGCACACACGCGCCTGTTCAAATTTGTATCAACTTTTTCCTAAAGTTCTTCACTCTTGCCCAGGCAGTTTTGGTTGCACTGATCCAAATTATTTTCTGGAAAGTTTAACTGAGACGCTCTGTGTCTCATTTCACAAAACATTGTCCCACTAGGTTTTGGAGGGCTTGGGAAGACCCAAGAATTATCTTCCAAAGAGATCTTTCCATAGGAGTTCTGTTCTTGAAATGGAGAGTCACAAAATCTCTCTTCAGTACATGATGGGGAAGATACAGCATTGTTGAAAACTTGGTCAGTTGGTGGAAGTAGCCACTTTTTGCACACTGATCCAGAAGCCGCAAGATGTAGATTTGTTGTATCCTCTTCAAGGTCTTCAATACACTGAACAGCAGTAGTATAGGATGGCACTATGGAGATAACCAAATAATCTTAGTTTCCTGCTTACACAAAAGATATTAAACTAATATATTTATCATGTTACTGTTTAGAAGACAAGAACTAATAACGGAAATACTACTTTTCTGTAAGAACCTCACTTCAATTAGCACTGAACCTGTTGGCCAACATGCCCCAGTGCTAGTGCAAACCCCATTCCAGAAGTGAAAAACCAGCACACAAGTCCATATAATCTGTCCACTGTGGCATCTGCAGGTTAGATTCAGAGAAAGCCAAGGTCATCTGAATCAGTTGAAGATTTTTCCAACATCCCTAAAGAGGAGAGAACTGAAGCTAGCCTCCATGCTGCTTGCATCCTCATCTGCACTGCTTTTAAGCATTTTCCCCTAGCTAGCTGCAAAATAAGTCTGCTAAGAGAAAACACCTTGAATTAGAATGCAGGGAAGTAATTCGGGCAAGTGGATAGGTTTTGTTCCCCTCCAGTGCCTCCCCCTTTTAGGGTTAAAAAGTTAACATCCACCCCCACTTTTAAGCTGAGCTAACAGCCACATGTTTAACGAACATGTATCTGAACTGGCTGCAAAATAGGTAAGCTATTTTCTAAGCTTCTATTTTTTGGAAGTGCTTTCTCTTCATGTTGTATGATGCAGCTCTTAATTAATGAAAGATCCTAGGAAGCAGTTAAGAAAAAGGCAGTGCACACATTTAGGGAGCTTTTGTGTGCGTATGTTTTAAAGGGGTGACTTGCTTGTAAAGTAGGGACATGTTTGAAAAATATCTTTTGGTGTTTTTTAAATATGAAGTAGTTGTGGTAAAAGGTCAAATACAACTAAACTTAACACCTCAGCTTCATACAAATAAGCAACACTTGACTGAGGAAAAAGCCACAAGGGAAGAGAAAATTAAAAAAAAAAAAAACCCATCAGCAACACTTTTATGTGTGAAGCTGACCAGTACAAGGCAGAAAATGGGGAGGCTGGAACCATAATAAAAAAGGGGTTTGTCAGCCTCACCTGATCAAGTCTTGATAAGATACAATAACAAACTGCACTCCAATATGGTACAGCTTAAGGAGGGTGGTTTGCATTCTTAAGACATCATCTTGCAAACCTTGACTTGCCTTTCTTGGGTGCAGATGGGATCAGTTTCAGTTTCCTCAGCATTTCAGCTTGTACCTCAGTCACCAGATGCAGATTAGACATCTCCTTCTTCAATTCCCAGTATGCTTGCTGAACATTTTCACTGAAAACACATGTTTAAGTTGACATTTCAGCTGGCCTTATATTTCTCCATGTCTATAATCAGGGACTTTTATGGAAAACTTCTCAAACCAAAGGCAATTGCTTCAGAAAGCTAGTTTAAAAAAACCTTCTGGACTAACACAAAAAGCCATTATTTCCAGGTATATTCATAAACGCATACCATGTTAGGGCACTACCTAATTGCCCCCTGCACCCACAAACGGTTGTCCAGCCAGAAGCCAATTTGTGATTGGTATGGCACAGAGAATTCACACAAGGATGAGAGCTAGGGAACTGTGAGGAGAGGGAAGTCATACCTGGCTGGATCAAACAAAGGTGGTCTTAGCCCAGTAACCCACTCCCAACAGCAACCAACTAGATCCCTCTGGGTACTTACAAACAGGCCTGCTGAAGGCCATCCTGCAACCACTGCCCAGCAATAATATTCTTTGGAAGTATATGCCTCTGCACATGGAAGCATTATCACTGTTCTGTTTAGTACCAGCAGTCTTCTGTAAACTGGACTAATACTTTAAAATCTAAGTGGAACATGCCTTCAACACACCTTGGGATAGTGAATTCTCAAAGTTCATTACATAATGCACAGAAGTCTTTTTATTTCCTTGTCTTTAGACTACCACCACTCCACTTCAGGCGGTGATCCCATTTCCAAAATGATGAGGGAGAAAAATACTATCTTTTTTCCCTAGATGAAAATCACCCCTAAACCTTAGCCTTTCCTTGTGGGGGACTGGTTCATGTTCAACCTCAGCTGCAACTCAGCAGGTGTTATAGTCAAGCCACTCTTCACTCTGGCCTTTCCCCCTTTGAAATATGGAGATAATTCCACGATAGGCCAGGGTGAGCAATTTTTGACCCACAATTCCAATCAGGCCTGGCCAGCACAACCAATGATGAAGGGAATTGTACGACAAAGTGTTTACAGAGCACAAGTTGCCCACCTCTGCTACAGGCCTAACTTAACGGGCTGTTGTGAGGATTCCTGAGGAAATCCCTGTGAAGCATTCCGAATGTTTGAAAGGTGCTACATAAATGCTAAGTACTGCTGAGCCTCAAGTACCAACATTAAACACGGAAGGATGTTTGAAGGATCTACAAAACTTCAACTCTAGAGAGAATTTGCGAGGTGAGGATGGCTAGTTAAGCACTGTGTCTGTCATGCCTTAAATCAAGGATGCAGAAAAAGTCTGCTCAGGGTACTAATCCCCAAAGGCCACACATCTGGCACCATCTTTGCCCCAACCACCTAACGCTTGTGGGTATTCCAGTTTTTGTAGTATTTCCACATTATACAAGGCTGAAAGGCCTCCTAAGGTTTAATTACCAGCAGCAGGACCTATAAGCTAAAATATACTGGTATTCTGGCTTGTGCTTTCAGCTCTGCCTGTCCTTATCAACTCCACCCATGACCAACACACAGAAAAGCAAGAGCTTTTCTAAACAGAATTCAGCCCATTAGCTGTTCTGCTCCCTTGCACACAAATTTCAATAACAACTATACAACACATCCTAACAATATAATTTCCTTCCCTTTAAAAGGCTATTTGCCAGTGTCATCCCATCTCCTCACCTGTATTTCAGAGTTTTGGCATGAAAAGCTAATGTGCTTTTGTTTATAACTATGCCTACTGATATAATAAATACTGAAGTACTACCGAACCTCTTGTGAATTAAGTCCCAATTCCTTTCAACCAACATAACTGCACCCCACTATCTAAAGAAGAGTTTAGATGTTTTTAAGTAACAATTTATATTTGACCGAAAAAAATCTTGTGTCACTGACAAGTGACAAATATTTCACAAGCATATTAGAGAAGTGTACATGCATATTCAAATTAAATCAAAAGGTACTTGCTGGAACAAACATTTTCTCTAGGTGTGAGAAGAGGTGCAGACTGGTTTTCACAGTCAATGTGAGTTACAGTTGGTTTTACAACTGTAAATTTTTACAAATTGGTTTGTTGTGGCCAATTTATATTCTAGGCAGATACCAAAGAAATACTTTTTAAAAAAATGACAATTTCTTTAATGTGATGGACTGAGCATCTCATTTACCAAACACTTAACTAAATACTATTTTGGAGAAGCAAGAACATAAAGGGTATAGTATATATGTTATTACAATATTGGAGGCCTAAAGCAGTCTTACATATCTGCTTCCTTCCTTTTTTTTAAGGGAAGCCCCAAAGTAACTTATGAAATGACCAAGTCCTATTCCTCCCTCATGTGGAAAACAAGGAAAATGCATTTCCAAGGACTGAAAACATCGATAAGCATGTTACAGTCCTCGATGCCTTTTCTCAGTATGTGAAGTTTTCATGCTTAACTACACATTGCATAGTTGGTGCTTTGAAGGAGGGAGAACGGATCAGCCAGCTCAGTCTCTATGCTGCTCATGGGACCGTGTGATTTCAGAGCCCCACCCCCATCTTCTTAGGTCAAAGTTTCCAGGAGCAGAAGGTTTGAAGCACCGACTGCAGGACTATCAGCTCTGCTGTGTCGCTGCCCAAGATTTTTGCCTTTCTATCCACAGTCTGAAAGGAATGCTAGGCAAGAAACAGCCAGTGAAAACAAAATGGATGCCAGCAGTAAAACTTTATGGCATAAAATCTTACAAATAATAATTTAACACTATCATAAGAGATAATGGTTATGAGATAAGGCACTGTATCCCAAACTCCTTTTGCCATTTTTCAACTAACAAGTCTTTAAGTTTGATTTCCTCTGTATTTCATGATGAATACAGGCTTCACAAAGCAACCCCTTCCCTCTCACAAGCCATCTGAACTCTGACTTGAGTTTTGTGAAAACATCTCTCAAAAAGCTAAATCTTAAATGCCAGGGCCCAAAAAGAAATAAATTTCTGAATCTTGAAAATGTTTTGGGAACTCTCACCACAAAGGACCTCAACCTGCAGCCATTTAGCTGGAGGGAGTGGTGGAAGAGACAAAACAATTGGCCGTGGTCCATGTTTCAGCTTCAAATTCTGCAGTGTCTTCATCACATAAATATGGTGATCACATTAATGCACCAGTTACATCTGCTGATATACTTTCAATAAGCTACTTCAGATAACATTTGAAGTGGGTCATTAATTTATTTATATTATACTTTTATGTAAATGTATTTTATTTGTGTAAGCCATCCTGAGGCTCTCACAAAGGATGGCATACAAATACCTTAGACAAACAAACAAACATTTAGTAATATACATCAGTCAAAATTAGTGACACCAGTCAAAACTCAGGCTTCTTTTTAAATGGGTTTTGAGGGGACCAGTAAGAGCTTCTGGACAAGGAAATGAGCAGAATCAATAGCTGCATATTGATTATATTGACCAAAAATCATGATTAGTCCTCTAAACGCCATGCTCCCAAATAAGGTGTTCACACTTTTGCAGGTACCTATGGTGCCTAGAAAGATTAGGAAAGGTGGTGGACACTCAGTGGACACTCAGAACAGGCATTGTTTGCCAAGCAAACAAACATTAGAGAATCTCATTGGGAAGGGTAAGGTATACCGACCACACCCCTTTGCCAAGCTAAGATCCCCTCATGATCTCACTTGACAGTTTTTTGTTAAATAAAAAGCAACACAAGAAATTAAACTAGTAGTAGCCTTGCTCTGTCAATGTCCATGGATGATGCCTCCTGTACTTTGACAGGAGACACCAACCAACCACCAACTAGAACAATGAAAAGTCAAGGTTACACATTCAGAGAAGCAGACTTGTACAACTCCCTCCCAAAAACAAAAATATTTGTGCAAAGCCCAGATGCATTTTTTAAGGTAATGGATGTTAAACCATTCCAATAGGCAATCTGAACACTTTGCACCAGAAAAAGCAATTGCCAAAAGAAAAAAAAAGGGGGGGGGGGGGGAGCCAAGATGACCACAGAGTGAATCGCAGTTGGCAAGGGGGAGGCCAAGTCAGTGTCAGTTACTCCAAAGTGCTGTTTGGATACTTTGTGGAATAACTGTCACTAGAGCAACAAGGGGCTTTTCCTGCTCTTGATTGCTCACTACTTCCCTTGGACCCATGGTGGAATTCGGCTTGTTGGTCTTGCCCGGGGGTTTGAATGACGCAACCCAATATGGATGCAAGTACCATCACTGCAATCAACTGGAAACCAGTAAACTTGTCTCAAAATCAGAGTCAGATGTTCTGAGAGGCCTGTCCTGAAATTGCATACTGAATCAGTTATCAATCTAAAGTATCTTCAAAGATAGGCAAAGACTGAAGAAGTGAAACATGCTTTATCGGGATGTATATAATTCGATAGGTCTTTACCAATTGAGTTTCTATTCAGATCACTGCCTTCCTTAAAAGTTTTGCAGTATGGACTGGATTAGTTGCAGGGACTCACCCACACTGTAGTTCTATAACAAAGTTGAAAGAAATGAATGGAATCTTCATACCTTTGAATGTTCTGCTGCTTGACAAACTCTCCATTTATTACAATTTCTTGCTGGGATTCAACCTGGGATTCAAAAAAGAAACATTTCAATATCATTTTCAGAGAAATTGTCTATTTGGCCAAAGACAGTTATACTTTTCCCATTTAAATGCAAAATCAAAGACGGAAATTTCAAAATCAAAGACGGCAGCAGTAACATGGGTTTTCATACATTTTGAATTAGAAACTTTAGGTACTCTGTATCAATTTTGGATCTTTAACTTATATTTAACAAACATAACTAAAAATATAGTGTATTAAATTTTACATGTTCAATAATATCTCAAAAGTTGTTCTAATGGCCAAGACCAAGAGTACTTCTACTATATCAGAATACATACATACATTAGCCCTGATCTGAAAACAAGTATTTCTGGCTTGTTTCTGGGGTTATTGATCTAGAAATGCTAAGTCCTCCATGTGCTAGCAGTTAGTAATGTTGGAGCAATGCAATCAGCAGAAGCACAGAAGCTCTTTGAAAGTTCAAAAGAAAAAGGCACTGAAAACTGTGATACCAATTTTAAATATGCATATTATACATGTAGGCACAGATGTTTTCTAAAATAGCACCTGAAATGTATTAAATTACATCCCATGTTTCAACTAAAAATAGAATTCAACTGTCACTTGGAAATTGCCTAACTTAACTATTAAACTATTCATTCATGTTTTACATTTTAGAAAATGATACATGCTTAGAAATGGGCAATTTTGTGCAAAAAGACACAGCAGCAGATATTTTGGAGAGGGAGAAACGGGCTGTTATAAAAAGTTAGCTGAAAAAATTGTCTAACCTGTATTACAATAGCAGTACTTCCTTTGATCCCAAATCAGAGACATGGTAAAACAAATTAAAATTAAATTAAAATAAGGGAGAAGTCTATAAAGGGAACCACTGATAATTTAGGTGCTTTGGATTACATCTCCTATCAGCCCCAGCTAGCAGAGCCAGTAGTTGGGGATTATGTGAGCAGCCTTGCCTACTCCTTTAAGATCTATGAAAGCAGAAAGCCTCACTAATCCTAAGGAAGAGAATCACTAAGGAAGCAAAATGTCATGTTTTATGTTGAAGAGGAAATTATGCACTGTCTTGTAGCTACCACCTCCTGAACCCACTCTAAACACCCCAAAGTTCATATAAACAGCCTCTGTCACCACCAGTAACAATTGCCTTGATATCTTCTGATCACAAGAGCTTTGTACATATTAAGTGGTTTCAAAATATAAATTAGATTACTCTGCCATTCCATGTTGATAAAGCAGCTATGGCATTCCCAATCACATAAAGCTTAGATAAAAAAAACCACACACAGTTACATTTTACAAAAGAAGCTACTAGAATATTAAAATTCATGTTCTATCTGGAAGACATCAGTGTTTTGAAATGTGTATATATTAATTTATATTGGTATATCATTTTTGACAAAATTTTGTATGGTTTCTCTCATGCTGTCTGGCAGCTATCACCTAAAGAAAGTCATTACCATTTTGTTTTCACAATTAACAATTTGTTAGAAATCATTTTTTCTGATGCACAGAAAATCAGAGTATTTTTCTGATGCATAGAATGTATAGACAGCTAGAGGAGTAGGATCATGCTGTCCTACTGCAACCCATCACTGAGTGCAACTGAGTCATTCTAAGGTCACCTGAATCCCTGCTTTGGACTGGGATATGAACCTACATGAACAGAATCCACTGTGCCAAGATATGACCTGCACAATCATAATCACCCCATTTTAGGGGATCCATGTTGTATCTTGGCACCTATATCCAAAATGTGGGGAACAGAACTTAGAGCTCAGGAGAGATGTGGGCAGGGAATCGAGAGAATAAATGCAGTCCCCAGCCTTATATAGGCCTAATCTCACTAGAACCGCACCTGAAAAGGTTCATTTCATTGCTTTCCTACAAAAAAACCTTTTACATAGAATCTATCTTATACAGACAATATATACAATGTACTGATTCAGAAGCAAATGACTAATCTTCCCCCCCCCCATGCGCTTACACAGACACACCAGCTGTTTTAATTTTTTTTCTTTGGAGAGTTTAGTTCAATGGAATAGCATGACTACTCAAACAAAAAAATAAACAGTAGTAATTAAATGTTTTAGCAAGCTTCTACCGAAAAAAACTGGAAAAGGAGGCTTTCATGAATAATCTGACTGAAATCAAAAGAATTCATAAGTAAGTGCCATGAATTACATGCTCAGTTCAGCAAATTTTAAGCAGTGGATTTAAAAGATGCTAATTCAAAGACGACTTAAATTCATGCCAATATCTTGCATTTGGCACCATCTAGTGGAGCTTCTTGAAAACTGCAATCTAATCCCTGCTATCTGAGAAGTATTAACCTAACAATTGCCTATAGGTTTGCCTATACTATACTAAATTTCTCTGAGAAAGAGTTACGCAGCATGGGTTGTTTGCCTAACAATTAATTCACAGTGCATGTCACAGACAATTAGGCTTACTATGGCTTGTTCTCCCTCTGGTCCTCCAACTGGTATCCTAGTGCCCTTTGTGGCAGAATTCCAATTGGTATCTGTTTTCATATGCTGCTTCAATTTGAGAAAAAAAAAACTCCTTGGAGTCACAAAAATGTTCAATTTAGGGCATATTTTCCTCCTTAGAAAATTGCACAAATACATTCATAATTTACATCATTCATGCTACTGTTGTCAGACTTTTATAAGTACAAAACTGAATTCTTATGGCTATCCAATATGCATAGTCTTGACAATTTCCCTTTATGTCTCCCCTGTTCAACTAAAATAAATGGAAAGTGAAATGGCTAGATTACACATAAGGTAATTTCCCCTCAGTTCCCAGGTCGAATTACTCTGTTGTCAACTGAAAAACACTGAAAAGGAGAAAACAGCAGCAAAAGAAAACCAAAAGGATTGACTCGGGGAAATGTTGAAATGGCAGAAGGCACTGAGAAGTGTCAGTTGTTCATATACCCATCTTGGTGCACCTTCTGTTGCCATTTCCCCACCCCTTTTCAGTACTTTTCAACTGACAACTTAGCTATTGGCTCTTGCAACTGAAAAGAAGCCTACATGCAGTTTCTCCTCATTAACTTCCATGCCTGTTACCACATCCACTTTCCTGCTTCCTTTTACATCTAAAACATAAAATTGACCAGACAACCAGGAAAGAGCAGGGAAATAAATAGATTTTAAAATTATGAAGCCATTTGTGCAATTTTTAAGGCCAAAAAAAAAAAAAAATTGGGGGCAACCCGTTGACAGTCCCTTCAAAGTGCTACATAGGCATCAGTGGAGGTGCTGTCACTGATGGCAGCAAGAGCAAGAGATTTTGCTGCTCTCGCTAATAGCCCTGCAACCCATGATGAAATTGCTCTCTTGGGTTTTAACAGCATGACAACCCACCAGTGATTTGACAACCTCTAGAACAAGCTACAGGTTGTCAGAGTGGTTTGTGCCAAAATATAAGCCACCTTGTGGAAAACAATCTGGCTTTGGAAAAAGTAAGACCCCACCGTGCCTACTCATGATAGGTTGTTGCGTTATCTGCATCAAGTCCACATCATTTTAATCCCCAAAAGAAGTGATGGTCATAATTAACCCATTATTCCACCCAGAAGAATAAAATGAACTAAAGTTGCAGCAACCCCTACTTGTTCATGTACTTAATGAGAAGCTCCAGACTCTTTGGCTGTTCCTTAGAAACCAACCTGAGGCAATGTCAACTAATGAGTACATTTACCTAGTTAGTTGCCAAAAAGAATGAGTACATTTACCTAGTTAGTTGCCAAAAGCCTTCATTTAGTGAGGAGGGAGAATAGAGGGAACTGCTTTCCCTCTTGCAGAAAATCAGTACAACTATTAAGGACAATACTAAGGTTGCTCTAACTAATCTTGGCTGAGCACAGAAGTTTTCTTCTGTATAATGGCCAAGATTCTGAGAACCAAGTAATTAGTTCTGCAAATACAAGAGACTGCAGTCATGCACACAAAGTCCCAATCATATAGCAAAACTCTTTGGAAAAAAATAACCACTGTCAAAAACAATGCACAACCAGGCCTGTTGTTATAGTGAAATTTAGCCAATGTAAAAGAACACCCATTGAACACAATGAGAATAAAGTTAGACTAACACTGGACACAATGCAACAGATATGCAAAAATACAGGTGTGCATCATATAGATGTTTGTACTTCTTAATTGCAGAACATACAAACATTCAATTTTACAATTCCACACACCTTCCTTCCCCATTTGTGGAAGAGTATACAGTAATACCTTCTGTGCAGATACTTGTAATTCTTTTCTAAGATTATTACATTCTTCCCTCAGCTTCTCCAAATCTTGCTCCAAACTGTGCACCTTCAGGGCATTATTCAGCTTGTCTATTTCCCAGTTAGATGGGCTTGAATTCAGACTCTTCATCACTGCAAGGAAACAAGACAGATTCAGCCCCAATACAATTCAATGCTGAAAGTGACAGGGATGGATCTAAAAAAAATTTTCTGATGGCAGAATGGCAACTTTGGATTCAGCTCTTAGATTTGTTATACAAGTTGCTGGCTGAGTATAAAGTGACTAAAGACAGAGTCCTATCAACTGCACCCTTGATGATCAGCACAGATCATTCAGTGAGGGATGGAAGGAGCAGCAGAAGCAATCTTTGCCTTCCTGCCCTGCATTTCTCACTAGATGGGCTTGTTTTGCATGTCTAGCAATGACACTTCATAGAGGGAGGGATGCAGGCTGGAGAAGCCTCAGGATAGCTCAGATCCTGGTTTCTTCAGATTCCTCCACTCCCACCAAAACACCCCCATCTCCCTTTCCCTATGATCAATTTTCCAATTTTGGGGGAGAGGTGGCCTAATTCTTTTTGCACTGGCTGCAAGGAAGCAGGGGCAGCTACCTCTGACCAATGCGAGGGGAAGGAATCCCAATTACTCCATGGCCCCTCAGGTATTACAAGGCACTATAGGATGAAAACCATCTATTTAAAATGGGGAAACACTTACTGCAGAAGTGCTCACACACTCATTTACCAAACCTGACACACAAGTTTCCCTTACTTTGTCTACACACAAGTAAAAGCAAGGACACAAAAGACTAGGCCCACATCCACACTGTTCATAGGATTCCAGGGGCTACTTCTATATGCATGCAGAATGCCAAGTATCAGAATATAGTAATATGAAATTAGTTGTACAAGTGTCTTCAGATCAATATAGTCATCTGAAAGCAGAAACAGCAATTTCTAACTACATTTTAAAGTTTTTAAAAACAGTCTCACAACACGAAATATATACCTGCAAACTCACAGGTAGATCTCTGTATATGAAATGTAAGCCTTAGAAACAATCCAGAATAAGTAGCATGCAGGTCATATACAAATGACTATGATGAATCAACACGGAAGTTAATCTAGTCAAAATACCGTTTTCCACAACAGACAATCATATAAATCTAGAAGTTTCTAAATCATTGAATCATAGAATAGTAGAGCTGGAAGAGACCAGGGCCCCCAATCCCCTTGCTCAGTGCAGGACTCAAAGTTAAACCATCTATCTCAGAAGGCTGCCCAGGTGCATTTGATTACCTATACTGTGGAGAGTCCACAACCATCCTAGGCAATTGGTTTCATTTTCATACTGCTCTGTCTGGAAATTCTTCCTGATTTTCAGCTAGAACCTGGCTTCCTGTAACTTGAGCCCATTATTCTGTGTCCTGCACTCTAGGAAGATCAAGAAGAGATCTGGGCCTTCCTCTTTGTGGTAACATTTCAATCACTTGAAAGATGACTGCCAAATCCTATTATTCCTCTTTCCAATAACACTGCCTCCAGTCATGGAGGCTCCATTGACTTCTAATTACAGGCTATTGATGGACCTAACCTCTATTTATTTGCACAACCTTTTATGTGCCATCAAGTCATCTCTGACTTATGACAATCATATGAATGACTGTCCTCCAAAATATTCCGTCTTTGGCTGTCCTGCTCAGCTCTTGTAAATTCAGGCTGTTGTTTCCTTTATGGAACTGATCCTTCTCATAGTTGGTCTTTCCCCTCCTCCTTTGACCTTCCTACTGTTGACCATAGACCAGGTTATCTAGGTTGAGGACTGGTGGTATTAAGTGGTACCATTCCTACTTGGCCAATTTCACAAAGTGGTGTTAAGGGAGTACTGCTTGACTCACTAGCATTTGTGTTATGCACTCCCTCGGGGTTCCATTTTGTTCCCCTTTCTTTCTAGCATTGACACAAAACTGCTGAGGCTATTTGGAGAGAGGCATTATCAAGGTAGAGATAGCACCCAATTCGGGCAAGGCAGAGATGGTTCTGAACAGTGCCTGGATTCAGCCATGCACTAAACGGGAACCAACACTGCTGAAGCTTAGCCCAAGGCAACAAGTCCTGTTGGTGAGTGGCTTTTTTGTCCAGGATACTGGGGTTCACGTCACTAAGTGGACACTATAGAAGTCTGTATTCTGGGGGTGCTCACTGATCTCTGCAGGTGAGGGATGATCCTGTGGCATGCAGTGCTTTTTGGTGGCCAAGTCTGGCCTGTCAATTAGAACCTTATCTGGAAAAAGAGAAAGCTTGGCTTCAGTGATCCATGCTCTAGTAAACTACAGGTTATCTACTGTAATGTGTTATGTGGGCTGCCTCTAAGGGTAGTTCAGAAACTACAATTAGTCCAACATTCAACTGTGAGGCTGTTTCTCAAAAAAGTCTTATGATCATATTACACCTGTACTCTGCCAACTACACTGCATCCCTGTCTATTTCAAAGCTCAGTTCAAAATGCTAATTTTGACCAGTGAAGCAATTCATAAGGATATGCAAATGGCCAATCAATTCCACATGTGCCTATCTATACACAAAGATCTTCAACTGAGATCTTTCTTTGGGTGCCCCACCATCTGAAGAGCAATGGAGTTGCATGTCCAACAAGAGAAGTGGCCAGGTGTCTTCTCTGAGGCCAAGGACCCAGTTATTAATCCCAGGCTTTGAAACCCCATCTAATGCTTGGTGTTTGTTTTTAATTCTTTTCTACTGGACAGTTTTAAGGATTGAATTTTACTGTGATTTCTATAAACCACCTGTTTTAAAAAGTAATTTTATTTTAACAACAGTAAATAAAAGGGAGGGGATGGAAAGGGAGAAAAAATAAAAATAAGACCACACATAAAAGCTACAAAAAAGAAAAAGAAAAGGTTCTTGAACAGTAATTTCCCTTAAATATCTGATATTCTAGGCAACATTGACAATTACTGTCTTTTCTATACAATCACCTTTTTTGCACTTAAAATTCATTGTAAATTCTTTGTAATCTCATACAATTTTCTCAAAACATTCTAATCCACTTTAACCTATATTTTTCAATTACCCCCATTAAAAGGCAAGTTATGACTAAAATAATTTGTATTTGAATTGTCTAATATGAACTTGAAAAGTGTAAAAATAGCATTCAAAAATACATTTTCCTAGTTAAACTGGAAGCAACAGCAACAATCCTTCTTCAAATGGATTATCAGACATCACAAAATTTACAAAGGAAATTCTAGCAATCTATGATAGTAATGCCACCAATTAATGGAAGCACACTGTATTTTGCTTCTACATGGAATATTACAGCAATACCTTGTTATGTGGTGCTGGGTGCTGTGCGTTTCGTTTTGTTAGTGCCTGACCCGTCACGACCCTATGGACAACATTCATCCAGGCTCTCCTGTCCTCCACCATCCCCCAGAGTCCACCTAAGCTCACACCGACTCCTTCAGTGACTCCACCTCATCTTCTGCCATCCCTTTCTTCATTTGCCCTCAATTGTTCCCAGCATTAGGCTCTTCTCCAGTGAGTCCTTCCTTCTCATTAGGCGGCCAAAGTATTTGAGATTCATCTTCAGTATCTGGCCTTCTAAAGAGCAGTCATCTCCTCTAAGACTGACTGGTTTGATCTCCTTGCAGTCCAAGGGACTCACAGGAGTCTTCTCCAGCACCACAATTCAAAGGCCTCAATTCTATGGCATTCAGCCTTCCTTATGATCCAACTTTCACAGCCATACATTGCAACTGGGAAAACCATAGCCTTGACTGTACAAACTTTTATCGGCAGGGTGATATCTGCTGCTTAGTATGTTACCTAGATTTGCCATAGCTTTCCTTCCAAGGAGCAAGCATCTTTTACTTTCTTGGCTGCAGTCACCACCTGTGGTGATCTTGGAGCACAGGAAAATAAAATGTCACTACCTCCATTTCTTCCTCATTTATTTATCAGGAAGTGATAGGACTGGATGCCACGATCTTAGTTTTCTTAATGTTGAATTTCAAGCCAGCTTTTGCACTCTCCTCTTTCACCTGCATCAAGAGGCTCTTTAGTTCCTCTTCACTTTCTGCCATGAGAGTGGTATCATCTGAGGTTGTTGATATTTCTCCAGGCAATCTTGATTCCAATACCCTGTTACACAAACTTAATGCATTAGCAGATGAAGGAGACATAATTTGCATTCATGGATGCAGCTCTGTATTCATGTACCTACATTGATACTCTCATTCATAATACACACCTTGCTGAGTTTCCAATTCAGTTCTTAGTTGTAGGAGCTCCACTTCTTTGGACTGCAACTGCTCATTCAAGACTTTCAGGGATTCAGTGTTCTCCTTCATCTGATTTGAGAAGAACACACTGTCAGGGCTTTGATTCTCTAGCTTGCCAATTTTTACTTAAAATCCACATATGCCTGAAGTTGGAAAGAGCAATGCTATGGCCCAGGAAGCTTCGGAGAGGCCATGGGATATTTCAGATGCCCACACCTGAGGTCAGAGGCAGTACTCTTGACCTCAGAGCTGGGAATCAGAGCTCTAACCCTTCTCCCCATTACAGATGACACGGAAACAACTATGCCAGCTGCTCTACAACAACAGGAAAACAACCTCATAGAATAAGAAAGGGTACATTCTAATGGGTAGGAAGGGATGGGGACTAGAGAGACCAGAATACAAGGTCTTACCAGACTCTTTTCCACTCTTTCTGGGGGGGGGGGGAGCCCATCTAGTGAAAATGTAGGGCATGAGGATGGATAGAGGAAGATCGCTTTTGCCTCTTCTCCATAAAATGATCATCAGTCTCTGTTTGGCTTATGGACTGCCAGGACTACCATCTTGGAGACCCAAGGGCAACAGGATTTTCATAAAAAGATACTGAGGCTGTTAAATGCTTATTCAGTGCTTCAGAAACAGTAACAAACCAACATCTGAAACAGATTGCTGCACACTGTGAAAGATAATACTTCGTTTTCTAGCAAATGAACAAGTTTCTCTCTTTTCATGAAGGGCATAAAGAGTACAAGAGACATACATAACCAGTTTTGAGTCCAAATGATTTCAGTAAGATTTAAGTAGATATTTAGCACCTGCACTGGCAATCAACATGACTTTAGTGCCTCCTTTCAGCTAGTTCTGATGATGCTGAATGGTCACACAATCTAATCTTGGTTATGCTATAAAGATCTCAGTATCATTCCTACACTGCACACATGTAGAATTGCAGAACTCTTAACCCACTGCAAAAGCAAAAGAATACCATTTTCTCCAGTTTGATTTTCAGATTATCTCGTTCAATACAAGCTTCACGATAGGCTTGGTAGGCTTTGTTCACCTGCTCACGACCTATAGAGCTCGTTGTTTCTTCCAAATGGGAGCCAAGGACCTAAAAGATTAGATACGTAAAGATTATATTTTTGCTGGCTTAATATTTATTCAAGTAGTGTCAAATCTAAGAATTTACTATCATACCAAACTCATTCATTCATGCATTATTTTACAGCTAGCAGTACTACTTTTTAAAGAAGCAAAGCAAGACAAACAAAAACTGCTCTGCTTTCTGCTTAATTATCCCAGCCATTACATGCCACAAAAATGTTCATTTGTCTATTTTTATTGATAACTGTTATCCGGGTAGCATTTGTGCTCTGAAGATGACCTTGCTGAGGAGCCCGGCAACCAAAAACCAAGACAGGGAGGATGACCCAAGCTGGATTCTGACTGGATCTGTGTCCAGGTGTGCCTCTGTACACTGATGAAGACAGAAAAAGGAACCCAAGAAACTATAGAGGGCAGAAATGCAGAAAAACCCAGGACTGGATTCCGGCCAGGATCTGGCTACTAACCGTGCTCCGAGGAGGACCATGCTAAAAATCCCAGAAACCAGAGAGGGAAGACGACCCAAGGCGGATTCTGGCTTGGTCTTCATAGGGGGATGTCCCCCTACACTGAACAAGACCGAGAAATGGACCCAAAAAACCTAGACATACATAAATCTAGAAAAACTCAGGACTGGATTCTGGCCCAGATCTGGATCCAGCTAGCGCCTAGGCTCTGAAGATCACTCTGTGGAAAACTCTGACAACCCAAAACCAAATCAGGGAGGACAACCCAAGGCAGATTCTGACTGGATCTGCATCCTGCTGTGTGTACACTGAAGACCACCCAGAAACGGACCACAAAAACCAGGGAGTACAGAAATATAGAAAAACCCAGGACTGGATTCTGGCCTGGATCTGGATCCAAGCATTGTTTGTGCTCTGAAGAGGACCTTGCTGAAGATTGCCGCTGCCAAAAACCAAGACACAGAGGAAGACCCAAGGCGGATTCTAACAGGATCTGCATCCAGGGGTGCCTCCATCCACTGATGAAGACGGAGAAAGGAACTCAAGAAACAGGGGAGGGCAGAAATGCAGGAAAACCTGGGACTGGCCCCTGTCTAGTCTAATTACCAGCTCTGGTTTCCTCAAAGTTCTGGGTTTTAGTTTCTATTCCTCTGACTAAAGTCATATGTGCAAAGAAAAATGTACTGTTCTCACAATGCAGACTTTTTGCCTGAACTTACCAGTCAAACAATGACGTTATTATCCAGACAGTGTGGATTCTGCATTGCCCATTCCATCCTCACAACATATCCTAACAGTTTCTTGCCTCTGGACTGCAGGCAGCCTCACCCTGGTTAGTCCATTGTGGCCATAAGGCAGGTTCTCCCCTTCCCCCTTCTAAGTGTTCATGGCGCATCCCAACCACTCCAGTCTGCACAGAGATTTTTATTAAATGAAAATAAACAGGTTCACCACTATGCCCCGTTTCCCTCTGTGCATTTTCATGCTGTCTGTTTCCAAAAGTAAACAGGGAGAATGACACATCACCTGGCCAATGGGAATAAAGTGATCAATAACATACTTGTTGCTATGGAGCTGAGGGCAGTATGAGTTGAGACCACTCTTGCCACAGGACTCTGTTTCCATACCAACAATGGTAAAATGGCAATCCCAGGTTCAGATAACCAGAGAAGCCACAGTGGAAACCTTAGAACAGATCACAAATTAAGTGGTTTCAGAAAACTATCTTGCCATGTAGTAACTCTGGAACTGGGTCCACACAACACAACAGACTCACAACAGTAAAATTTCATCATGCCTGCTCCTGTCATGTGAACCCACCCAGAGTGTGGGTTGTTGTCGTTCTGTACTTGTGTAGTAGTGGTAGAGGACAAAGACAGAAGAAAGGTCAGAGGACAGTTTAGCCTATATAAGATAGCGGATGAAAATCAACTACTTTTTGAAACAACAGCCAGATGTAAATTGGATTTTAACATTAAATAATTTGGATATAAGCTTGTTTGCTATATAAGTAATTTCTAAATCGAATGAATGTCTTTATCAGATAAAATCAAATTAAAGAAGACAGTACTTTCCAACTAAAAAATATAGTATATGAATATATTTCTCATATATGAATATTCCAACTCCATCTAAAGATAATCATTTCATTTTTCTGTATTCTATCCTGAATTCTAATCACTATTAAATCTGTTTTCATCTATCAGCCATGAGTGTTTCATTTCCGTTGCTTACTTTGCTGCTGGATCAAGACAAACAATGAAAAAAAAACACAAAATTGTCCAGTCTATAACTGCCTGTTTTCCAATATGTAGGCTGCATATTCAATTGTCTGGGACTAAACCCCAATAATCTTAATGGAATTTATTTCCGAGTATGTATAGGTTTGTGCTGTTGAGTTCTACCTGTCATAGGTAGTAGTCAAATGAAAAACCTATATACACATTTTCTTTATAGATACAAGAGGGAAGTATGCAAAGTATATACAGAACAATGATACAACATTTGTTGTAAGAAAGCCAAACAATGTTTTCAACCTTCTTCAAATGGTGCCCTTTGACGGCTGTTTATGACGGCTCCTTTAGTTATAAATTAATATTGCTCAGTGGTCAAATCTATAGCACTATTCAGGAAATAAACTGAAAAGATTCAATGAGAAGCCCATTGGCAATTTAAACCAACCATTCTCTTGCTAATTCAAATCAATGATTTAAATCAATCCACCTTGCTACTATCACTACTATTTACTACTATTAAATCTAAGTTACCTTATCATGTTAAAGGCAGAGAGGTACATTTCTTATGCATTGCTAAAAGGTTACATACCTTTTCTTCCAACAGTCTTACTCTTTTCTTTAAGACAGAGTTCTCCCTTTCTGTCTCTTTTAGCCGTTTTTTGATATCTTCATAAGCAGTGACAAGTGCAAAATGTGAAGCAACAGACTCTTCACCTGTGTACACTGGAACAGGAATCTCTTCATCTCTTTTAGGATGAGTGTCTGCTTTTTCATGGTTCAAAATATCAATGTCATCTTCCACTAATTCATCCATGACAGCTGAAGAAAAATAATAATGTTATTAAATCACAAATCATTAAAATACTTAAAACTTTTGCTATTATTCTTTACAGCATGGTGTAGACAAACTATACCCTACTGGTGACCTCCAGACAATTTGGACTACAGTTCACATCAGCCACAGCCAGTATGGCCAATGGTCAGGGATTTGACCACTTGCAGTCCAAAATATCTGGCGGACCCCAGGCTTCCCTTCCTTCCATCTGCACAGCATCAATGAGATTTTTCTTATCACAAAATATGATGTTTGCAAAAAGAAAAAAAGCCCCAAACAACTGACCTTAACAGCAATATCTTACTGTCAGCCAAGACCCACTTCATACTTTTTAAACATTTTGTAGAATCACTGTATGTAGACTATGACTAAACAAAATCCCCCTGATATTTCTAATATATATGTGCAAAATATTTCTATTGTGGAAAGGTGGAGGTGGGCATTCAGGCAGTGACTTAGAACACATGCAGCGCAAGTAGTTTCTGAATGTTTTTTTGAACTAGCAAGCTGATTTCAACCCTGTTTAATTAATCAAGTTAATTTAAGCCTCTTCTTTTTCATGGTTCACTTCAAGTAACTCTTAAAGCTACCAACAATAAAATATAAGAAAAATTAAAGTTACAATTAAAATACCAGCAGAAATCAATTAAACAGCATCTACCAGTTAAAATCAACTTCAGAAAACAGGTGGACTTAAGAGAAAAGCCTTTCCAGAATAAAAATACCATTGCTATAAGCAGATTGAAATAACCTGGTCTTCCTTGGCATGGAATTCCAGAGCCAGAAAGCAGCTGCCGAGAGGACTCACTCAGTGGTATTTCAGAAAGCACTTTAAAGTAATATTTCAGATTTACTGCTGAGTGCTACTTGCTCCCCGAATGAGTATATCTGGTTTTGGTTCTGCTTGATTTCTTGTTTTAAAGTTAACACATGATGTTGAATTGAACACTCTAGAGTTTAGAAAAGAAATCTGGCCAAAGAAATTTCCTTGTGGTACTACCTCCCATTTGGTTTTATTCCAATAATTTAACATCTACATAGCTCCTACATAATCCACATTCAACTCCTTTCATGCCCATTAAACTAATGAAAAATGTTGGGTTATGTCTGGGAAGGCTCCACAGCTGTCTGGGTGAGATGAGGAGATATCAACAGTAAGGAAAACAGAGCATATGAATGAAAAAAAAAATCCTAAAATGCCTACATCTTTATAACCACAGGGAAAACTCTCACTCAAGGGGACAACACAGGATATACATAAAGCCGTCAATACTGGAATCAGATCTCAGTGGTGTTAGAAAGAAGCTTAAGCACTTCCTGTAACCCATTAAAGAAATTACCTCCTATGAAACTCGGAACAAAATAAGAAGGAAAGTGAAAGTATTCCTTTCTGGGAGGAGGGCTGCTTAATGAATCAAAGCACTAGGCTGGCTATTGACCATGTCACTGACCTCTGATTCCAAACCTGAATGGAAATAAAATGGTCTAAGAATAGTCATCCCCAGTCCCATTTCCTGGGTAAAAAAATGAAATGGAAATTTTGGGTGTTTTATTCTGTTAAGTATCAGAAACTGAAGTGTTTAATTCTTCAAAATTCCTACCTTCTGTTCATTTTGCAAATACAAAACAATTAACCACTTCTAATTAGAAAGGTCATAGGCTCTCCCACACTAGAAACATTCAAAAAGAAATTGGACAGTCATCTGAGTGGAATGGTATAAATCAGTGACCTGCAACAGCAGGGGGTTGGACATGATGGCTCTCTTGGCCCCTTCAATGCTACTATTCTATGGTACTAATCATGCATAGGACTGGCAACTTTCCATACTCTTCATACAAAATTGACCTATTCTCAAACATTCCTATTTGGTCATGCTTCAAAAAAGCACCAGTGGCCATGTTTAAAAACATCTGATGACTACCACCATCTGGGATACAATTTCCCTAACATGTTTGATTAAAACTAAAGCCAGACGAACAAATTTCTTTTACATTAGACTTTCCCTTAATTCTTTCATTGTATAAATCAGGTTGCTCTGGAAATAATGAAGGATCAGTTCCACAGCACTTGGATAAAAAAATATAATCAGCATTTTTGTTAAATACAAAGACTGTAATGAATCAATTGTTATTGTCATTTATCAACATAAACTTGCACATGAATTCATCTAGGAAAGTTATATGAATCAGAATATTCAGAGAATATTACTGAGCAAGGGAAGGATAATAAAAGCCACCAGTTCAGACTGAAGGAGACATAGATCATGACTGAACATTTTATCTTTTTGTCAAGCCATATTTCTTTACCCAGGTGAATGTACAACCACTTAATTTAATGTATCTTTTAAGCAGGAAAGGCATGATGCCATAAGTCACATTCAAAAGGTTTCCTAAGAAATATTAAGTCCCATACATAAAAGTCCCATATATAAATTAGAAGCAGAACACACATCCAACAGTTGCCTGCAGCTCCCTGGTGCTTTAATGCACAGTAAGATCTTCATGCCTATACAAAATTTGCAAAGTGGTTCACACTTGCCCAATTAATTCCAAATTCCATGCCACTGACAAGGAATCAAGACATTTCTAGAAAGAAACCTAGGGCAGTATTCACCAACCTGGTAACTTAGGGATGTTTTGATCTACAACTCACTGACTTCCTGACATCTCACATGCTATCTAGGACTGAAGGGGAAATAAAATCCAACACACCTGGAGGACATAAAAGCTTAGGCATAATTGCTCTAAAGAAAGGCCAAAGGAAATTTGTGCCTGGACTCTGAGACTTTGTATGACTGAATATCATTGCTTCCCAATCTAACCTACCTTGCAGGCTCACTGGGAAGATACTGGAAAAAGGGGGATTAGGTAAACCTGCTTGAGTTCCTTGAAGGAAACAACACAGGATATAAATATAATGAAAAACCTGGCATGGAATTTGGTTTGGAAAAACTGTGAGGTCCATTCAGTCCTGGTATTCAAAAAAAAATTATTGGGCTCACAAATCTTTAATTCTGACTATGTGTCCTTTGCAATAGGATCTGGTTGGTGACTCTTGCGTTCTAGCAAAATAATAAAAGCAGAAACAAAAGTAAGCAGATCCCGCAAGCCTGAGGTCTGTCCCAACCTTGACCTAAGCACATGGATGAACCATCTTGCCCGTAAGAAAGAGGCCGAGTTATGGTGCACCGTGTGAATACCATTCTTCCAGAAGAGGACATCTTTTGGGGTTGCGGAACGAAGGAAAACCCCGTGCGCAGGAGGAAAAAGGCTGGTATGGGGCAGCAAGGAGGAAATGGGGGAGTGAACCAAACAGCGGACAAACCCTCCATCAGAAGACGCGCTAGAAGGACAAAGCATTACCTGCGGTCAGCAAGCGCCTTGCCAAAGTGGGCGGACCCCCGCAGAGCTCCTTTCGTCTCCGGCCGGACAGTCAACAGCGCGACGGGGCCGCCGCGGAGAGAAACAGGAAGGAGGTTTCAGCGCGGCCGCGGCTGCTGCTGCTCCGCCTCCTCCTCCGCCGCCTCGCGACGCTCATCATTCCCCACCCAGCCCCAGACGAGCAGCGACTACCACGCCAAACCGGCCCCCTGCAGTCGCGGGACTCCTTCCTTCCCCTTCCACCCACCTCACACCCACACCAGGAAACTAACCTTCCCACCGCCTAATCTCACGTGACTGCAACGTGAACTTTTCTACCGGAACGTTCCAAAGTGGAGCATGCCGGGGCTTGTAGTCTTCCGCTTCCAAGGAGAGGGAGGGGAGCTTCCAGCCGGCTGGAAGCGCTGCTCCCGGCATACCACGCGCGGGGCCAGCCCAGTGCGAGAAGGGAGTTGTAGTCCGGTGCGTGACCCTGTGGACTCAGATGCTGTGTGGTAAAGCGTAGAGTTACCTCAGAGGAGAAAGAGCTGTGGCTACTCATTTGCCCCGCCGCCTCATCCCTTTGAGGTCACCCAGCTGTTATGGTCGAACTCTTGGCTCCATGTGTCTATTTATCACATTTCTGAGCCGCGGTGGTTCTCTCACAGAAACGTTTCCATCGCGTGAACAGTAAATAGGAATCCAAGGCATCAAATTAAGTACTGAAATCAACAAGTGAAAAGCTGCACAATTGCAATCACATCCAGGGGAGGCGTGGGACGGGGGCGCTCCAGTATGAGCAGGACTGTGTATCCACTCTAGAATTTACTCTGATTTTTAAAGACCCTATACTTGCTGCCAAATCTTTTCTGGGAACAGAGACGTTTTCAGTTCTGTACATAATGTTAATAAGAACAACTGAGGAATCGCATATGGCATAATAATATAAACAGAGAATTCCCCTCCACGATGTTTCAGTAATAACAATTGAATTAAGATATTGCAAGCATTAGGACAATAAGAAGCCCGTAAGAGAATTTCATACTAGTTTCCTAGTTCAGATCTCCTGGAAGAACTGCGTTAATAAACCAAGAAGTGTCCTTTCCAAGCAGAGTGTATGAGAAGAAGAGGGGGGAAGGAACAGACAAGGAACAATAGTGCGTAAACTGTAACTAGTTTTTGGAATTGTTTCCCACTCAGAAACAATATTCCTTTAGCATATCTAGTGACAATCATATTATGGGAACACCTTCAAATTTGCATTTAATTTCAGCAAATGCCTATGGATCACAGGGTGATGGGGCCATTGGCCTCTGAGAGATTCAGGGCTCCAAATGAAAGGTCTGGGGCTCCAGCACTAGTGGGTTTCTCCTTAACACCAGCTCTGACTCTTAGCATTCCTGACTATTGGCCATTCTGTTTGGGGCTTATGGGAGTTAAAATCTAAAACATTTGTAGGGCACTATGATGGGGTTGGCTGCTCTAATGTATAAGATCACTAAGTTATGACTATAGCAGCACTGCATTCAATTATTACCATAATTATTTTTATGACAAGCAAAAGCCATTTGAATCAAAAGTATCAGGTCAATCTGGATCTCAAATTATGAATTTGGTCTAGCAATATGAAGCTATATTGCTAGACCAAACCATAGAAGAGCTACTGCAGCTGCACAACTTGCATGATGCTTTGTCAAACCAAAGCAAGTTTTTGTGAGGGTGGGAGAAAAACATCCTTCCCAGAAAGAGCTCCATACACAAAAGTTTCTGGATGTTTGGGTGATATTTGAGCGTTTTTTTCCTCAGTGAGTACACTACTGAGACTGGATGAATTTTGCTCCAGTTTCATTTACAGTACATGCATCTTCTAGAGGTTGTTATCACATTCTTTGGACTTTACTTAATACTCTTGCAAGATAGAATTAGATAATTCTTTCAATGTCAGCACATTAGCTTCACCCACCTTGACCACTGTGCCAATACCTTCCCATAGTTTTCTATAAGCTTGTATTTTGTGTGTGATATGTTGTAGGCTTGTGAATCATCACCTTGAAGGAATGATTCTATCAGTGATATGTGTTCTGTAACACTCAGTTGTTGATCATCATTGGCTTCTAAGAACATGTTCTCAGAAATGCTGTATGAAGGTAATGTGGGATGCTGTTTCTTACGTGGGCATCCCACATTACATTTTTCTGCCAATATTAGTGCACTGTAGTGGGATGTGTTTCACACTGCAGAAAATTTTTGCTATAGCTTTGATGATATACATAGTCTACTGCATGAAGATTGGACAAGCCATTGTCCGTAATTCTTTTTACCACAAATTACCATTTGTTATGCTTTTTACAGGTCACTGTAATGGTTTCAGTAACGTGACTTGTCCTTACATTTCCATGTTTTTTTGGTCTGTGTTTTGATGAGAAGTCAATATGAATACTACAAAATGAATAGTCTGACTATTAAATAAGCCTTGACTTAAACAAATACTTACTGCTTTCCTCCTTTAAGTTATTAATTTTATGTTGGCAAACAGTTTCTGGCATGCGACGTGCACTTTTGGGACTATGGTTGCAAGATATGCCACTGCCACATTCTTTGCTTGCAGAAATGATTCCTTCTGTTCCCCTTTTATCATAATATGGAGACCTCTTTGGTGAGTTACCATATTTCTTTATGGATTATACAAACTTCTGACAATCCAGACATATTTTTAAATCTCAGGCTGACAATTAAATCCTAAGTCTCTCAGACCTGTCCTTGATTGGATGTAGGCCTTCAGTTAGTCATTTGCTGCCTGCCAGCAAAGCAGCTGGCTCAGTTTGTAAGCTACACTGAGAGGCACTGCTGCTCTCTCTTCTCCTCTGCAGACCCCTTTCCCTTGTTGGTTCACCTGTCCCCTTCCGTCCCTCCAAATCCCTTCAGCCTCCTATGGCTCCTCCAGAAGAACAAACATTGTTTTATTCAGTTTGCAATAGGGGATCATTCTTATATCCCTCCTCCCACCCCCCTTTCTCTCACACACACACACACACGGAGGGAGGGAGGGATGAACATATGAGATATTCATCAATATTCAAATGTCACAATGCCAGTTAACTACCATTAAAAGCATTCAACAGCAACTCAATGATTCATGCAAGCATCCATTTTTTTTCTTCATGCCCACATGATTTCTGGAGACTGAAAAAGTTATAACTTTCCATAAATAAACAGTGAACTTTGTGATGTGTCAACCATGCTCTATTCATTATACTTAACTTCAAATTAGCACATGGATGCTATTGTGAAAGGCCAATCTGGGGTGTCTCCATGCTTCAATATCCTTATATTTTGGAGATACTAATCGGCTATTATTTCTGAGTGGAAGACATTCAACTACAAACACTGGGTGTGTTTGCCAGTCATGTGAAGTCACCCTGGCAAGAAGCCATAAGGGGTTGGTTGTTAGCAGAACAACCCAAGAGACAATCTGGCTCACTGTGGGTTTGTGAACCCACTTCCTCTCCTCCAGGGCTCATCACAAGAGGAGAGAGTTGTCTCACCACTCCCCACCTCAGTCACAAGCCACTGGGGCTCATCACAGTTTAAACATTTTTCTTTCCCCCTGAGATTGCAGGAGCTGGTTGTTAAGCCAGCTTTAACAATCCCCATTTTGATAACTACACATACTCCTTTCAAAGTGTCCCAGTAGTACCTTGGAGGAAGAACCTGTGGTTGTCAAATATTTTTAATTTTTGGTTCCTTTTCATTTGTGCTAATATTTGTAGAAAATATTAAATTACCTCCAGTTATACAGCTGCATGAATGGGAAGCCTTGGGTGGGCAAAGTCCAGTGGGGAACACACCCTAGACATTGCCCCACAGAAGCTGCAGAGAAGTTTATTTCCCCATTTAGTACCATATGACTGCTGCCAAAAGGTGAGCTGTTGTAAGAAAGGCATGGGTGATTTTAATGAAAAGTAAGCTTTAGAAAGGCTGGGAGAGAAGACAAACTACAGTGCCAGCAAAGAAGCAAGAGAAAGAATACTTGACTTAGCTAAGCCTTTAATAGTAGATCATGTAAGCATGATCTTCATGATAAATATAATTTATTTGGATTTGTTCTTTTCTTTATATTTCAGAAGAAACACGTATTCAATAACCTCTGACTGATAAAACTGAAGACTGTTTAAATGGATTCTGTAACAGATCATTTTTCTTTAGGTAAAGTGTGGATACAGTGTGAGAATAGCAACTGTTTAAAATGGAGATTATTACCACATGATAATGCTACATATGTTGATCCCAATGAACCATGGTACTGTTATATGAACAGTGATCCACAGTTTAATAAATGTTCTGTTTCTGAACAGTATTTTCCTAAGGAGTCTCAATTTCAAAAACATGGATTAAAGTATGTGTATTCAGAACTTCCTTTAGGAAGTTTAGTTTTGGTGAAGACACAAACATGGCCAAGGTAAGTTTTGAAAAAGTTAAAATTTAATTACATATAATATACGTTCACTCTAATTTAAAATGTATCATTGTGATGAGAATTAAAACAGTTCTCTTGAAAAAGAGAACAAGACAATGCTGTATAAAAATGAACTCTGACATTTTCTAAAAATAAATCTCATTTTAAAATATAGTAGAACAGCAGCTTTCCAGAGAAGTATTATAAGAAGCAGAATTACAGGTTATCCTTGAGAGACAAAAAGATTTCATGATTGTGTGCACTTCCACAGGGAGGGGGTATGTTGAACCCATCCTCTTCCATAGCCTCCATATTCACAAGTCTCTTAAAGGAAGCACAGACAATCTTTATTTGTAAGTTTAGTTACCACACTGAGGCCAATTCAGCCTGGAGATTCTTGGCCAGGGCAAAGATTTACAACTCACTTCCCCCTTTCCTGGCTGTACATCAACAAAATGTCCAACAACTTTTGTTTGAAGTACCTGCCCTTCTGGTAGCACTACTTGTAGCAAGGCTTGTCTATTCCTATGAGAGAGGCTTCCCAGGCCTCTCCTCACTGCTTCTACACAAGGTGTTAAATCTATGCCTGCGCTTCTTCTGTCCGTTTTTGCTGGGTACTTCCAGACTCATTGCCAAAGGAACTTAGGGCAGGTGGCTGCAGAGGAGATCCTTTTCCTTCTTCTGTTGTGGCATGCAGAACAACTGGATAAGCAATCTAGAATGCCATCACTATGGAAGGCAAGCTAAATTGACTTCTAATATTGCAAACTAAACTGGCAGATCTGCTGGATGGAGAAGCTTTGGGTGGGGAATAGTGCCACTCTGAAGAGAGGCATCTGTCACAGAAGCATCCAATTTGCCCAAAGAAATGGGACATTCCAGAAGTAGGTCAGAGGTAGCCTTGGATTCTAAGCTCCTTTATTCCTCTGGGAGGCTGAACCCGTGACTGAACCCATGGATGATGCCAGCCTGGGGCTGGCACATTTTTACTCTTCCCTGCATGTTGCTTTCAGTAATAGAGAACATTCTAAATAACAATGATCCACTGGATCAGATATTTCTAGTACATTCACTCTCATTTCCCACTTTTGGCAGAGGCAAAATGCCTGCCATTTCATTTTCATCTCCCACAACATAGTATTGCTCTGCTTGTTATTAAATATTCTTCTCTTGGCATGGCTTTTTGTGAAAAAAATTGTGTTCCTTTTCAGATAAAGATTATGCATGTTATGCTTTCCCCACTCTCCATTGAGATTTCTAAACATTTTATTTCAAGGTGGCCTGGCATTCTTTGTCCTGATCCTGTTGATAGTCAGTATGTGAAATATGACTTGGATGGAGATGTTGAAAGTCATCATGTAGAATTTCTGGGGAAGCCGCATTCCAGGGGTTGGGCTGCCATGAAACACATTGATCATTACCCTAGTTCATTTAAGGTAGGAACTTTTAAAGCTGCATTTACTCTTTCTTATAAAGTATAAGATGAAACATCAGATAGATATGACCAATCTTGATCACTCAATGTAACAAAAACATTATAAACAATATTTTGGGTGCTGAGAACTTTAGCAATGATCATTCTACAAATCTTAAGCATTTTGCATAAATCTGAGAAACATTACTCCTGATTCATAGATCCTCTTATGCAGCAGCATGAATTCCAAGACAAATTCTCACTTAGCACCTGTTTGGGATAGCATGGAAGGAGAGCTAATTTTTCTTAATGGATGATCGGTGCTGTCAGAATTGGCAGACTTGAAGGCTGTAAGTTTTACAGTTACCTATTAACATGAAAACAACTATCAACATATATTTGCTAGCAGCTGAAATGAATCTCTTATAAACTTTGTGGTTCATTAATAGCATCCCTATTTTGTTTTACAAATATTGTTTTAACCCCAGGCCAAATGTTGCTGCAGAACAACAGCAAGAAATGGAGAAATTAATGGAAATCTTGGAGCAATTTCTCCTGAAAATAGAATAAGATTATTGTTATTAGTTTTTCTGGTCTACATTCAATACATACTGAAAATTTATTCAATTAATCATTTTAATACATTCAATAATATAAGAAGTGCCACACTTGACTGTCTATATGCTACAAGTTTTCTATTTAGTTTGGTTGCTTGGTTGCTTGGTTGTATTTGTATCCTCTTAAATGGTCCATAGACTGTCTTCTACAATATAATCTGTTTCCTGGAAATTAGGTAAGTTATGTAACTACGATAAAAGCTTCTATCTAGTCAAGAGTGGTTTGTTTTTCCTTTGGAGTTTGCTTTTAACGAGTTTCAAAGAATTTCAAAGGTAGCATGGTTTTGAAGAAGATATTTTCCAGAACTAAGTCCCTCACAGTCCTAAGCCAATGTATGTAGTTGGTTACATCAGTATCCGGAGCATTTTGATTGTAACCTCTCTCATATTCAGTTTGAAGAAGTGCTGTAGTGGTTTAAGCTGACTTCACCACTTGTATTGAGCAGTTGTGCTCTGATGTTCCTTGCCTCCTTAATATTCAGCTTTCGGCAATGGTTTCAAAGAGTAAATGTCAAATTCCGTCATCTTTTCTATGTTATCAAAGTTAAGTGTTGGTTTTGGTATAACATAAAACTGCTGCTCAAATCTTTGCTTTTGCTCTTCTAGTATGGGTGAGGTTTTTCCCTTTTTACTAGATGATCTCTTCTGTAGCTAAATCTCCTGCCAATCATTTAGTAGTTTGATAAAGTGCCCTTAAATCTCCTCTTATTTCTTCCATTTCCACTTCAAATGCCTGCCTATCAATAAATGCTCTCTGTCCTCTCTGATCTTTTAAACTCTATCATCTTTTATTCTTTATTCTTCCTTTCAGTCGCTACTTGCCCTGTTTTCTTTTTATGTGACATTGCAAATCTACTATTTTCTTTTTCTTTTCTGAATTCAAGGACAGTCACTGTTGATGACAGGACTGTCTGATGATTTTTCTGGATTTTTCCATGTCATTAGCTGAAAGACAGAGAAGTCTGAAAGCCAGTGTACACAGACAGTCTTTACTTGATTACTGCCGTATGGTCTCATCTAAAGCCATGAAATTTATAGCTGCGTGTGCAGTCTCCACAGAAGCAAATGTGAATTTGCTTTGGTTGCTCTAGTTTACAGTCTTTCCTCAACCTGTACTGGACCACCAGTCAATAGATTGCAGAAGTCTGTTGTCATAGGCAGTCCTTTGGAATAAGGATGACCAACCTCTGGAAATGCACCTTTTAATGGTTATATAGAACAGGTAATGTCAACAGATGGATCTTGTCTTGTGACAGTACTAGAGGTGTTTGAAAAGCTTAGCCTACAGGAATTTTCACTTATATCTACTCTTATACCATTTAAATGTTCCTGACTTTAGTGCACCTAACTTAGGCAGTGGCACCATGTACTCTAGCTGGCTGACACAACAGAGGCACATTTAGTGAAGCCTCCTAATTGCTACATACAAATTGGTAACATTGATGGGCAGCTAAATTCATCCAAAATGCTACTTATTTGAACACTTAACCTCTCTCTACATCCTTTTTTCAGGACATTTTCTTTCATGGAAGCATCTTAGAAGTAGCCACTCCAGCACTGCCACAGTGATTGTCCTGGGAGTGTGCAGCATATTACCGAGCAAAACTGGGTTCCCATTAGCTCCATTCTGCAGAAAAGCAGGGTGCATGCAAATAATGTGCCCCTTCTTTCTCTGCAGAAGCAGTGATTCTGCTTGGAAACACTTGTTTCTGAATGGGTACAGAGCCTGATTCTCACCATGATCACATACGAGACAGCCCGATAAACAGCTGTTTGGTGGACTGTGGGGAACTCATTTCTCTTGGGAAGCAGGGACTGCCAAGACCACACACTCTGTCTCTCTGCAGAATGAGGTGTTTTGAGTTGCTAGGATTTCAGCAGCACAGGGATATCAGTGGTAGCGATTGTAGCAAGTGGTAGCAAGCAGGGTCACCAAAATGGCTGAGCTTGGTGAAATGTGGCTGACAAGTTGCACACCCCCTCATGATAGAAAAATCATGGTAATTCTCTGTCTCAGTGTGTAATAAACAATATGAGAGATACTTCTATACATATACCCCACCCCCATTAAAGTCCACTGCTCAAGCATTAATAGAACAGGCAAAAGCTAAGAATTATAGATTCTTTTAGGCCAGTCATGTCTTGGAGCACTGCTGCATTGCTCCTCAAATATATTGTTACTCAAATAACAGTGCTTATACCCTGATGGAAAGAAAAACAAATCAGTAACAGCCCAGTTGTAAGCTTCCTAGATCATTTAAATGGCTCCTAGACAAAGGCTGATGATGTTCTCTGATCTAGAAGCAGTGCTACTTTTTCATATACAGAAAAGGGATATCATCCATTTTTAATCAGAGCAGACCCACTAAAAGGAATTGGACTTATATTAGTAATGACTGAGTCTCATTCCTTTCAATGGGTCTACTTTATCTAGGATTAACATTGTTTGAAACCCAAGACTGCTACTTAAGATTAATTTAGATATATTTACCATTTATTGCACTTAAAGGGCTCTAAAAATCACCCTGTACTTTACACTTTCTGTTTTATCCCCAAGTAAATTACTACTTTCATAGATCTGAAAACGCTAGATTGGAAATATCAGCATTTCAGAATACTAATGCACCCGACCATGGAAAAACAACATTCACAGCTCTACATTTTCATATTTGGCTAGAGTAATTGTATATGCATTAAGTAGATTAATATTAAACATAAGAAGAGAGCTAAAATGTGAAGCCCAGAACCTTTACCAATTAATAAGTATCATAAATATTTAGAAGTTCAGTCAGTCTATCAGACTATATATAGTATCTCTTGCAGTCTTATAAGGAAGTCTTAGTTTAATAATATAGTTATTGTTAACTAGATCTAGTGATGAGATTAACTAAAGACTTGAAGTATCATAAAATTAATTCCCAGTATATTTATACTGAGAGACAACATCTTTAAGCCCACACTGCCCTTCTGCTTCGGATAACATGTAAAGTTACATGCAGCTTCTTGTGCTTTTCAGTTTGGTGCTCTAGCAAAAATCCAAATACATGTTTCAATCTTTGCAAATGCTGGAAAGGCAGTTGTTTGGCTGCAGCTCATAGTGGTACTGTGATTACTCCCTTCAATCCGTGTGAACATAAACTTGCATGAGCATATCATTGCTATAGCTAAGCAATTTTATGTTGTGTATCATAGGTGGGGTGGAGCTGGCTTGAGATAGTCATATTCGGCAAGGGGCGGCATAGAAATGTTATCATCATCATCATCATCTCTATCTCAGTTGTTTTGCAGTTGTTAAATACACTCATTTCTCTTAGCCTCCATACCCTGCCATTCTGTGCTTTAAAATATCAGAAGAATAGCAAAATTGTTTGCCAATTTTGATTTAAAAAGAATTCGTTGAACATATGCTGGTTTGTATTTTAAAACTCAAAGAATAAGATGCAAACAAAGTTAGCTTTTTCTACTGCTATTCTCTGGGAGTTCACTGAGGGGCTCCAGCACTGAGCTGTGGGGCCCTGGATTTTGGCCCCAAAGTCTAGCCTTAACTGCACCACTGGAATATAAAGCACCCAGCATGTAGATGTAACTTTTAGAGAGACCTTCAGCACAGTATGTTCCACCTCTGATTTAGTTTGAAGTTTAGATTAGCATAAGTTTAGCATTTTATTATAAGTTCCTGGGTTATTCTAAAGTTCACAATAAATGTTTAATACTTTAATATTTAGCTCTGACAATCACTTTTCAAAGATAAGTTGCTGATTTCTCCTAGCACAACATGCAGAAAAAGAATTTTGGTGCCTGTTGCTAGGTCAATTACTTGTGACTCTTTCTCCTGCATATAAATCAAGCTCATTTACACTTGGTAAAAATAAGTTTAAAATATTTTGCTTTTGTAATTCTGAATTGGAATCTGTGTCTCAATTCAGGAGTGGAACTCATTCATCAGCTGTATAGCTCTCTAGATATTAAAAGATGCATTTTAGGGGTGGGTGAATTTTTCACTGATCAGAAAGAACTTGGATCATTTTCTGAACAATCGTGGAAAATGACTGCTGCCTCCTGGGAGTAGACTTTCTCCCCCACTGGAGCTTATTGTCTCCACTTATTTGTGCTCAACCTGCTTCCTAAGGTGTGCAACTACTAGAAGGGAGCATAGTCAACCCTCCCACAGGGTACCTTCTAACCCTAAGAATTTGCTGGTCATGGGGTTGGGGGCTTGTCAGCAGATTTTTTTTGTAATCAAGGCTTCTAAAAGCAAGCAGGCGAAAAAAGCAGTGTCAGTTCTAAGACTGCATCCTGAAAAAACTACAGCTGGGAAACAAGCCTATTCCCAAACAGAACCCTTGGGGCAAGGGGGGACCCCCTGTGGTGAGTGGATGACTACCCTCCATGGTAGTTTTCCATTCCTTCAAAGTGGGAGGAAGTCAAGAAGATTTCATCTGAGCTGGGGAAGAGTTCTCATTTGAAACAAGCATTACTAAGTCCCTGAAGCTTATTTCCAACCCAACAAACCTTAATGACACCTCAAATTTATTTCAGGCAAATGATTAATGATGTCTCTCAAAATTGAAGCTCTGTCATACTATTAAGTCCTTTAACATGCATTTCCTCCAAAATTCAATCATTGCAAGCACTTCTTTAATAGTTGCCACTGTAC
The DNA here is from genome assembly GCF_004798865.1 of Varanus komodoensis. NCBI lineage: Eukaryota > Metazoa > Chordata > Lepidosauria > Squamata > Varanidae > Varanus > Varanus komodoensis. Next base: position 25,491,294 of record NW_025335269.1, on the reverse strand, counting down.
TTTGCCATATAAGCAGATCATATCTAACTATATAAATAGCAACATATTATTTAATCCCAAATCACCTTTTTCTTGTAATGCAGTTCAGAATTTGTATCCTGATTAATACTTTTGATGTGTTTCACACATACTGAGAAATAGCTAGATGAAGAAAATTATCCTAATGTGAACAGCATAAAAAGAAATATGAAATGGGATAAATCATACCTAAGTGGAATGTTCGAAAAGCATTTTTTTGAGGGAGGGGTACAGCAAATTCTCTCCCATAGATTTCCATATTCCTATAATCAGTTTTCAAAACCATTCAAGTTTGTAATCTTCAGAGCTTCTTGGCCATTACTTCTTAATTATTTTTTTGTTAATTGTTGTTGAAATAGTTCCGCAATTTCACCAGATGACCTTAACACTACAAATTCTGAGAGAAAGAATCATTTCTCTCTTTGTTCTATTCATTTTATAAACTTCCACCATATTTTCTCTTAAGCACCCTTTAAAAATAACCTTAGAAACCCCAACATTTAGCCTTTCCTAAGGAAGAGGCCTTTCTTTCTTAATATTTTAGTTGACCCTTTCTGTACTTTCTCCAATTCTATCATATAATTTTTGAACTGGAATTGCCAGATGTTGTGTACTTGCAATGCTATGCTGATGCTGATGTGGTTGATTATATCCCATTTTTCTCTTGCAAGGAAACCAAGGCAACATTATATAAACTTCTCCATTTTATCTTCACAACAACTTCCCTGTGAGATACATTAGGCTGAGAATGTGTCACTAGCCAAAAGTCACTGATGAACTTCATGGCTGAGTGGCTTTTCCAGGTCCCAGAATACTCTAACCACCACACCACACTGGCTTTCACAATGGCAGTTTACCTTCTCCTAAAACACATGAATGGGAAAATTCTGTTGTTTCTTTTTAATACTGGAATCTCTCCAGGCTTCACCCTTCCTAAACAGGAACATTTGAAGTCTCACTCTATGTATCACTATAGCATCAATACCAACAAAATTCCCTTATTAATTCAGAGTTTTGAATCTCTTTGACCCAAACCAGATAACATGGAAATAGGCCTATATGATGGAATCTGAATCCTACTGAAGCAGAAGCGGTAGTGGAAATTAAAATATTTTATCAACACTAGAACAGGTCTCTTTCTATTGCCTGTGCTTTCCTTGCAACTGCTTTTTTCCAACTATTTTGTCCAAAGGGGTCTCTAAAACCAAAAGTAACCCTCCCTGGAGGGAGGGGGGAGAGAGAGAGAGAGAGAGAGAGATTGAGATTTGATGAAAAGTGATGGTTGAGAATTCAGCTCTCTCCTTACTCCCATCCATACTGTACTTTTCACCCTACAATGTTCTTTATACGAGTAGCAGCCTGTGCTATAAATTCCCTTGCTGGCTGAGAATTATGAGAGTTCTGAAAGACACCAGGTTGGAAAAGGCTGTTTTACTGAAATTCTGGTTGACCCAACTTGCATTATGCTCCTGCCATATCCAGTTTGATCCTATGTCAATGGAATTCTACGAGTATTGGTGCCTATCACACAAGTTTTGACTTTGGCCTCTAGGAGAGTCTGCCAGATTCTTCTGCTGCCATTGCTCAGGTGGATGAAGGTATGTATATATGTATATGATTTCTCTGGATAATACCATTTAAGTGGTATTTAATGATATGATGTATTTGTGATTTATTTATTTTACTGCAGATTGTTTCAGATTATTTAGTACCTGAATGTTATCTAAGCACTTGAACTGTTGTTTTCACATTAGTTTTATCTGCTACTTATACTAGAATCATGATGTTATATAATGTACATGGAAAGTGATTGGTTAATACCATGCATATGATAATGTTTGCTAAAAGGTATGCCTCCAGAAGCAATTAGATCAGAAGGAAGAGAGGCAGCTACTGTAGACCAGAATGTAAGACTGAAAGCAGAGGATGATGATGATGATGGGAACTGTAATTTTTGAAAGGGAGAAAAAAAAACCCAAAATGATGAAATAAGTAGCAAATCAATTTGGATGAGACAAAATGTTATTCAGAAATTGAGACTGCCCACTTTGTAGGTCTTTTTTAATTAGGGCCACTATAGGCCACTATATCTGGCCCTACCTAGTAAAGATAATTTTTTAGCATGTTGATGAGTTTCACCACAAGGTGGCACACAATCTTCAATATATGGACTATAGCCTTCCTTATTCTAAAAAAATGATACATTTCTATTTATATTCTAATATTTGGGGAGAAATAATCTCATATCGACAATTAGACATACTTTCATCACAATACCATTCCTTTAAAATGTGTTTATTATTCTGAGAGCAGACATACCCCTCAGATCCACTGGGTGGAGGGGTGTTAGAATGGGAAGAGAGGAGCTCTGCTAGCAATGGTGGGCATGTCTCTCCAGAGGCCTCACAGAAAGCTGTTCAAGCATAGATCTAGCATGTCAAGGGTACCAAAACAACCTTGGATCCACTGTATCCAAAGTCCTTTGTTCCCCTGACAGTCAATAAAAGATTGGACTTCTCATTTATGTCTCTCTGGACTTGACAAAGTTAATTAGCCTCCCACATGAAATTCATGAGGGGAATTGGAAAAAAAATCCTACTTTCTGCCATGGCTGGCACAAGCCAGCAAGGATTTGGGAGTAGTGAACCATCTGCCACTTTTCTTTCTTCCTCAGAATAAGATTAAATTGTTATGTGTGTATTACTATATTAATCTGAAGAACCTGTGAGTGACATATTCCCTTGTATTTCAAGTGCATTTACCTTGTTGATCCTACAAAATGGGGACAATTAAAATAAATTACTATACTAGAATAATTCTAGTTTTCCTTGTTTTCTAATAATAGCTGTTCAAAGGGCAAGCAAGGGCTGCATCCAACATTACACAAATAGACATCTGCTTATACTGTGGAACTTCTCCTTCTCCTTGCAGATTCCTGCATTCCCCCCATCTGATCTAAAGAATTTCCCCTGGATTGGTTTGAGGGGCACCTGGAGGACTGAAGCAGGGTGGGGGCAGGATTTTGATCTACCTGTGGCATCTGTTTCACTTGCAGAATTAGATGTAGACCCAGACCTTTTGCTTGGCATAATTATTTGGAGCAATTTGGGGAAATAAATAGGAACTTGTGAGCTTATGATATTGCCATTTTAAAAACAAAAGAAGATTGAATTAGCTGAAGCAACTTTAGATGTAACTAAACAATTCATTCCATTTTAAAACTTGGTTTTAACAATTTGATTTGAAAAGTGTATAAGCTTCCAAACAAAAAATTGAATGTTTATTTATTTTATTAAAAGATCACTATTCCGTTCTCTCTGTGTTCTTATGTAATGTAAGTGGCAGGGTTCAAAAGGACATCCAACATAGGATATCTAGTATAACTTCCAAAGAGCAGGTAAGGATTTTTGTATGACAAACAGATGAGAAAAACAATTTGCTTCACCTATTTGGACAGTGTTGTGGAATGGGTTGAAAGACTATTAATGCTAAGCCTGGCTGACCAAGTTCAAAGTTGCATCTAGACACATTATTCATCAAGTACTGCTCCCAGGCAAAACCAATTATCCTAGGTGAGGAGGAGGAGGAGAAAAAGAAGATAATAAAGTACATCAGAAACTCAAAATGGTTTAATTTTTTTTAAAATAAAAAAGCAATATAATCAACAATACAACAATTAAAATTTCCTTAGTGCCTGTACTTGGTATAAAATAAAATGCCAATTAATTTAAAAACTGAGTAAAAAAGTTTTGACCTAGCACCAGAATGAATAAAGTGTCAGTGCCAGGTGCATTTCCCTGGGAAACGAGTTCCATAATCAGGGTGCTATAGCAGAAAAGGTCCTTCTCCTCATACTAGCCCTCCCTACCTCTTTCAAGGAGGGCTCTTGGAGGAGGACCTCTGCAGATTATCTTAAAGTCCAGGTAGGCTCATATGGAAGGAGATGTTCCTTTAGATAACCAGGTCCTAAGGGCTTTATATGTCAACATTAGCACCTTGAATCAGGCCCGGACTTCAACTGGTAGCAAGTGTAGCTGATATAGGACGGGCACAATATCTTCTCATGTACTGGTTCCAATCAGCAATCTGGCAGCTTTATTTTGAGCCAATTGCAATGTCCAGCTCATCTTCAAGGGCAACCTCACATTGAGTTACAATAGTCCAAATGGGAGGTCACCAGTGTGTGTGTGACTGTTGCTAGGGTTTGCCTGTCCAACACAGAACAACACTCCCTTAGTTTAAATTTTATACCGCATTTAAACTATGTTTCATCAGAGAATATACAGATTTTTCACCAACTTGAAATATTCTATGGGATCAGGACTGGCCAAACACACTTCACTTCCTGAGGCAAAGCAGCCTTCCCCAGATGCATTGGATAGGACCCAAGTCAGAAAATCCTATGAGTACTTCTCGAGAACACAGTGTTAGCAGCAGCGGCAATAACAAATACAAAGGCGCCCAAAATCAACGCCTGAGGTGACTGCCTTTTCCTAATGATAGTGCCAGCCCTGTGTATGTGTTCTCTACCATTTTATTTTATCTAGTTGGAGTCTTGCCCAATGCCTTGGGAATACATGTTGATTCAAGAATACTATGAAACCTGCTTAAACCTGCACTTTTGGCTCAGAGTACTTATAAAGGCATTGTTGTTAGCTGGAGAAAAGTATTCCATATTTGGTTTCACATTTTGTAATACCAAAAAGATGCAGCAAAGTCTAGAACAGAGGCTCCAAGCAATAATCAATCAACAGTATGCAGAAGTCAAACTGTCCTATTATTACTCAGAAGACATAATGCCATATTGGTGAAAGCTCATTTTTATCCATAGAGGTGTGGATAAAATTCCCTTTTCTTTGTAACTTCTTACATGGAAAAATATCTAACTACATGAAAAGCTTTTCTTCAGTAAATATTCTGTCTTTTAACAAGAAGTTTGTAAAAATAGAGAAAATATTACTAACTTCTAATCAGTTTTCCTTCTTCTCTTCTTATTCCTATTATTATTACCATCAGAATGCAGTTTACCATTTCTGCATGAGCAGGGATTAGATGTTGAATATAGTTATTGGTGCCTAGCAACAAGCTAGAGGCATTTCTGTTCAATTTGCTTAATTCTGAAACATGAAGGTAACAGTTTAAACTCACGCATCTTTCATCATATAACTTATACTATGGACTAAATTATTAAGAATAGCAGTCTTTCTTCAGTGCCATTAGTTATTTATTTATTTAAAACATTTTTATGCCGCCCCCATTGGAACAAAGCCTCAGGGTGGCTCACAACAAGAACAAACTATACAAATATAACAATTATACAATAAAAATATTAAAACCCGGTGCATCTCGGCTTAAAAGATTTAAAATCCTATAAATACCAATAAATTAACAATTAAAATAAGTTTTAAATAAAAAGGTCTTAAAGATGTCTAACTTTTTTCCTTAGCAAAATAATATGATTTTCAGTTGATAATACATAATATCCACTAAGGTACAATATATTCTTTGATGTGTAAGTACTATGTTAAACACCATTTTGGTTTTTTCCTTCTTCCAAGTCTCAGGTATACTTTTCATTCTGTTGAAAAAAAAAACTCCTGTTCATTATAGTGACTCTATAAGAGAGATTAGGTAATAATTGAAGCTGATAAATGGTTCTGTTCATGGCAGAAGAGAGTGTGTTGGGACAACATAAAAAGTATGGCTTCTTCAGTTCTACTTCTAAGGAATGAAGTATTTGCAAAACATAGTGGATGGTATTTAATACTGTCCCTGCACTAGGGGAACCTATCACTAGTTCAATGAGAATGTAGTAGTTTCTGAAGCACTTGGAAACCAGTCAAAAGATTCTTTTCTGCAATATTATAGGTCAGTAGAGCTTATAGAAGAAACTGTGCTGGCCAGGTCTGTTCCACAAATGAATATTGCGTCTTATTGTCAAAGTTCCTTTAGGAAGTTCTAGTTCCTACGAACACAATGGAACCAACCGAGGGATACCACCAGTATTGCACAATGCCCAGTGTCTCCATTTGTTTGAGCCAGAGGCAGGCAGCTTTTTTGACCCATGGACACATTTGGCTACTTTAACTGTCCTGGGAAACAACTCAATCGAACCCGCATTTTCAGCACCAACAAAACCCTTTTTCCCAATAATCTCATTTCTCAGTAAGAAAATAGGTTACTTAAGCCAAAGAAATGGGAGCACTGGGTGGGTGTCAAGCAAGGTTTTCAGGAGAGCATTGGTACCAACAGGTACCATGCATCTTATCTCTGATCTAAACTATACTGTTTCACTTTTCTCATTATTCTCTATAATCTGTTGGGAGGCTTCTTTCTCATCAGCGTTTCCTGCCCCAGAAGTCCTCAAAGAGCTCTCTTTTCACCTCAGAAAACCTAATTCCTTTTACATGCAAAGCAATATAATTCTCAACTCTCATTATAGATAGCACAAAAATAAGAAGAGCGTGCTTTGGTTGGCTTACTAAATTCCATCTATGAATTCCATTTTAAAATGGTACTATTGCAAACTGCAATAGGAACATTTCTAAAGGCTTGTTTGTATATGTAGCTGACACTAGATTCCATAAATGTAGTCATTGTTCCTGTCTGGATTTACATCCATTTTTAAGATCCAAAAATGTAAAAACATTCATTTTAAAAACTGTACCAACATGCAGTAATCTACACTTCCTCAATGTGGTGCCCCCCAGATATTCTGGACATTATACCTGGACATTTCCATCTAGTTCAGCATTCTGTTTATGCAACCAGCTGCCTCTAGAAAACCCACAAACAGGACATGGGTGCTAAAGCAACCTCCCAGGGACATTTTTATGTCTAGAACAACCACATCTTTCCTTTTATTTAAAGAAAAAAATAGGCTCACAATTTGCTGAAAGCAAATCTGCCATACAAATAACACAACTATCTTTGGTGCACATAAGTTCTGAAAAATGGATACAAGTTCCTAACAGATGTTTTGCTTGATATTAAGATGGTTTCATATTTGATTCCTATTTTGTGCTTCTTGCTTATGCATTTTTCTATTTTGCATGTTTTGCAGAAAAAATAGTGCTAACACTGTGACAACTTTTTATTTCATAGCCAGATGTATGCAAGAGGAAAAAAGCCTGGTATAAAAGTGCATTGGAAGAAGCAAACACATTATTTGCGTATTCTGCTCAAGAAAGGCTTGAAATGTGCTACCTATCTAAGAAGGGTACAGTTGACTCTTTTCATACACTGACTTCATAATTTGCCACCCCCACATACCCAGTAACTGTGGTGGTATAATGATTGCTGACTCTGTTGTTTTGATCAGTAAGCCTCTCATCTGTGCCCTTTACATTTGCTGCTTACTTCTGATATATATGTTTGACATGCAGAGGTTGACCCACTTACCTTCCAGAGGTAACTGGAATGCTGTCCCAGTGCTCCATGCAACAACGACATGTCTCCTGTCGTGATCCCCATGTCCTTATAACATGACTTCTGGAGGAGGTAGCATGGTACAAAATAATTGCCCAGTGTGGCTGCATCTGTGTATATTGAGTGAATGGGTGAGGATCCTGTGTAAGTGGTACTACAGAACAGAAATATACCATCCAAGCCATTGTTGTTTAATTTAGAACATAATTCATATTACTGTATTACATTTTAATGGGTATTTATTTGGTAAAAATTCAGTATTACTTTACAATTTGGTTTAGTGGATCACAAAACAAAATAACTATGCAAAATACTTTATTTGCCAATTATTATTGTTTCATTGGTTTTGCAATGGTTTTTAGGCACAGCAAAGGAAAAAGAAGCCAAATCAAAAACAGGCACAATAATATGCAAAAAGATGGTAAGTTTTAACTATATTTTTACAGTCTTGATCATTAGACTACATTGTTTACAAACCAAATTTCTGCTTTCAACCTAAATTTCTAACCAGTGTTTTTATTGTGTACAATTGTTATATTTCCCCCAACTGGAAACCAGACCTTGTCTCAGCTTTGAGATATTATTGATAACATTGATATTTATTTATTATTGTATTATTAATACCCTAATTTTTGCCAAAAAGAGACTCCCCTAAGTGGATTACAATAAAATATCAATAAATGATTCATTACAGCTTATGGTAGATGCCATTATTTCAAAATTACTATTTATTTTTTCTTAGTATATTAAAATAAGTCATGTTCAGACATCATGCTAAACAATGGTTTGGTATAAGATGAACAAGCACACAGCCTTCATCCCTTCTCTTCCTGTTCAGGGATTCAGAAACTTTTATTTGCATTTTTTACTTTTTCTTTTGTCATTTGATGAGACAAACAAAGTTTAACACCAACTGTGGTTTATTTTTTAAGCCAACTTTAGACCACAAATTTGAACCCTAGTTAGTCCTAACCATAGTTAGCCACAGTTCCTGCTTTAGGTAATTCAGGTATTCTGGTTACCTGGAATGGAAGCTTCTTCCCAGTGACATGTGGGTGTGGGGAGAAGAGGGGGAACAAGCAAATCTGAGCTTCGCTGTGGATTGTTCACATTGCACACAATAATGGTTTAGCATAAAGTCTGAACATGGACATAAACACTAGCATATCTGATCACCTGGTAACCAGTGATCACCTGGCATCTCAGAAAACTCTTGATCAAGATGATGTGATTGAGAGTGTGGGGTAAAAGGTGATTTTAGTATTTTGTGGGCTCTGATAAAGTACAGGACACCACTGTTTTTGACTTTACAGTTAAAGACAAAAATGGCATTCACTTCTATAGAAGAGACATGGGTGAACCAACCCTAACAGGTAGTGGCATCCTTTTGATGAATCTTGCACTTCTACATGGCTCATCTTCTTACCCTCTTCCACAGCCAGCATGCAAGTGCTCCTCACTGTTTGCACAAAGACAATATAGTGTTTCTGGGGCAACCTGAAGTAAGGGGAGACACTCATTTCTGGAAAGAGGCAGATCAGCAGAACTCACATAAGGGAACTCCACCAACCTGCCACCTGCTGTGCTTCCACTCAGTTCAAGAATTCTGCAGAAAGTATCAAATCTCTATTGTGCAAATAGTATATTCTGATTGCAAAAGAGAATCTGTGCTCTGTTGGATTCCGCCTGCTCTGTCAGCTGGTAGGATTCAACTTATGACCTGAGCCATCATATAGTAAGGTTCCTAAGCACCAGTCCACACTAGCAGATGGTGGAGGGCATGCAGAAACCCCCTGTGTGGTAGCCCGGGCTCACAAGTTGATTATTACTAAACAATGTGGCTCAGGTGTGCTGCTCACACCTTTAATAATTATAACATGTAGTAGAAGTGTCAGATGCAATTATTCCACTTGTCCAAGCCTACTCATTACTCCAGTATGCTAGCAGTTGCTTGTACTCATTGTTTCAGCTGCATTTGCACAACCGTTAGCTGAATGTGTAAGCACCACTGGAACAACAACACTTTTCTGAACAGAAAACTTTTGGATACAACTCTTTAAGTATAGCAAATGTTCAAATATAAACAAATGTTATTATGTTTCTCAGATTAAAGGGTGGGAGAAGAAAAGTGGAGGCAGAACTGAAAGAAAAAGAAAGTAAGTTTAAGCCTGCATTGTTTTATTTGGCTGTTTTAAACCTAATAGTATAATTATTAGACAATGCCATGTGGTTCACATGATGCTAGGAAAAATGTGCTTTTAGGCTTCAGAGATAGATACAAACCTTCTATTTTTGACAAGTGAAGGAAGCAGGAGATTTATGAAAGTCCTAACAACTTTCTTTCATAATGTAGTAACTAAACACATTTTATCTATCTTTGATAAAATATTTTCAGAATAGCTTACAACATTTTTTTGCATTCATAGGCAGCACTTAGCTCCAAAGGGAAAAGAAAAAAAATATATGCAAAGACTTATCTGGGATAATAAGCAGTCCTCACTTTTACTCACCACTAAGCCTATTTCATTTGAATAGGCTTGGTGGTGGCATACAACATGGATGCTGTTACCACCCAGGAGCTCAGTCCAAGGCTTATCCATTCCTTAAACCTGTCATCATGCCTGCTGTGTAATAAATACTGTGCCCACAAATTCACATGGAAGTGACATTTCCTCCCCTGAAGGATGAGGAGCAGGCATATGATTTCCAATGGCCTCTTGCCTGGCATTTTATTCCCCAGCATGCCCCTGGCCCACGTGTTCAGTCTTTTTCTAATGACCTGGTCAGTGATTCCCACTGTCCTTGTCAATGGGTGGGCCACATGCTGTATCAAGTAGAAGGTGCAGGAGGTTCTTTCATCCTCCTGCAACCAGACTGAGCCAGGAAATTTTATTTATTTATTGCCTATTACATGGGCAGGCCAAGCCAGTGAGCCATGGTCTTTTGCTGCCACAGTTAGACTTTCCTACATCTCTGCCACCATCCTTTCCCTCACCTCTGGTTTTCCTTTTCCCTCCAAGACTACCTTCAGCTGCTTCAAAATCACCAAACCTCCCTGCAAGCCAGCAAGCCTCTGCTGGCATCAGGAATCCTGACTCTGCCACCTCCTCCTCTCACTGCTTGGCAGTTCTCTTCTGCTCTTCAGACGGGAAGGCACGCCCCTTCTTTTGGCTGTGACAGCATTGCTCTTGCTTGCCTAGCTTCATGAGCAATTTTGCCTGCTGCTCCTTTGTGTACAGGCAGGAAGGCATCCTCCTTGTCCTGCTTATCTTCCAGAGCCCTTTTGTAAGCTTGGCACTCTCTATCTCCCATGGATTTACTCTTGAGACTTTTAGGTACCTCAAGATGAACAAGAGTGACGATGAAGGAGAAAGATCTGACTCTGGGGGTCTGATGTAGATACCACTATAAGATGGTGATCTCATATCCTACACCCTAAACACGACAAGACACTACTCTTCTTTGGGGGGATTCTTCAGCAAGCTGACAGTAGCTATCTTCAAACAGCATTTCTCAAAATACCCAGGCAAACACTTTGACACAGGTGCATGCATGCCAAATCATCTGGCAACCACAGAGAAGAACCTGGAGGGAAGCAAGAGCTTCCATGTGAACATACTGCACACAAACTGAACACAAGCCTGGAAATCTTACTAATCACTCTCATCTACTTGAAGTGTACAGCAGAGAAGAACGTAAGCAGAAATAAGAGGCGGTTTTTTAAGTTAAAACCCATATTAGTATAATGCCTTTAGTATGGATTCTAAGCTTGGTTGGTGATTGTCTTTTGGCAATCAAGCTACTCTTGGTTTTGGAAATGAGAGAAACTGTGATAGCGATATTAGTAGGGAAGAAGGAATGGATATAAAGGTTTTTCTGTCATCATCATTGTTTACAGAAAGAATGCAGAACCTTTTTCAGACAAAGGGTGGAGTTCCATTTCAAATAAGCAATTTGGGAGAATATTCCATTAATGGGCAGGGCTGGAAGCAAAATGATATTGCCAAGATGCCATGGCCAGATTAAGTTCCACTAATTTCAAAGGGTTGACTTTAAGTATGCCTCAGTCTGGATTCAACTCAATAAGTTACAGCACGGAGCTATGGCCATTAGACAGCACTTAGATGGCCACATTCTCTTTCAAAGTCCCACCTCTAAGAATTGGAAACTCTCTCTTGGAACCCAGAATCTGAACTTGGAGTGCTTCTCCCCCACTGGAAAGAACCATACTGGCTGCTTCTCCAAGGTCACAAAAGTGACCTTGGGGAAGGGGTTTGTGGATATTCTGGGAGGTGGGAAAGGTATCCTGGCAACAGGCTGGCCTTCTGTGCTTACATTCCAAGGCACAACTCTTGCCTGAAATTAGCCATTTGTGTGTTTGGCTAGCTGGGAAAACTATGGAGGTAACCTTCATTTCCACATTCCTTCCATCCTGATAATATGCCCATAACCCTCTGAGTTGTAGAGGGGAGTAGACATTCAAATTGGACTGTGACCTGAATACTTTAAAAACACTCTTCATACTCTCTTCCTTTATTGGAATATTTCTATTCCACCTCTCATTCAAAAGTTCCTTTGACTAACAGGTGGGATAGAGATTCCCAGGAAATACATAATGCATACCTAAATGCATTCTCTGTTGTATTTCCAGTATGACTGAACTGTGCCCTAAGGATTGAAAGGAAAAAAATGCTTTGAAGAGCACCTTGAAGGAATTGGAAGTTAAAAATTGAGCCATTTTATGTAGTTTAAACATTCATATTTTTATTAATTGCATATTTACCTTTCCTGAATTATTTAGTTTATGTGGTAGCAGATCAAACTTCCAGCTTGTATCTCAGCGTACTTTGATTTTTGTTGTTTAGTTATTACAGATAGGAAGAAGCGGGGGAGGGGGGCAGCGGCCTCTGAGTCTTATAAAGCCTCGCTTAGCCGCTGTGAGCTCTCTTGGCTCCTGGCAGAGCAGCAGAGGCTGGGATAGTGTGCAGAGGGTGGCCAGGAAACTGGCGAAGGCAAGGTAGGAGCTGGGCAGAGGAGAGGTGCAGGGCCAGCAATGCAAGGGGTCAGTGTTTGCTTGGAAAAAGATTATCATCATTTTGGAACCAATGACCCCAGGACATTCCATTATTGCCCACCCACGGTTTACACTATTTAGCTATTTGATTAGCAGATATAGCAGAGAGCTCAAACATTTTGGTACTAAAAGTTGGCTGTAACTACACTGATCTCAATGAAGGTATAAAGAAACATTGCTGCTCCTAAAACATCTTATCGGGGGGCATAATCCTATTAAAAATGATCAAGTGGTTTGAGATAACGTTTAAGTTTTAATGATGAGGTGCTTTGCACAAATAATTTCTAGGTATGATCTAACTATTCTGGGTGATTCATAGCAAATACTTTAAATTTTTTTTATCATTTTCTTCTTTTAGAAAAAGAATGCTTACATGTTCACTTGAAATAGCAAGCTCGGAAGATATCCTGTCAGCAGAAAATCTAGGTTTGTATGACTATAATTAGGAAAATCAAAGTTTTGAAGACATATTCATATTTCTGTAGGATATAGAATATGTGCTTCATGTCCTAGCATGACAATGTCATGTTGATTAATTTCACTTAATTTCTGGAGGTCTGAAGTACAGAGGATCTGAGTGGTAAACTCCAAAACCATGAGGCATTCTTGAGCTTTGGAGCTCCCTTTCACTAGCGTGACCTTCCCCAGCTTGGTGCCTTCCAGATGTTTTGGACTTAAATGTCCCTCCAATTACAGAATAAGCTTCTTAGTCAATCTGGCTTTAGTTGCCAGGATCAAGGAGGAAAAGATTCATATAAAAAGTATACTGTTGCCTGTCCCAAATTCTTGTAGTAAAGCAAGCACTTAACTTTTAAGTTCAGTTTAAAAAGTATGTTTTCCTGGCACAAGGATTCCATGACATTATAAAGCCCATTGTGGAATAAGGGCCTTTTTTCACTTGGGTCACAAGCTAGGTCATATTTCATCAGATACATTAGTAAAGTATAAATGATTGAATGCTTAAAGTGGATTCACTGGTTTTTGCTAAAGGAGTTTGCAGACAGATTTGATTATAGATGGAGATTTTGACTTCCTAATATTTTACTTGAACAATGGTATGAAATACCATTACCTAAGTATTGACTGGTAAAGTGTTTATTAGCAGTCTGTTTGTAGCTGTTGCACTGCCATATCTTACTTGGGTCAAGGGACAATGTTGTTAAAAGTGAGGAAGGAGGAAAAGAATGAATACTTGCTATGTTTGCTGTTGTACCATCTAGGACTCCTATCAAGCTGTATTTGATGGGTAGTACTTCTTGTGAAGCTGTATACTAGTCCATAGGCAAAAGGAAGAATCCAACTGGGCATTTCACTCCTTCTGATTCTACTGCGCTCCACCAATTACATTGTATAAGCAACCCATACTCCTTGCACAAGGGCTCATCCTTTCAGGGCAGCCCAAAACAAGTAGAAATTGGTCATTCCTGAAAAGAAGCAGGTTTGCAGAGTTTATGTGAGGGAGCTTCATCAATCCTCCTCCTTCGAGGAATAAGCATTTTTGCTTAGTTCAGGGCTTACCCTAGGAACTGCTACATTTCCCTTGTGTAAATGTGGGATTGGGACTCAAGAGTTTTGAGTTCTAGTCCCCACTCAGTCATGGAGCTCACTGGTGACTCTGGCAAGCCATGGACTCTCAACCCAGCCTACATTACAAAGTTGTTGTGAGGATAAGATGAAGAAGAGGACAATGATGTAAGCCAACTTGAGTTCCTTGAAAAGTAAAAGGGTGATATAAATATAAGAAAAATAAGTGTAGGACCCACCCTGTGCACAACTGAATTGGCAGGGAGGAAAAGAAATGGCAGGAGTATAAGTGCCCCATAAGATACTGCCCTGTGCCTCTGCAAATGAGGGACTTCTCTCTCTTTTTAAGGCTTTAACCATGATCCTTTTTTACCTACATCTCGACGACAGCTCAGTCCAAATGCTCCATTATGCCCTTTGTGCTGCTACGAATATTGAAGCCATTTCAGCGCTGGCAAATTCCATTTTAACCTTATTGTAGAGTTCCAAGGAACATGATATTCAGGCAACAGAATGGATCCTTCATATTGAGTTTCTATCTTATGTCTGTCACCAAGCATATGAGCATACAGATCACAGCAGCTAGTGCTAGCTTTCACCTGAAATGAATGTTGGGTTATACTTTTTAAGTAAAACATGTGCAGCTGTATATCTTCTGTCTGTTCTTTTCTATTCCATATCAAAGACCAGATATTGAGTGCAGAAATTTTTAGCAACTATATGCAAGTGATAAAGATAAAAGGAGTAAAGACATATATACAAGGCAAAGAATATTTAGCAGTAGAACTGTCGCGGTGGCTTACAGATAACAAACAAAACATGATTCAGCAATATTATATTGTAGCACACAGGTACAATGCTTCCTTCGGTTGTATTGAGCAGCAGCATGCCCAGCACCAAACAGCTAAAGAAGGTGAAGGTGTAGCTCTCTATACAGTAATGATTTAAAATACATTTCATTCTCTGTCTGTCTGACTGTCTGTCTGTCTCTCCCTCTCTTTCTTTCTCTCACACATAGAGAAAGAGAGAGAGAGAGAGAAGTCAGGCAGCTATTTACAATGTGGGAATAGGCAGAGGTTGAGGTGTGACACACAGGTAAAACATGCAGGCAATGTAACACATGGCTCTAAACATCCTCTAATAGCTGCTCAACAATAAAAGCTGTCTGACTTGTGAAGAAATTTGACTTCCTCCATTGGATGGTTTAAAAATATAATATATATAAAAACAAGGAAGCTGTCAAGGAAATTGATTATTTGTTTGTTTGTTTGTTTGTTTATTGAGAAGGTAGCCAATTGGTTTTCCTGTGTTGGCAGAAGGCATCTGTCAGCAGCAGGGAGCTGCTTTTTGGCAACTTCTGCATGGGGAGCTGGAGGTGAGAGCAGGAACAGTTGAAAATTTTGCCCTCTTTTTCCTCTGATAAATGCCTTCCATCAGTAGAGGATCACCAATGGGAAGCCACCTTTCTTTTCATTTATATTTGTTAATCAGTGCAGGGTATGGTTGTTTAGGTGATGTAAAAGTAACACAGAAACATCCAAAATAGCTCAGATAATAAAAATGTCTATAAAATCTACTAGCAGCTCTGTCAAACATTCACCTCATCACACAGAGAGCTAAAACTGTTTTAAAAGAGCTAAAACACAAGAGCTAAAAGCAACATAGCCAAGATGAAAAGAGAAACAGTGATAATCGCATCAGTATTTTGTTCAGAATGAGAGGAGGTTTAAAGGCCTGGGAGAACATAAACTGCTTTTCCTGCTGCCAAAAATACATCAAGTGAGCCTCTCTAGGAAGAGTATTTCATAACTGGAGCACCTCCAGTAAGAAGACCTTCTCCTTTACAGCCACGCTCCACATTTCAGACTGAGAAGCCTCTTGGGAAAGGACCTCTGTTAATGATCTTATGATATAGACATTAACCCCATTTACACACCCTGAGCAACCTACAATGAACTGTGGGTTGTTTGGGAGCATGCGTGTTGGCTCCATCTTGCACACGTGCTTCCACTCTGCTAAACAATCCAAGGATGGTTATTCTTTGTGATGTGGAAACCCAAAACTTGGAGTTGTTGAAGGGAAAAGCAATCCTGAATTTGAATCTAACAGTGGGTTCAAATTAGTGTTGTTTCTCCCTCAACAATCCAAAGTTGGGTTCACATATTACAGAGAACTGTTCAGGAATAGGTCATCCTATGTTGTTCAGAACAGTAGGGGAAGACAGGCAGTCATGAGTCAGTACATTTGCTTGTTCCTTCGTGCTCCTACATGGTTTGATAAATGTGGGTTGTGTATTTTGTGTGAACCTGGTCAGGCATGGGTAGACTTCATGGCCCATGAATGATTTCTCTTCAAATTCTAAGATCCTGTAATATTTAAATGCTTAACATTTTGGGAAAGATATTATAAATTGTTATATTTCTGAATAATCTGGGATATGTATAATATTTAAGATATAGTCCATCGGTATAGTTTGAATTTTGTTATGACCTATCTCAGTCCTGCTTTCATTCTACTATTTGAGCCTCTGTAATAGAAATTCGGAGATGAGTTCATACACAAGAGTAAATCATTTGTTTTTTCTAGTGGATTTACATGGGGATTGTAATGATTGAAATACAGGATTCATTAGCTTCAAGGTAGCTTTTTAATATGCATAAAGCAATAATAATTAGTGATGAGCTGTGAACTTTTAATCATATTTCTAGGGCATCAATGGTTGATCCAAATAAATTGTGTATCCATGTAATCCTACTGCCATGAGAAACTATGTCATATGGAATTTGACGATACTCTGTTTAAGGTTATTTTCTAAGAGATGAGTTGCTGTGATTTTCCCCTCTTTCCAAAATAAAAATCTCTTTATACTAGGTGTTTTTAAAATCGTGTACAAAGTGTTTACTTAGTACTCTGACAGCCACGTTTGCAAAAACAGCAAGAAGCTACCGTAAATTAAATGTTTCCTGCTGCCCTGTTTCCTTCTAAACCACAGTAGGAGGGTTATTAGTTAACATTAACACAGACAGAAGTATCTGCTGACTAAATTTATTAAAGTTCAGCTTACAGCCTTAACTCCTCTACTTTTCCCATCAGTGCAAGTGTTTTATCTAGTAATAAAAATTGTCATTCGGCTTCATTAAAAGCCGTGATAATGTTGCTATAGGCTTCAGTGGCTTTTGAATTGTGTTCCAAATCAGGAAAATATGGTATAGGAGGAAAACTTAATGTTTACAAATATAAACAATTTTAAATCTTTACACATTATCAAGAGACTTAACAATGCATTTTATTTTGATAAAGGAGAGAAAAATCTTAACAACTCATATGCAGCCTAACACAAATAATGAGTGATTTTCAGTACAGAATATCCTCAAAAATTCAACTTGACATAATGTCTCATGGTGAAAGGATGCCACTATGTGGCACATTCAGGAGGTTTTCCAGCTGTGTTGTGTAGGAAAAGCTATCAGGTGGTGGATATTGGGGGAAATGCAGTATAGGGGATGAAGTAATTTTTCTTCAGAACCAGAGGTTGGAAATGACTGGTGAGTTTCACAGATAGACTTTTTTCTGTACTAAAGTACCGGTACAGGGATGGTATCAATCAGCACTGGGTTTCTCTGAAATGATCTCCAGAAATAGCTTCCTTATATTTTGTAAAAAGCATGTGTGGCCTATAATCATTCATTTATAGGTAAATGAATGCCAAACAATACCTTGCCATGCACACTATTTATTATTTATTTTGTATTATTTTGTACTTAATGAGCAGAGGTGTTGACACCCTAACTGCGGAACAAAATATACAAATGTCCTTTCCGTGTAAATCCTGCTATTAATGATTAGTAGCTTCTGAAAGTGTCATGCAATAAATGGACTCAATAACTTACCTTAGACATCTAACTGACACCAGGGAAAATTGGTTTAGATTACATCTAACCCCAAGTGTAAGGCTCTGCTTGATGCTTTATTAGCTCTTGCTGCCAGGAGCACCACTGAGCATTTTTATTTTAGCAAGTTAAGTTATTTGGAATAATTGTGTTGTTTAGTTTCTTTCATGTCTTTGAAGTAAAAACAAATGCAGTAAATTTCCTCAAGCTAATAGTATTAAAATAGGAAATGTTTTAAAAATTACATTAAACAAATTGACCATTCTTACCAATTTGCCTGATCTGAAAATGAGTGATTCAAAATGGAAGCAGGGTTGAAAGATAGATGATAGGGAGAGGCGATGAGCAGAGTTGTGGACAGATTCCTGTTTCCACCTTTGAAATTTTAATATTGACATGCATAAGTTTTTTTTAATGTGTAAGGGAGAAGCAAACAAGTCCACAAATAAAAACTACAATGAAAATAGAACCAACATACAGGGCTGGATTCAGATGAAGTTCATTGAAGTTTGGTCCCAATGGAATAAGTGAGACATAAAGAGGCAGAATATAGAGCAGGAGTGAAGCAGCAGCTTTGTTCAGAACTTTCAAAGCTCTGGAAGCTTGTGCTGCCCAGAACTTGCAGTGTGTGGAACGATCACACCCCTTTTCTTCTCAAGCAGTTGCCCATCCCAGTTGATTTCACTGGGAAGGAAGAAAGCTATGACAGCTCTTATGGATCCAACTCCACTGTGACCAGCCATAGAACACCAAGTTTGGGGAACTACGTACCACGGGAGAAAGCCCTACTTGGTAGCATATCTATGGAACTTGCTGAGGGCACGCTGTGGAAGTCTGGCATGGGACTTTCTGTGGGCCCACTGAGGGGTACCTCGGCAAGTGTGCCTCCTTCATTAGCATAACCCTTCTCTAATCACAGAAGGGCATTGTTGCATCATCCTAACCCTCTCCAGACAGCACATCTGAGGATTAGAATTTTTCTGTTAGTCTGTATTTAATTCTCATGGATTTCAAAGACAAGTATGTCTAACTTAATATAGTTTGGACCTAACCCAGAAATACTGGTTGTAAAAGGACCACTACTTCTCTAACATTTTATTAAAAATTGCCAGTTTCTAAGAAAACATATTCTTTGCAGAAAATCTGTATTCATTACCCACTCATTTATGCTCTAAATGTTATCCATCCTTCAGTACATCCCATATAGCTATATCAATGATGTATGATATTATTTCATAATGATAGCTGGGGAAGATATTTTTGTGTAATTGAGGGTACAGCCTTTTGCATGTTTATACCTACATTTCCCAGTCCTCTCCAGTCAGTATGGTGGCTGGGCAATATTGGGAGGTCTAGGTAATTTCTCTGTTTAAACTTCCATAGGATTGTGCTCTTAATAAAATTAATGTTGAGTTTGTCTTTAAGAGAAAACCAATCATATTTGTCAGACCCTAACTCTAACCCAAACCCTACATGCTATTGGGTAAATTCACCAAATGTAAAAAAAAAAAAAAAGAACCACACACACACAAGTTCCCTCCTCATCTATAAGTAGGATTGTAACTGTTTGTTATTTGTATGTATTGTTCTCATTTGCAATCCATTTCAATAACTGAAAAAGTTGTATTCAAATTAATCATCATAACTTTGACACCATCATCTAATCTCTATCTCAACTGGTTTCTATGGAGCAGAATATAAGGAAAGTTATCTCTCTTAGGTCATCATCCAGTGAGGTTGTCCTTAAACCTCCAAACTCAGAGGATGACAGGCATCTAGTTGAAGGCAGCATGGAGACAAGGATTGTCTCTGTACTTCTTTTGCCCTGGAAAAGGCAGACGTGGATGATTTCGAAGAACTTCACTCCCTGTGAGGCCAGAGGGTGGGCACTCTGTGGATGGAATTCCAGCACTGCACTTGAAACTTAGAGCTGGAACTCCAACAACCTACCTTATGGCTGTCTAGGCAGTGCCTAGCAGTCATAGGTTTATACCCATAAAATGTTAAAGAATGGGTACAAATATTGCTGCCAATAGAAGCCAGTCATATTAGCCTGGATGTAGGCACTAATAAATTTAAATAAGTTTCAAATTATGTTAATGCTACACATCACTGTATTTTGTTGCACAGGATTAATGTCATTTTAAATGCATTTTTTATTTAGAAATGAAGTGATTGCTGCTTCTACTGTCCAGGCAGTTGACTGAGCAATGAAATAGCATTGCATGAATATACAATATATAGTTTATCTAAATTATTAATATTGTTGTGTTATTAGTTGTCTCCGAGACAGAAATTATACTGAAAGATTTGGACCAAATTCTCAAGCATGTTGCAGCCATCTCTGAGCCGTCTTCCAGGTCATTTGTCGATGGAGAGGACAATAATGTGAGGGAAGAGGTATCAATTATTCATAGCACTCCTACTAACTACTAATAATTGGGGGAAAAGCGCTTTGGCAGAATGCTCATTTTTGGCTAAGGCACAGAGTTTGAGATATTGACTAAGTTTACCGTGCATTTACAAGAAGTATTCTCACCAGACTCTAAAGGGTTATATATGGAGAAATTATACTATTGTTTGAACAATGAAATTGCTGAAAGCATGCACTCTTCAGTAAGTAGAAGTACAGTCATCTAATGAAACAATTTTTGAAATTAATATTTATCACTGGGATCCCAGACCAGAGAAGCTGCATTTTCAGATAACCTTGTTATTATTTGTTTAGCACACACAAGCATACAAACTGGCAAAACAGCTTCCATTTTAATACTGCTTTGCCAAGCTAAGTTCCCTCTATTGCTTTTTCAGAGGAAAAGAGAACTTCTGGCATTCTTAAAATATTTATTTATAAAGAGGAAAGAAAGCAGAGTACTGTATATAATTATTATCATTACAATGTAACTCCTGGCCATTTTTCAGACACAATTGAAAACAAAGCTGCAGCACTGCACGCGCGCACACACACACATATGTAGTGTTCTAACAACAGTGGGCTATATATTTATATTTATTTCAAGGCAGCTCACAACATTAAAAGATATACAATTAAAACATTAATAGACATATACACATGTTTAAATCAGCTACAATATTATATAAAGTGCCAACATTAAAACAATTAACACAATGTAAACAACAGAGTTAATCCAGTGCAATCTCACTAGCCTAGTACATGCATTCAGCATGCAATGTGTTTTCATTGCTTCCAAGAATGCACAGAGAATATAACATATGTTGAGGGTCAACAAAATGATTTGTGAGTGTGCACTCACAAGAGAATAGAGCACTGGTTTCTTTCTTTTTAAACTGACTATATTTTAAAAGCTATTCCTACAAGGATAGGTTGAAGGGGGCAGGTTTCTAATTTAAGTCTGAATCTAAATAGTTATTGGTGAGTTACTTTTCAATGCTACTTTCTGGCAAAATTTCCAGTTACAGCACATCATCTGTTTATTTGTATGCTGCTTTTCCATAAGATTGTGTCCAAAGTGATCCACAATTATCAAACAGTAGTAAATAGAGCAATTAGAAACACCCCACATGAACAATAACCATAGTATCAGTGGATGCATAATAAAAATAGAAACCTATATTTACAATTTTGAGTAAAAAAATAGAAATTAACTGACCAAATACAACCGTTTTCTACTAAATATGAGAAAGAAAAATGCCAAAGACATGAGAAAACGTGCTACTTACAAGGACAGAGATTAATTTTCCATAAGGTTTTCTACAATTAACCTGGAAGCTTCGGTTGACAACCAATCATTTGTGTGGGATTTTCTCTCTGATCTTTCTTGAGTCTCCTTTTCATTCCCTTCCTATCCTTCACATGGGGAGCAAAGGCTTGTCATCCCTCCTTCAAGCTCCACATACATTCATATGGACTCAAATCAGTTTTTTCCCACCAGGCATCCCTTCCAGTCTTGTCCTCAGGCAGCAGGGTGCAACAACAGAGCAACGGCATTATGGTCAATCCATAAATGCAGCAATGTGTCCTTCACGATTTAAAGCTCCCATCACCCACACTTTGTCAACTGGAATCAGGAGCAAGTGTGCTTTTGATGTAAAGCACCTTTACTCAGCAGTAAAGGAACTGCACACCCAAGCTCCTGGACCCTAGCTGGTTAAGCTCCCGGTCTGCACCTCTTCTTTATTTCTCTCTGGAGTAGCCTATGCTGAACCACAGCTATTATTTTGCCATTTGCTTAAAGAGAAAGTAACTGGAATGGCAGGTCTATAGGACACAGGGTTTATCAGGCTGCAAGGTGTTAGAACAAGCCAGGTGAAACTGTTTTGTCACTTGATTTTAGTTTCTCACTACCAAGCAGTCCTTCTATATCTTTCTTGGCATTCCTTCTCCAGTATTATCATAGTCTTCAAAGTGGATAATGGTACAATGTGGAGAGGCGTATTGCCATTTTTTCATTGAACTTCAAAAACCTATGTTAAGTTATCCCTGCAGTATGAAGATAATCATCAGTGTGTTGACTATTTTTTACACATTCTTGAAACTTTCAGGCAAAATTGTATTTGCAATAATGCTTTTGTTAAACTCGTCTGTATTGCATGGCTTATCACAATCTTTTCAGCCTGTTCTTATAGTAGTTCTGATAAAGGTTAGATAAAAATAACATCCAGCTTTTTAAAAAGGTTTCATTTTGTTTGTGTGCATATGGAGTACATAGATTAGTTCATATTTTTCTTCCTGTGTAATTTATGATGAAGTAACTGGGAATCAAATGATTTAAAAAAAATAGACAACAGTGACCATGTCCCCTGAATATAGTGCTAATTTATAACAGCTGTTCTAATGGAAGTAGAAGATTGGATCCAGACTTAATCATATTTAGAGCAGATCCAATGTAATCAATGGACTTTAAGTTAATCATGACTGGCCTAAGTTCCATTGATTGCAGTGGTTTATTCTAAACATGATCCAGCCCATGATCCTTTTTCTAGAAAGGAAACCAAGTTCTCTTCTTCATCAGATGATGAATCTTGCTGATTCATCAGATGAATTATGTGGATACAGATGCACCTGCATTCATATTGGCTGCACATGCATAAGCCTTCTCTTGGTAGAGCAGGTGAAGATCTTTTGTTCCAAAGTTGTGCTCATTATAACTGCAGTATGAATATTTTTCTTCTAGGTAACTAGCTGCTGCATGGAGTTTACTGAAAAAAGGCCAATGGAAATCAACACCCAGGAGGACTGTATTATAATTGATGGGAAAGCTTTCAAGGCTGGAGAGTGCATTGAGAGCATAACAGACAGGTTTAAGGAAATAGATTCTTTAATGGCGGAATTCCAAGACAGCTTGTAATACTGATAAGAGAGAACCTATTATACTATTTATAGCTTTAGAGTGCATCCTTTTTCACATATAGTGAGAGATCCTTAACAATAGTTCAACAATATTGTTAGTTTGATGTTAGTATTTTAAAGGAGTATTGCATTCACTGATAAAATTGATATCAAACTTAGTCTTTGTTCAAATTAAAAAGCAAGGTCATTCAATTTTAAATATTCTTTCCTGATATATATATGTGTGTGTGTAAACTGTTTAAGCAAACTGTACATTTGCTCTAAAAATTAGAATGGAAATAAACAGCTAATTTAACTGAATATAGAGAGATCTGAATACAGCCTTCAATTTCTGAGGCTTCACAACAACTTTATTTAGAGTTATTCAAAAAGCCATTTACAGAAATCCTATAGGAATCATAAGTTTGAGTCTCAGCCTACAACCTTGGCTACATTATTTTCTCTGGTATGATCCACTGATGGATCAGACCTTCATTCTAGATGCTTAATTCCAACTAGGCTGTATTCGCCCAAAGGTAGTTCAGCCATGAAGGATGAATATTTTGTCTAAATATGCTCAGGTTACCAAAATTTTCTTTTGGGTTCAGGAAGATGCTAAAAGATTCGTGGGAATAAAAGAAACATCTGCTTTATGTTCTCTGTGGTGCTATAACCAGAAGTAATGGATTGATGATGTCAATCCATCAGCTCCTGATGCCACTTGATTCATCTAAAATTATTCAGAACATAGGATGAACCAAATGTAGGGAACACATAATAACAATTTGCAGAGTATCAATTCTATATGCTAAATATCAATTGGTAAAGACTGGATTATATAAACTATGGTCATATCTACATATGAGTCAGTAACTCTGAAAGGAAGGGGAGGGTCTTATAAGGAAACAGTGACATAAGACATTTCTCAAGTTTCCCAGAACCTTTAAGAAGCTTAAGTTCTATGGTATGAATAGTATTTACAGGATTCAGAACTGGCCACTAGTATCAAAAGAAGCTCCAGTACAGTGGAAAATACAACAGGAAACCATAGACCAGGGACCAACATGGGACCCTTCAGGTGTTGGGCATCTACTCCCACCTTCCCTCACCATTAGTTATGCTGGCTTGGACTAAGAGGAGTTGCAGTCCAACATCTGGTGGGCTACGGAGTGCTCACCCCTGCAATAGGACAAACTGACAAGCTCAGTATCATACAACAGAGCACAGCCACAGTGTGAGGGGTCTGAGAGAAACAAACACTAGCCAGGAATTTGCCAGAATGCCAAAGAACAGCTGAGTCATAGTTATACGCAAATCCAGAAGGCAAATTTTGGCAGGAGCTGAGCTAGGGAAACCAGAGTTGGCAGATGGGCAGGTAAGTTGGGGTAAGAATTTAAGGCAAAAATAGGCTGCTTGGGACACCTCTCATAGCATGGCAAAAGATGAAGAGATTCAGCAGTACATACTGAGCACAAAATCCTTTAGACAAGAATGGTTCACCTGCCTAAAGCTACTTCTTTTTAGAGGGACTGTTGGCCGGCTGGAGCTAATTTGACCAAGGCTATCAAATTTGTTCCAGCTGAGCTCAAGTGAAAGTCAACAGAACATGATTGTTTCATCACGGAAATGAAAAGGAAAAAAAAAGTCTGAGGGAGAATGGAAGAGCATCAGTGGAGTACTAGTTCCAGGAAAATAAACCAGAAGAGGATTATTTGTTTTACTGCCTTATATCTTGAATGAGTCAGTTACTTAATAGTCCTGGATAATTAGTAATCTGACTGATTTGGGTAATTTGTATGGAGGAAATATACATGTGATGTAGATGCTGATTAATATGTGGAGCAAAGGGAAGTCTGTGCTTGCCATCAAAAGTTATAAAATACAGAGATAGATGGCATCCACATTTCAATGTATATTGCATGAGGGATACGGTCTGCACTCGCAGTTCCCAATTCACTCAGTAACAGGCATGTCCACCTTTGCTCACACCTCTCCTTAGAGGGATTAGACCACTGGTTTTTGCTCATCGTGTTGGGAGACAGGAATAGAAAAGGGATGTCCTAGTATGAATTTCTGAGGACCCTGAAACTGGTCTCATATTTCTTCTAACATTGAATGCCCTTAAACATGTATAATTGGAGAGAGCACTAAAGGGTAGGTGGCTTATTTATTGTTCAGCTTTAGACATTATCTCTATCATAACCACCTTTTTTCTACAATTAGAATTGCCAGCTGTCACAATTTCTTTAAACAATTCTGAAAAACAGTTATATAGCCACATACACACACATATAGGCATAACAGTGATATGTAGAGATATAGACATATCAGTGAGGATGGATGGAAGGGCAGATGAATGGAGAGACAGACAGACAGCTATCCCTTTCAATACAAGAGAAAAGAAATGAGAAAAAGAAATATACCATGACCGAACCCTTCAGAAACACACTCTTCAGGACAGTGGGCTTCCTAGTCATTTATTTTAACTGCACCACCTGCTGCACATGTGCAAAACACATGCTGTGCTTTCCATAGTTAGTTGCTACTTTCTTTACTTTGAAATGTTCGTGTTTCTGCATTTGAGTACCTTCCCGGGTTAGGAGGATGTGCCTTTAGGCATATATTCTTCAGTCATCAGAGAACAGAACATACTAGAAAAATGCATAAATAATATAATTCTATAATATAGTTCTATTATTTGGTGTATTGGGTGTGATTTTTTCACAGAACTAACTATTGTTGGGTGGGTTTTTTTGCAGCAACTGTTAGAGATTTGTAACTTCTATATAGCCACCAACTATTAACTATTTTATAATTGTAATAAAGGTTTACACTCACATTCAATCTCTCTCTCTCTACACACACAATATATATATAGTCTTAAGTAAACCATCTTGAGATTTTGTAATAATTAGACACTATATAAGAAATTTAAAATAAATAAAATATTGCAGGATTCCTTGTCCTTTGCCATTTTTATTCTGAGCAGTATAGGAGCTATTTAGGGTACAGAATTCCAACCCCAAAACTGGTTCACCACATTTCTTAATTGATTGGTAATATGATTATCCACAATAAGCAGATTACACTCAAATGTTCTGGTCTCTGAGATCATTCACTTTCTAGAATTTTCCAGAAGCTTTGGGATCCATGTTCATATAGTTTTATTCCAAATAAATTATCTATGAAAAGATCATCTTTGGGTTATTTCTACCCTGT
Organism: Varanus komodoensis; assembly: GCF_004798865.1. NCBI lineage: Eukaryota > Metazoa > Chordata > Lepidosauria > Squamata > Varanidae > Varanus > Varanus komodoensis. The sequence continues at coordinate 25,464,830 of NW_025335269.1, read as the reverse complement.
ATCTAAATGATAGAATGAGCTTGAACTAACACTAGCCATACAACAGAGCAGCCTTCCTCAGTCTGGCTCTATTCACATTTGTTAGGCTATAATTCACAGCTGGAGAAAACTGTCCGTTTGACTGTTGGCTAAACACAGAGAGGGTATAATTACTTGATCTCAAAGACACTGGATCCTCCTTCCTTTTCTCCTTACAACTGAGGTATCCTGAAACTGTACTTCAGAAATACTTCAAATAATGTCCTGTGGTACCTCAGCACCAGCACTAATGACATGGCACCAAATGTAAACCAAGATTTGTACAAGAAGAGTTGCTAGTTCAACTCATTAGTGTGAGCTATGGTTTGTTTTGCACGATTATGGAAAATCCTTCAACAGACAATCTTCTTCCTGATTCAACACTTGAGAATTTTTGCAACATGCCTTTGAATACAGCCACTAGAATGTGCCTCACTTGAAAAAAAATCAAAGGACCTGCCAATGTCATTTCACAGAACATGTAAGAGAGGTGTTTTTTTTTAAAGTATAAGCTGGGCCTTGTTGTGTGAGAAATCAATAAGAAGCACAGAGCCCCTCAAAGCTGCCAGTAATCCCCAATACTTTGCTTGAACCGAACAGAGATTCTTTTTCATACTACCAATCCTCTAGCTACTGCTGGACCCTGCAATTTACAGCAACTGCCATTTCTTCTTTTCTCCCTCTCTCCAGGCAATTCTCTTCTATTAAGTGAATAAAGTCAAGTGCACTAGATCTCGCTATCCTTGTATTGCCCAATTATTTTATTAGCCTTCAATTTTCACATATTGCTTTTTTTCCTATTAAAAGAAAAGCAGGCTTCCAGTATGTGTGAGGCTGCTTTCAGTTCTACTTTCATCCACAGAAGTTTAGGAGGGATCCAGCCATCATCTTCCCATGTTTTGCCACTGATTCCTCTGTCTTTTTTCTTATCAGAAAGTAATTCCTAGAGTAAAAAAAGTCCAAATCGCTGCACAGTGCCTTTGGTTAGTGTGAGAAGCCTTCTGTATGGAAGTACTGCAAGTTACTAATGAAAATATAACACTAGCGTTGCTCTTAACCAATTGTGGGGAACATAGTCTCATTATATGATGTTCTTACAATTTTTTTTCTGACAGAATCACAGCATATATTTAGACACATTCACAGATTACAACAACCCACCCTGGCAATATGACATGATGGGTTGGTTGTGTGAACAACCCACAGTACACCCAAGAAATGATCAGGCACCATGTAGGCTGTTGGCCCCTTCCCTTCCCCTCTTTCTACTTCAATCCTCCATGGAACAGGATGAGTTTTCTGCCCCACTTCCCACCATGATTCCAAGTCATTTCAGGCTTGCCACTTTTTTTCCTCCTGCATTAGGCAGCATTTGAAATCTCCATTTTGGCAACTATGGACAGCCCTTCAAAGTGTCTCAGTGGTTGCCATTTTTTTATTTCACCCACATTTGCACAACTTTAGATGTCCACGGTTGCACAGGAAATGGGGGCCCTCACATGAGCAATGTGAGGTGCAAAAGACACCTGCTGGAAACAGCCCCAAGGCATTGGACCACAGAAGCTGTTGGTACATTTGATTCCCCTTTGGGCTACAACAGATAGCTGTCAAAAGAGGAGCTGTCAAATGTGACTGAAGGTGCAAGGGATCTTAGCTTGTCTAAGTGGGATGGCATGCCGTTCACCCCCTTTGCAGCAAGATTCTTGTGGTTTTTTGTTGTTTTTTAATTTGTGTTTCCCAAGGGTACCCTAACTTTTGCACTCAATCCTATCACCTCAGGAACATGCATCAATGTGAGCCACTCTGTTTCCAGGAATAGTTACTTTTGAGAGTGGTCAAGAATAAAATTCCATTTTTGAAGTCAGAGTTGGGATTAAAAAAGGATTTCTGAGTGCTTACAATATCATGTCCTACTGACTGCACATTTCACCGGAATGGCATTGTATTTTTAGTTCCAATTTATGCTCTTTATGCCTATTACAGTGTTTATTTTCTTTCAGTCTGTCATCAAAATACCTGATCTTTGACAAAGTAGAAGACTATTTCCGTTTGTTGAATGGATTACAACTAAACTGACAGGGTCTACAAACAATGATCTCATTGAGAACTTGATTCTAATCCTAGAACAGGTTACATTCATATGAATTTGAAAAGGTTGCTTTCTGCAACCAGCCAACAATAAGTCTGTAATAAAGCAGCAACTTCCCCCGAGCATATGCAGAGCTTTTTCTGCAAGAGGCTCTCTAACTTGTTTCCAGCCAGGGCTGCAGAATGTGGTTGATTATGCTCTTTACAAAAGAGAACATTCTTTGTTTCTACTTGTGCATGTGCAAAACATCAATGGTCAATGAAAGGCACCCAGTGGGCCTTCAGGAGCCCCAGGGCCAGCCTCCAATGGGCCCTGGCAAAGTGCTTCCTTAAGCCACCTGCTTGGAGGCCCCCTGCCACAACCAGGTCATCTCTCCTGAATGCCCTCCTTTTCCATTTTGCAGGCTGGTGTGGTCAGGGCTGGGATGCAGGCAGCAGCAGCGCTGGGCAAAAGAAGTGGCAGCTCCAGGCTTCCTCCTCAGTTGGCAAAGGAGCTGGGAGAGGAGGAGGAGTGTCCAGAGCTACAGAAGTAGCTTGGCCCTGGGGGCAGCTATGGCATGACTGGGTCAGGTAGGGCTGGGCATCGCTGGTCCCCTGTAGTCATTTGCCTGGCCACTGTGGGGGCAGTATGTTGGTAGACAGTGGAGATGGGACTCCAATGTCAGTGGGACTGTGTCTTCATGCTGGGTTTCAGTCTCCAAATAGGCTCAGCATCCTGGATGCATTCTTCCAAGTTCAAACTAGAGTCCAGAGTGGAAACACTGCCCAACTGACACTGAGCCAGAAGCCTCTACATGTAATCATCCATCAAATTGTCTCTAACTTATGACAACTCTATGAATGAAAGACCTCCAAAAAGATCTCCTCTATGAATGAAAGACCACCTGCCCATGATAGTTCCATTCAAGTACAAGGCCATGTCTTCCTTTCTGGGTTCAGTCCATCCCACATTTGGTCTTCCCTTTCATCTTCTGCCTGTGACCTTCCCTGGTTTGATTGTGTTCTCCAGAGAGTTTTCGCTTCTCATGATGTGGTCAAAACATGACAGCCTCAACATTGCCATTTTTCCTCCTAGGGAAAGTTCTGGCTTGATTTGATGTTAGACCCACGTGTTCAACCTTCTGTCAGTTCAAGGTATTCACAAAGCTCTTCTCTAGCACCATGTTTTAAATGCATCAATTTTCTTCCTCTCAGCTTCCTTCACTGTCCAGCTTTCACATCCATACATTGTGATCGGGAGTACAAGTTAGGGCAATCTTGGCCTTGGTCTCCAGTAAATGTGTAGTATCTTTTTCGATATAACTGACATCTGGCGCCTTAGTGCTCAAAGCTATTTATGTGGGTTCAGTGCTCAAGCATTCTAATTAATTTAAATTAACATTAGCAAGCATGTTTTGAAAACAACAACTTCACCATTTTTGTTTCTTAGCCCTTCCTCTGCTGGCACATTTTCCCTCCCTATAAGGACCACCAGTTTTTTCCATTAAAAACAAAGCAAAACAGATAAATGGCAGTGCCTCCCAAGGGGAATAGCAGCTTTGAGGCACAGGTGATTCTTATCGGGGTGATGTTGGGGAAAAGGGTTAAGCTACACATCCTTCATGCTGCAGTCCCTATCTGATCACACACCCCTCATGGCTGTAATTTAGAAAATAAAAAAGTTATGTTAGATGCAAACTTGCAGATAAGGCAGTATCTTGATTTTGCCTAGCAGTATTTTGCATCTGCAGCAACTCTCCGTCTCTTTCTTTGTTCCTCTGAAGACCCTGAGGTTTGCTTGATTTACTCTAATACCGATTTTTCCAAAAGATATTGGATTGGAACCAGATTTATACTGAGTACACTAACAGATGTGGACTGCCCTCTCTTTCTTCTCAGTGCAGTTCCTTCAGTCCCCTGAAAATACTACACAGAGAGGAGACCCTGTTGAAACGGGGGAGCTGTGGGCACTGGAGAGCAGGAACCCCCCAAACCAGGCAGAGGGATCTTCCTCGTGTGGAGGGCAGATGCCAGATCTGGCCAACTTCAGTAACAGCTGAGCTGTTACATGATCAGGATGAAACTTGGCACCATTTAGATATTTTCCTGGGATAAAGTCTGTGAGTGTCTGGTAAGTGTTAGGCATATTTAAACAACACATTTCCTAACTGAAACTATGCATTACCCACCTCCGTGTGCATATTGTCCCTACCTTCTGTCCCTCAGGGGAAATAGCAATGAGATGTAATGAGCAAATCTAAAAGAGGAAATAAAATGAACAAATATTGGAAGAAATACCCTGAATGAGCAGTATGTTGAATGAAAATGTTTAAGCTCATATTCATACAGGCATATCAGGCCCATCACTCAGACAAACCTCCAGCCCCGGGTTTGGATACTTTTAAACAAAGATCCATACCCTAGACCAGGTTTGCCCCAAACCAGGGCCCTTTAGAGTGGATTACTGCTCCCATCATCCCCAGCCAGAATGGCCAGGCTTCCCTGCCTGGCACCCTCCAGAGGTGAGGGCATGCCACCTGGGCACATGGAAGATCTAGTCACACATATCTGAATGGCACCGGATTGTTAGAGGAGGAGGAGGCTGTGCAACTCTGCATTCCACAAGGTGTGTCTCTGACCTCCAGGGAGGGTGTGACCCCATCCAAGGCATGCTGCATCCTTTCCCTGAGCTGCCTTTAGACCGACAAGAAGCATTGCAGTCTTATCTGAATTATGCTTCGGCTTGTTAGCCCTCATTCAATCCTTTATCCTCAGCAGATTTTGAGCCTGAACACTTTCTCAGATTGAGGTGGGAAGGAGAGAAAGTGTTGGATATTATCAGCTGAACCCAGGAATACACTCAAACTGTACACCAGAATGTTCCCAAAACGACTCTTCCAAACATTTTGTATAAATGTTAAATAGCATGTTAAACAGCCTGGGAGATGAGATGGAGCCCTGTTTAGCTGAGAAGTCAAATTGCTTTTAATGAAACAGAAATTCTAAAGGGAAACATCCCAGATCCATTTTTAAATATAGTGGAGAATTGCTACCTGCATACACTACCATTTATCATAATGAATATTTTGCTATGGTAACTGCTTGTCTCTATAAAATATGAATTCTCATGCCTTTATCTAATATACAGTATTATATTAGATAATATTAGATAATTCTCTTTCTGCAGAAACATAAATGCAAAATAGACGGAATGTAAAGAGAAGGAAAACTTCCTACCCTGACCATAATACCATTAACAGCAGAAGATCCTGCCCAAAAGGAACTAAAACTCGCAGGTGCAATCCTATGTGTAGTGTAGTTAGAAAAAAGTCCTATTAGTATTGTAGAGTTTTGTAGGACTTTTTTGTAGTTTTGTAGGACTTTTTCTACATAGGCTTTTGCCTGTCAATCTCTCTCTCTCTCACACACACACACACACACACACACACACACACACACAGAGAGAGAGAGAGAGAGAGAGAGAGAGAGAGAGAGAGAGATGCTATCACCATTCGTATGACATTTAAAGGACTTACCTAGAGCATTATACTCATAGTCACAGCTCTGTTATGGAAAAAATGGATCTACAGCAAACCAGTCACATAGGAGCAAAATTTCTGTCCACTATTTCACTCAGTCATGCTATTCTCCATGATTCTCCATTTTATTTCTCCTGTCACCAGGATCGCCATACCTCCCTCATTGCTGCCAACAGAGTCGGCATTCCATGGCACAGTGGTTCATTAGCTTTCCACTTGTAAATAAGACCGAAAACACAATCTTTTGGCATCACTGTTTGCATCGGTTCCCCAGATTCCCTTCCTAAAAAGGTCAGTTCAGGCTCAGGCATATGTCCTGCATTTTCTCCAGTAGAGAGAAGAAAAAAGGGTTTCATTCAGCTTCTCTGCAATCTCCTTCCCCTTCCTTAGTACTCCTTGAACTCCATTAATATCCAGCAGTCCAACACCCACCCTAGCTTGTTTCTTGCTTTGGATATATTTAAGAATTCTTTACTGTTGAACTTGATGTCATTAGTGATATGCTCCTCAAAATGCTATTCATTCATTAACCCATCCATTCATTGCATTTTTATTGCCTACCTGCCTTTCTAATAAATTAATTTCTAAACCACCCATTAGTCAATATGACTTTCTGGGTGGTTTACATATCAAAATACACAAATAAAAAGCAATGCATTAAAATCAAAAATAAATAATACTTCAATATAAAAACAATACTAAAATAACAACAATAAGCCCACAATAAACACACAGCAATAATTCTCAAATCAGTCCAGAGTACAGCAACAGTAAAATGCAGTGATGTGTAAAATAGACAGAATCATTTTTATGTTATCAAAATAACATAAATTATATCTTAACATAAATTATGTTAAAATATTGGGTGGATAGAAAGGTTTTTATCTGGTACTGGAAGGAATGAAGAGTGAGCATCAGGTGAATCTTCTTGTGGAGTTGATTCCATAATTGGGGTACCACTGCTTGAAAAGGCCCTTTAAATATGGCTCCGAGAAGGACCTCAGATGATGACTTTAGAGATCAAGTTTGTCAACATTTTTGTTCTTCCCATTTTGCCAAGAATTTCATTTTCTAAGGGAACTCATCCTTTCTCTTATAACATCCTTGACACTGCTCATTAACCCTGCTGGTGACTTTGTGGATGTGGTGCTACTTTTCCTGGACTGTGAAATACCTTCTAGTTAAGCTTCTGTTATTGTGGTTTTGAGTATCTTCAAAGCATTTTGATCCAAATTCCTTTTTATCAATTGCCTCATTTTAGAGAAGTTCTTTCTTATGAAGTTAAATATGACTTCTTTGATAATTTCCTAATTCATATGTAAGACAAGGTTTTGAGTAGCACTTCTTAAGATAAAGCACAGAATCTTCTCCTCCTTGGTCAGTCTCACAACCAACAGTTCTAAGGCACTGATTTAGGGTATTGATAAATTTAGTCTGCCTTTATTGATTTATGTATTTATCAAGCTAATGTTGGGGTAAATGAAGTAACCCATGACTATAATACTTCCTCCCTGATTTAATTTTTATCTCAAAATCACCTTGAATTTTCTGGTCCCTAGGGTAACAGCATATCATCAGCATAGAATTCTTTTGGGGCTTTGTTTTGTGACCTACAGATTAATAATTTCAGTTAATTTATAAATTAATAACAGCTACTTATTGTTTAATATTTCAGTCCAATATGTATATTTCAGAATGTCCCATTTAACTCTCTGACACTTGTTTTTGAGTTAATAAGGATAGGATTCAGCTGCAAAGGTATTTATTATTGAAGTTCAAAACCAGTCATGGACAGATGTTCCACTTCTGATACAAAATAGCACCCTAGCACAGTAATGAGATCTGCAGAAAAATAGTTCTATAATGGGAGGGAGGGGAGGGAGATTCTCAATGGTATTTTATATAATGTACATATAAAAGCTGTTGGTACATTTCTTACATATTCTATCTGACTAAAAATATTCTTTATTAACTTCATAATTTCATCCTGTGGAATGTAGATATACAGAACACAGTGACACTCATCTGTGATGACTAACAATACATTTGCAAGTTCTTCCATGATGTCATCTACAGAATTCAAGAAAGCCACTGCAGTCTTCAGCACTATAATCTGAATTGTTTCAAGAACCTATTTTCATAACAACCAGTGTTGTGTAGTGGTTAAGCGTGCAGGTCTGGGACCTGTGGCCAACTAGGTGACTTTGGGCCATTAACAGACTCTCAGTCTAATTTAATTCACAGGGTTGTTTATGTGGGGATAAAATTGAGAGCAGGAGCAAGACAATCATGTAAGCTGCCTTGAGTTCTTTAAAAAAGAAGAAAGCAGGATACAAATCTAATAAATAAATAAGCAATGTCTCTAAAATGGAGCCAGATCTTTGTATTATAGGTCATCCTCAGATTGACTTATATTAATGGGAATTTTGGAAAGAAAAGTTTTTGTACCCACTATGACTCAAAAACATTTATGTTTCCTTAGACAGAAATCCCCAATGCATTGCTGTACAATTTCAATATTTCCTCCCTTCTCAGTGGTAGATCCCAATGCATTTTCATGACTGCTAATGCTCCACCATCATGGCTTGGGTATTATTTTCTCATTTTTCCCCTAGGATTTTCCACTGTCCTCCTCTTCATATATGTCAAAGATTGCCACAACTACTCATGTACAGTGTCCATTCATTTCTCTAGGCAACCTCCCTGATGCAAATTAGTGGCACAAATAGCATGGTGGGTTTTACACCTCAGGCATTATATTGTCTGAGGGCTGCTCTATCCCTGTTTGGCAGATTTTCTCCTTCATTTTCCCAGTCTGATCCGAGATACCATCCATATAAAATGTCCCTCCCGCCACCAAGGTGGCTAAAGGTACTTGGGTGACAGAGACAGATCCATACGGCCCTAGCAAAAACGACATGCTTAATAATGACAAAGCAGTTGACATTGACTGCCCAAGCAATGTTGTTCCAAGATCTGTTGCTCAGGGTTGAATTCAAAGATGGCAGAGGAAGCCTGCCCCCTGCTCTACTGTGGTAGCATCCCAGCTACTGTTTTAAGGAGGCTACAAAGGAAGTACAAGTCAAGCTGGAGTCAAGGATAAGCACGGATGGATGCCTGCCAAGGACCCCTTCCTCAGCAGGGGCCCCTCGATGAGAACCTCCTGCACCTGCTCATTTCCGCCACTGCAACCTGCATGTTCAGTTGCTTCTAACTCTGGCTCAGGGATGATAAGAAGCAGTCAGTGGAAGCAAAGATGAGAAAGAAGATGAGGACAACTAGCATGCAAAAGCAGACCCACTGAGGAAGAGGGCCATGGAGGGGGCCTGACCCTTGAAATCTTGCTACAGGAACTGGCTGTGAGCTGGCTAAAGTGTCCAGCAAGGGATAGAGCTGATGGAGTCTAGTTAGAGTCTGCCCTACCTTTCTCCCCAGATTCCAGAAAAGTTTAAGGGCCTTTGCCCTTACTTAAGGCCTTGCAGTTCTGCTAAACCATGGTCATTCCAAAGCACGGAATAATGCAAATGTTAAATGCCTTCTATCATAGCTTCACAGACTTTATTTTTTAAGAACAGCACAGACAACACAACACAAATTTGAACACGAATTAAATCCACTGATGCTGTTCACATCAAAAGGGATGCTTAGGTCTTACCCCCCGCGAGAATTGTGTAAAGGATTTCAGAGGTCCGGCTCCATGTCCCTGGTGGAATGATGTTGTCAGGGTAGCATTCTGAAAATGTAGATGACTGAATGCCTCAAAGGCAAATCTCAGAGGGCCTGTATGCCTACAAGCTTATGGAGGACAGTCACCTCTAGACTGCAGGATGTTTGTGCACTTGCTGCAAAGCCCTCAGAGGAGGAGAGATCGATGGATGGGAAAGCAACTCCGTGAACATCCATGTCATCCACCTTGAAATGTATAGCACTGAGGGAATTATCGATGAGGTCAGCATGTGCGTGCGGAAGCAGCTCTGTTTGCGATGCACAGCCCAGAGTGTAACAGAGCCCTGAATGTGAGTTGACAGAGATGGTGTTGGCTGCAGCCCCAAGGAGCGTGAGTCAATATGAGAATGACTTTGATGGAAATGGTTTGAGGGTAGCAAAAGATCACAATTATTCCAAGGGCAATTGTAGCTTTGCAATCATAAGACGAAATGCAAACTCTGAAACCATGGTTCCCTGGATAAATTTGGCTCTGTGTGTGTGTGTGTATGTGTGTGTGAGAGAGAGAGGGAGAGAGAGAGAGAGAGAGAGAGAGAGAGAGAGAGGTTCCGTACAGTGTGCATATTTAGACAGTGTGAGCTGCAATCCAAATGTAGCTTAAAACCAGAAGGTTGCTTTGTACAAGGTATTCTTCCTATGTAAGTAAATAGGGAAGCATAGTATTTCCCAAACCGGCGCTTTACAGATGTGTTGGACTACATTTCCCATCATCCTTAGCCAGCATGGGGTTAGCTGCAGTACAACATACCTGAAAGGCGGGAGGTATCAGGCTCAGGAAAGCTGGGAATGAGCATATACATGTCTATTTTATCCCATGATGGTTCATGCAAAGAGGTACAACTCCAGTGCTGTCATCCCCAAAGAATGCATCGATGCTTCTCTCCATCAGCTGCAGGCACCACCCCAGATGGAGCTGCTTGAGTTATCAGTGGCATTCTGGAAAGTGATTTCACCAACTGCCAAAGCTGCAAGGCAGGCACATCTTGGATCAGATACCCACTAAGATGCTGAAAAGCTTCTTTGAACCATTTTAAATCAGGCACAACATGAAGTCCCTCCTTAAGAAGGTATGTGTAGGGCTGTATGCACTTTGCATGAAAACAAAACATTCTGAGCTAAGAAAAGCTGCATTCTGCAATCTGCAAAATGTGTTAAAATGGAGCAATTTCAAGTAAGTTTTCTTATTGCAATCCCTCACACAGTTTGTAGTATTTTGCATGATTTCTTTTGCATTTGCTCCTCACATGGAGAAGCAAAGAGTTATGCATGGCACTGGATTCCAACCACAGCCCCATGCAATCTCTTTTAGTAATATTACTGAATGTAGAGATCAGCAAGCATTGTCTGCACATGTTCTGGTATAACTTGATAGTCAGGAGAGTGGAGCTCCACTTAAAAATATAAATAAATAAATAAAGTCAGTCTGTCATGAAATTGAATTCTGCATGGATACTGGAGCTGTTTTTGGTGATTGTTTTCTTGCACTTTTGCTGGGATCACAGCAGGTACCCATCACCACCTGCCCTACAAGGGTTCAGCTTGTACCTTCTTTCTAGTGTTGCTTTGGAAGATATCTGTCCCTTGTATATAGCAGCTTCCACATCATGCATGCCGTATTTTACACAAGTGATGTAGGGAAGCACATGTGTCTGTTCCTCTTTTAATACAACCCTGAAGGATGGGCTGCCTGGAAAACTGCATTGATCCAATGCAACCTGCCATTTTTTGCTGTTATTCTGTAAAGCATCCTCTTTATTTTTTTTACCCATCTCCATTTTGGAAGGCTCCAATTTGAAAGTGTCATATATAAAATCGGTTCAAGACATGCAAATGTTACAAAATGTATGTGGCACATGTGCTACCCCTGCTCTTGGAGAACTTACTGGCTTACTCTTTGACTTAAGATGTGCTCTGGGGAAGCAGAAAGCCTGGATGCACTTTCACCCACACATGTTGTTCCAATAAAAAGCAGCCGTTGTCTCATTCTCTTGGACAAAATCTTCCAAGCAATTTTCCTAGGTCAGGGACTGCACAGTATTGTTTAGCTGACAGTGGGATCTTGAATTTAATTGGCTTGTACTTACAAATTTCCACTTCTCCCTTCAAGTGACTTGCCAACAGTTGTTCTCCAAAATAGCATCCCTTCTAATAAGGGCATATTAAAGGGTCCCATCCAACAGCCCACCAATTTTGTTTATAAAACTGTATAGACAGCCAATATTTTGCAAGCTCCTAAAGATGCAGTCTCAAATTTTGGCACCAAGCCCACTTCTTAAGGGTTAGATTACAAAGTATAGTAGAACATTAATGTAAAGTGTAGGATAAAGGCAAACTATAAGGTTTGAAGCAGCAGTGCTAAGAAAAATTAAAATTCCTTCCCCCAGATTCATCACTATAAATCACAGAACTCTGAAAGCATTTTGTCTTGCATGGTTGCAAAGTTAGGCTAAGAAAAAGCAAATCATCATGTAACTATGAACCTTGTAGGCTGGCCTTAGGTGAGCCAGCTTCATGTTATCTTAGGGATGGACAGATGTGGTTGTCTAGGATCTACTTTGTTTTGTACTAGAACTCTAAGTACAAAATTAAAGTCAAGGAGCAAATGGAAAGTGAAATCAATCACCTACTTCATTCCATGTGCTATGCATCCTAATATACAAATACAAATCTATGTCTCTGAGTTACTGTAGATTAGGAATTTTAGCACAAAACTCTTGAAGGGGCCAGTACAGCTGTGGTCAAAGACAACTTAATAATACCTCTATTTTACAGGTAAGGGACACTGAGGCTAAGAGATGTGATTAGCATAAGGCCAGTCATAAGAGATTTTTTTTTTAAATACACACATGCCAACATACACTTTTGATTTTACTTGCTATTATAAACAACTGGGAGTCAGGAATACATGGTGGTTTAAAAAACTCTGGAGATCTATGGGAAGATGCTAGTCTGCCTACCCTTGCCTATCCCTGTTATTCATAGGCCTAATTCCAAAAAGTGGCAAATGAGGTGGCAAACCTAAATCACTTTTCCACCATTTCAAAACTGCTGGAAAAGACTCATGAAGGAGTTGTACTTCACACAGATAGTACGTCTCCAGTGCTTAGACTGCAGCCATGTGGGCCCTGGGAGGGCCAAAACACAGACCATACATTATCTTCAAAGCTGGTCACAGAGCTCCAACATCTGAAGAGGAGATGCAATCTCTGCTACCCCCTTCATGCCCAACATGGGAGAGGAGGAAGGCTGCTTCTATAAACTAAGCACAAGGTTAGTATGAACATAAAATGTTCCTCCTGGGAAAGAAAATTCCATACACAAACATCTGACAACTTCAACCTCAATTACCACTCTTTCCATGGGACTCTATGGTGTTTCCATGCCAACTATGGGAAAATGGAGATTCTGGGCCTGGAACCACAGAGAAGCTGTAGCGAAGTGTAGAAACTTCAGAACAAACTGTTGATTTTCTCCATGGTTTCAGGAAACTAAAGGTACCATGCAGAAATGCCACGAGGGGATCTGGATGACAGGACAGACCAACAAGGGTAAGAAATCACCATGATTTCTTGTGATGTGCAACCTTGAGCAATGTTTCATTTGGCCTTGTGCTTTTGCCTAAAAGGCATTACCCACAAGCACTCCTTGCCTTCTCTCACAGCAAGGGAAAGACCAGCTAGGATCACCTGCACAACACAACGTGCAGTTTAGCTCACGCGGTTGGAGCTGAGCATTTTCTTTTGCAGGAAGAGCTTAAACAAGCACTCTGCATCTGTTGTGTCTTGGGCTGATGGATAAGAACAGCCTGGTCTTTCCCCTTCCATGATGGAAGGCAAGGGGTGCTTGTGCGGCCATTTGTTCCTTTTGTTTTCACTGTATTGTGGAAACATATCCCATCAAGCATGGGTAATACTGAAATGGATGGTCTGCTTTCTACTTCTGAAATGTTTGCCCTTTAACTAACACAGCCTCTCTTTGGGCAGACAAATGGCTCCCTCCTGAAATGCCAGAGCCAGTACTTTGAAAGAGAACTACTGAGAAAAAAGAAGGCTAGACTTTTTCAATAAGATTGCCTCTCTGACCATCATACAAGTTGCTGCTCTGGTGGACAAATAACCTGCTCCCAAGCCATACCCGTCTGATTATGTTTGCAATTTATTTTTATTTAACCATTCAATATTACACGATTATTAAACGATTAAAATTTCTAGATATTTTAGCTTCGGAAAACACATTTACACCGTTTTTGTCATGCTGACTGAAGTCACACATTACTACAACACTTTCCCCTTTGCACGACTCTTTGATTTCATTCTCTATTTCAAGATCCTGCTGAGCGCTTTTAGCCTCCAGAACTAAATTACTTTTGTGGCCTGGTATATTTGGTATATTGCTACCCACAGCAATTCTCCCTCTTTTGAGATTTCTAGCTTGTTTGACTCTATGTCCTCTTTGATGTACACAGCAGCATTGCCCCCAGAAAACCCTCAAGAGTAAACAGCAGTCCCAGTTGTCACATAAGCCCCACTGACCAAGTAAGAAGTCTCTCTTTTTAAAAAAGGCAACATCCTGACTGAAAGAAAAGTCAGAGTGAAGGGATCCTTGTCAATGAAGGCCAGAATGTCATGGTGGGAAAGTGGACAGGTAGTGGAGGGGCAGGAGAGTGTGTATTGAATTAGGACAGAGCAAGATCATGGGAGGAACTAGGGACCAAAGTTAGTTAAGAAACTTCTGAATACCCTGGGCCCTGCTGGGCTGCTTCTGGGAGGGTGGAAAGAATGATGGGGCAATTTTTGCCTCTACTTTCTTTCTCTTTTATTCCTCTGCACAGGTATTTATTCTTTTAAATACCTATGTTCTGGTCTGGGTGATCCTTGTAAATTAGTAGGTGTTAGTTGCTGGTGTTTTGGAAGGTCCTAGGAAAAGTCGGGGCTCAGAGTTCTCTAAGTGACAGGGCCTTATACTCCTAGATATATATCAGGACTCCTAGATACTTCACAACTGTCATTTTTTACATTTAGAAAAGACCACTAATGGCCACTAGTAGCTCAAGGGCTTTGCTAAGGAATGCAAAGTAATTATATGCAGAGCTAAACAATTTTCAAAATGAGTGTTAGATGTCATTTAATGCTCTTCCTGGGTTCTTTCTATGTTTTACTTATATTCTAGAATTTTATATGCAAACAACCCAGATTGTCTAGCTGATGCTTGTTGGCATTTGGAGTTAAATGGTTCTGGAGTAGCTCTGGAGTCTTCATCCCATGTGGGTTCAGAGGCTTATGGAATGAGCTTGCCTCAGTGCTGGGCCAGACCCTTACTCCAGTAAGCTTTGAAAAACATGGTAATTTAAAAAAATAATTAGTCATAGTCTTAATTAGCGATCTGTGAGGAAGTCCAAGTGTAAGTCTGCAGGGATGACTTGTGCACACACTGCCCACTAACCATATCCACTGTGCAAGTAGAGTTTTGCTTCTACACATGTGACTTTGCATATATTTGCATACATTGTAGAAGAAATTGCATTCTTTGTGCAAATAAAGGCATACTTCATGTACTTTGTGCAAAGAAGAGGTCCACTAGCATTCCCAAGTGTTCCCAGACATTTTTTCTTATTCATAGTTATCCGTTTTCCAGATTCAAATAAATCCCTAATTCTATAAATTCCAATATCTGCCCAATGCTTAAATTGTGCAAATATCTCTGGAGACTTAAAGCTTGGATGTTCCAAAAAAGGACAAAGAGGGGAAATAGGAGCTAAAAATCTCATATATTTTTGCCAGATTCTTAATGTTTCCACAATAAAGGGACACAGACTTGATCTTAGCTCCCTTCACTGGGCCAAGCACCAGAAAGAAGTTTGATGACTGTAAGAGAGCCCGATACTCCAGCTGGATATGTAGTCTATATCTCTAGTATGAATTCTTGTCTGGTTTTGCTTTAACCCTCAGATCGTGGAAAATTTGGGTCTGATTTTAAATCCTAATGACATGACACCAACCCTTATGTTCCCCATTACAGAGATGAGTGGGTGTAATTTATCATTTTATTAACTTTGTAAACAAGTGGCTAGGAACTATGACAAAAGTTGCAGAGTAAATCAATAATACAACAAGGAAGGCAACACTTTTAATTAGGTTTAAAATGTTATTTGTTGTTCAGTCTGTCATCCAACTGCTATTTTAGATGCTGCCCATATTTGCACAATCCACGTCTATGAGGGTAGAATCATGTGCATCCAATAACCAATATTTTGAGTTAAAAAGTAAACAATTATCCTGGAACAGGGCAGATCTAAGGGATAAACCAATAGACCAGACCAGAAGCTGTTGAGCAGCCATTCAACTTGCTAAATATAAGAAAGAATTGTTTCAAAAGTAGCAGGGGCAGAATAGCTTTCCTAGGGTGTAGAACCTTTCTCAGCCCAAGGGTCAAATTCCATTTTGAAGGTGCTCTGGGGGTCTACATTCTAGTGGTGAGTGAGGCTGAAGGCAGACAAGGCATAATACTAGCTTATTTTAGCTTACAGCTCTCATTGGCAATAATTTTGCCTTAGGAGAGGTATTGAAGCCTCAGAACTGGGAAAAATGCATAAAAGCCAGGAATCCACCCAATGACTGGTGACTGGGGAAAGGAAGTAGGCCAGGGAAAGTAGTGTGGTCTTTTGAGGAAACCTGGAGGGCTAGGTTGAGACTCTCAGAGGACCAGGTTCTTCACCTAGTTCTGCTCCCTTGAGCTCTATCAACAAACTACAGTGTGAACACACATTAAATAGTGGTTCAAGACACAATAGCAAAACTCATCTGTTCATAATATTCACTTTGTTGCTAGCCTAGATTGTTATTTTACCTACTTATTATTACAGTTTATACTATCCAATAGCTGAGTATCTCTGGGCAATTTTCAACTGTTAAAGCCATAACAGACAATGCCAGATAAATTATATAATTTTTAAATGACAGTATAAAATAGAAGTAAAAAATAAGGTAAAACTCAGCTGCAGTGTGGAGATTAAAATATAACAAGGGTGCATTCCTAAATGCTATCTAGATGGCCACAGGATGGCCCCAGTACATGATTCCAAACTACAGGTCCCAAGATGTTCTTTAATACTGAACGTGCACAAAAACTCATCTGATCAGAGACCTGATTTCAGAATGCTCAGATGAAAGCTTATCTTTTATTCACCTACTGAAATGGAGATCGCTTTTAACTTTTTAATTGGCTGGCTGAAAACATGATGGCACCTCTGAAAGGGCCAGACCTAACTGTCCACTGGAACCCTTTCTCTATCTTCTCATTGTTACCTTAAGTGGGGTGCACTGTGTTGTACCGGGGCAGTGGTTCTTTGGGGAGATTGAGAGACAGTAAGTTGTACATTTGGGGGGCAAGGGTTAAAGAGCATTGTTAGTAGACCATAACAAGGATATTATAAAGGCAAGGTAGGGGCAGAGTAAAATCCCTCAAAGAAATGACAGTGGATAAACTCCTGGGCAGCATACAGCACCTTTTGTAGCTAACTCTGTATGGAGATTCTTATTTATTTATTTAGTTATTTAGAACATTTCTATGCCACCCCATTCGCAAAAAGCCTCAGGTGGAAGCATTATTATAGGATGCTTCCTTATACAGTGTTTTTTTTTGGGGGGGGGAGGGGTGTTTCTAACAATTACAACTTTCATCAAACTAGATAAAATTAATAGGTTTTGCACATAACTAAGTGGGGAGGATATTTAATAGAAAAGTACATCTACATCTTGGACATTCTCATTCCAGGCAGACAACACTTTCAAGATGGCCAAGGTATTGTTCAGGGACACCTGGTTCCCAGGTTATGCTTAGTTCAAGCTCATTTGAACAATGAACTCGAACATCTATCTAACCTCTGCCTAAACAACAGATGGCCAACAACTGTGTGGCAACAGATGCCTGAGTAACTTTCACAGGTCTCAGTTGACATTTAAATTAAACTCAGAATAATCAGTAATAATAATAATGATTCTCATGGTAAGCTGTAAACATCATGAGCTCATTGACACTAAACACCAAATGAGGGACAGCAAATTCAGGCCCTAATGGAGAAGAACCAGAATGACTATCCCAAGATAGGCCAGACACAAGCACAGATTGACCATTTGCTGTTGTCTGCTTGTGATCACAGTGTCTTCCAGCCTTTTCCACTACACACAGTTTATCAGTGCTGATGTGGCCCCTTTCATCTATGTGTGCCTGTCCTTTCACCCAAGGGTGCACATGCATTAACTTCTATTTCATAAGAACATAAAAAACCATGCTGGATCAGACCAATGGTCCATCCAGTCTAGCACTCTGCTCTTACAGTGGCAAAGCAGCAGTCCACAGGGTCCCTCAAGCAGGATGGGTACATGAGCTCCACCTGCCCAAGCATCTCCACAGCTGCTGTATTCAGGCATGCCGTCTTCCTCCTAATTAAAACTAACTTCCTTTCATATTCTCTCTTCCACTTTAAGCCCATGTGTATCCCACTGCCTTTGGAATACATTGCACATTTCTTACAAAAAAAGGTGCAAGAGTCAGGCAGGTGGAGGGAGCTCAAGCACTGAAATATTTAGGGTCAAGCTAGGGACACAGGAAGCTGCATTCTGAGTCAGCCACTGGTGTCTATCCAGCCCATGCTTGTTAACACTAAGTGGCAGCAATGGCTTTCCAGGATTTGAGGCAGGATTCTTTCCTTCCCTCATTCAGAGATTCTGGGGACAGGACCTTTGGCATGCACAGCATGTGACGAGCTAGAGTCCAGGCACTCTACACATTTATTCATTCATTTATTTATTTTTTGATTTATATCCTACCTTTTTCCTACAAAGGGCTCAAGGCAGCTTACATCATTCTCCTCCTCCATCTTATCCCCACAACAACAACCCTGTGAGGTAGGTTGGGCTGAGAGTCTGTGACTGGCCCAAAGTCACCCGGTTGGCTCCATGGCTGAGCGGGGACTAGAACCCAGATCGTCTGAGTCCCAGTCCCATGCTCTTAACCACTACACCACACATGCTCAGAGGCACTCATTTTTATGACACCAACATTTCAGAGATGAAACCTGGCATTCAAAACAAGCCTCTGTGTTTTGCACTTCCCTCTTTCCTGGCTTTAAAAATTCTAATTAATTGAATCCAGTGACCAAATAATTGGAAGAAATAACCAGCACTCATCAGAGGCGATTCTGGTTCCCTGTCTGAACGCGCTGGCGAAATGGGCGGGGAGGGGGTTTCTTTCTTTTTCTTTCTCTTCCTCTCCCTCCCCCTTTACTCCAGTTTTTCTCATGCAGTGCTGCGTGGCACTGGCTGTCTGGGGAGGGAGCTCCAGTCGCACACATCTCTCTGCACACACACGCACACACACAAACACATACACAAGGGAGAGCATGGAGAGATTGGCATCAGGGAGACACTGGCTATGGAGAAGGAGGGAGGGGGGCGTGGGGTCTTCTGGAAAAGCCCGCATCAGCTAAACGCTCGTCCCTGCTCCTCGCCCAGAAGCAGCGCTTTGCAAAGGCAGAAACCATTTGCTTTCCTTGGCCGTCTTGTGCCTGTCCAGGATCGGAGGAGAGAGGCAGCGGGAGAGCAGGAGGAGGAGGAAGAGGAGTGGGAAAGGAGGTCGAACTTTTCCCTGACCTGACCAGCGTCTTGTCACTTTCGCTCTTTCCAAGCTAGGCTCCCAAGCTTCTCCCTTCCGCTTTCCAACTTTGTTACAAGAATTGCAGCCCAAGCTGGTAGGGTGGGGGGCGAGAAAGGAGAGGCAAAGCAGGAGGAGGAGGAGGTGGGGATCTGAAAGGCTAGTCCGGGCCTGGGACAGAAGCACAAAGTAAAACAAAAGCACCGCTCGAGCGAAAGCAAAAGGCAAACGGGTACGCGAGGAAGGAAGGATGCTCTTCCAGGCGGCGCGCTTCGCGAGCGTCGCCTGCTGAGAGGGGCGGCTGAAGGCCACCGTACCGCCGCCGCGCCGAGAGGCAGACAGCGGGCAGCGCACGCGTTGGCTGCAAAAGTCTCGGGGATCGAAAGTGTGCGCGCGTGCGGTGGGCGTGCGTGCGTGCGTGTGTGTGCGCGCGAAATTGCAGCCGCCCGATCGGTGCAGAAGAGGCGGAGAAAAAGCCATGTGAGTGTGGCACGGCTTCCTCCTTTCCTTTAAAAAAAGAAAGGAAAAGAAAGGAAAAGAAAAGCAAAAAGGGGCGAGCGCGAACCAGACCGCTCTGCACTTGGGCGGCTTGGGTGGCGGAAAGTCTCCTCGCTCGCTTTTGTTCGCCAGCCGGCGGGCTGGAAGATGGAGATGGATGTGCAGGGAGTTTCTCCGCGCCCGGCGGAGCCCATCCCCCCCGCGCAGGGCTCTGGAGGCTGTCAGCAGCAGCAGCAGCAGCAGCAGCGAGATGGGCGAGCAGGGCAAACAGCCGGTGACAGCAGCGCTCCGCGCCAGCCGGAGAAGAGGCACGGCGGCGAGAAGGAAGACAAAAAGGTAGGTTGCCAACTCCGCTCCCCCTTGCCCAAGCGGAAATCGCCGAGCGCGCAGCCGGGGAGCAGCCGCCGCGAAGGAACTGGGAGGGTCAGACGGGGCCGCGGGCCGGGGGCGAGGATCCCCGGTTAGGAAATGTTCGGGGGCGGGGGCGGCGATCCAGGGTGCTCCAGAGCAGAAGTGAAAGCAACCAGCCCTGCTCCGGCGGTGCCCCGGATTTTTCCAGCCTCAGAGTATGTGTAGTGAATGGATTCGTCGTCCTCTCCTCCTCCACTTTGGAAGGGGCTCTTGTCATCTTTGTTCTTGATGCTTTATTTTTTCCTCCCCTACAACAATGACTTCTGCAGCGTAAAGACAAAGCCTTTTAAAAAAAGGTTGTTTAAGGACGAGGCAGATGAAGAAGACTGGAGTTAAAGTAGCCACTTGTTCGGGGAAAAAACCCTTTGGTCTGCCTGTTCCTGTAATGCATCCTTTGCATGAGTTGCGTCCTCTTGCCTACATTGTTCTGGACACCTTGCTGGGGTAGGAGTATAGGTTGGAATGAAAATGGAGACAACGCTGGCTTGAAAGTTTGCTTGACCGATGTTGCTTTGCTGAAGTGTGCCTCCTTCACTATGTTATGTGCATGGATTGATTCCATAGGCCTGTACGTACTCAATATATATCAAAGGGCAAAGGCTGGGGTGGGGGCAGGGGGGCGACTGGGAGATGAGAAGAACCTGCACAGTTTGTTCTCCATCCTTGCTGTGTCATTGTAGATTGGCCGCTTCCTCTTGTACCAAAAGCAACCCTTTGGAGATCTGAGTTCAGCAGAGAAATGGGTCGGCCTTTCCTTGCTTGGTGCTGCTAGACCATCGGCTGCATGAATTCTCTAAAGCAGCCAGAGAGGGGGAGGATTATCGCTGCAAAAGATCGTGCTAGCCAACTGCATTGATCAGTGCTCTGGTTTGTAGGCATGCCTTCCTTTCCATGATTCTTTCCTAGCAAAGGTTTCATAAAGTGAAGAACTGGAACTGGGGCATTGGCTGCATCAGGGGCGCTCACAGTGGCCTACATTTTCCCACAACCATAAACCTGACTAACGTGACTAATGATGGACTGATTGCTTGAAGCCCTCCCTGCTGCAACACCAAGTAATATTTCACTCAACTATGTGGAGTTTCCCCCGGTGGAAGACTCTGCTGCATCGGTAGATTGTCTGCCTTCTTAAATGTGCTTGGTTGCACTTCCCTCTGGCAGTGAAGAGTTTTTTGCTGTGTAGTTTACTACAAGGTTAACATTAAACTTGTGTCAGAAATGGTCACAAGTCGACCACCCTGTTTGTTTGCTTGCGTGTTTTCCCCAGATCAAAGGGAAGGGAGTCCAAAAATAGTGTTATACCGTTGAGATGAATTCTGATGATTAATTCCTTCCAGTTTATATCTTTTGTCGGTCTCTGCTCTCTGTACGTGGGGTGCTGCCTTTTAAACATTACACATCAATGTCATAGGGCAACCTTCCCCATCCCAGTGCCCTCCCAATGTTTTGGACTAGCCATCATCACAACCACTGATAGGAGTGGTAGTCCAAAACATCAGGAGGGCACCAGTTTAAGAAGGCTCATGTAGCAGGTTTAATTTTGATAGTTAACAGAAAAAGCACACATTATGCTAAATAGTGATATCTTACACACACACATATGGTAGACTGTAGACTGACAATATAATATTCAGTTCTCTTATACTTTTGGAATTACTGGGTTATGTTATGTACTGATGACATTTTAAATAATTTGATCTTACTTCCAGATTTCTTAAAAAAAAAACAGCTGATCAATTTTAGGAATGCCAAAGGCTGATTATTTTCTCAATTCAGTGTTATTGTTTATGAACTTCCTAAGGTGGCTGTATATTTCTCTCTCGCCTTCTTTCTCATACATACCAGGCTTTAAATAGACTGAAGAAATATGGTACTTTAGTTGTTTGTGACATGATCCACATTTTCTTTAGCTGTGATTGCATACTGCCATAACACATGCTAATATGTTTTGACAATTCAGGCTTACAAACAGTTTCTGCATAGAACTTTAAACATATTCCTCAAATATTAGCATGCACACATTAATTAAAATATACAGCGAGAGCTACCATTGAGATCTATGGCGGCTGTGCCAACGCCTTCAGCATTTCAAAAGCCTGCCATCAGCAGAAATCTGTGATCACTAGTTACTTCTAGATGCACAGTGTGCTCTGACTAATGTTTTACTAGCAGCCGGTAGCAGGAAGTCAAATAATGCATGTCTGCAGGTGAAAGGGGATGCTGAGGAAGCTTGGTTAGATTTATAGTTAATTAAAATATATACCTAATTAAGCCTTCCACTGCAATGGCTGTGCTGTTATGTATGTGAGCAACTTCTTGACATGGAAGCAGAATCCTGATTTTTCTCAGGTGTTACTTTTAAGACAACATGCTGACGACCTTCCCATTGGTAAACAGTATCAAAGCTGATCTTACTGTCTTCATCAGCTAAGGGACTCCATACTTTGGGACTGGTAAGGGATGTGGAGAGAAGGGAATTACTAGGCACTTCCAGGCCTACACTGCTTTCAGTACTGCCAAACTCTTATAGGTATCTTATGATAGATGGCAGTGATTGCATGCAATCAGTTATCCTGGATCATTCCTATTTTATTTATTCTACAATCTCAAAGTGTCTACCTTTTCCAATCAGGCATGCTCAAGGCACACTGGATACTTAGTGCTTGCTGTCATATACTACTTTTCATGTGAAACCTGAGTGGTGCTTACTTCAGTCACTCTCATAATAATTCTGTGAAGTAAGTCACTAAGGGCACAAACCTATGCATGTTTATATAGGGAAAAAACATACAGAATTTAAGCTGCAATCTTACTTACTTGGGAGCAAGCCCCTAGAACTCAGTGGGGATTGCCTCAGAGTAGATGTGTGGCTTTAACTTGCAGTCAAAAATATCCAATATAAAAATGGGGTTCAGGGTGCAATGGTAATAAATTGTTGGTTGAGTATTAAGTTAAATAAAATTTATAACATGCTTCTCCATTCTCGCATGAAGATCCTTCCTGATGTTTTCCTTGGGCTAATATCAGTGTACTCCATCTCCAACACAAACTGTTTTGTCATGTCTTGTAAAGGACTGTGATATGCAGGCATCTTATATTGGAAGGCTATTCGGAATTGGAAAAACTGAAAGGAAAAAGAATTAAGGTTGCAATTCTAGATACATTTGCTTGCGAGTAAGCAACAATGGACTAAGAGTCTTACTTCTGAGTAGACAGAATGAGTATGCTATAGAATGCAAGTTACATGTTTCAAGGTTTCCTCTGCAATACGAGCATGCTTGATTTATGTTTACTTGTTTTATTTCTATGCCACTTCCCTTTGTCTCTTTCTTCAGAAATGCTTTTGCTTCTGAATCTTGGAAAGTTTGTTTGGAAGCATCTTCTAAATTAATATGAGGGATGCCACAACAGGGAATGTTGCAGGCAGAGGCTGGAGATGGTTAAGGATCCATTCTGCATTCTTTTAGAGTGAGATCATGAGACCCTCTCCCAGAAAGCCTTGCTTAGACTCCATAATGGTTTTGTCAAGTCCCACTGAATAGTTGGGAATTCTGAAAAGTACAGATAAGTACAGTATTTTAAAATTGTTGGGTCCCTGAAAAGAACAGCAGAAACATGCTGAGAGTGAACAGCTGTTTGTATTATCCTTTTTTCCCCTTCTCAGCCAAATGATCAATAAATGGATGAAGCTTGAACAGCCTCTCGTCCCAGTGATGGTTCCTGGGGCAAGTGCAGAAAATGTTATTGTAATATGGGATTTCATTAAAATGGATACTATTTGGAGTCAAGATGATCACCAAGTGAAGTATCTGCATATTTTGGCTGTGTTTATGTGTGCAAAAGAGGTTGATTATATAAAAACCTGTACTGTTAGGGAAAATGAGCATGAAAAAGATCACAGGGGAATGACCTAGAAGTATTTTACTTTATTATTAGTTAAAATCATTTCTGCAGTCCTTTTTCTGTGCTCCATAGCACATTATAATTTGTCTCTACCTGAACCCCTGTCAGGTAGATTTGGCGGGGGGCGGTGGTTTGCCCTAGATCTCTCAAGATGGGTCTGTTAGGGTCACATCACTAGTCCATGCTCCCCTACACTGTGGGTACCCTGCCTTTAGCAAAGGAGTATATGAATTCATCCTATACGTACAATCAGGTAAGGGCATAGTCGATTGCAGCCTTGATGCAGTTCTGGTGTTGGCCATTTGCATGCAAAACTTGTTTTTAACCCTTTGCATCTGTGGTCTTTTCTGGTGGTAAATGTCCATTATTTTAAAGGCAACATCTTACCAGTACAGAAAACAATGCCTGAGTCCATTGGACCCAGCTGCATTGAGCTTCATAGATGATTAGATGCCAACTATGTTTCATTGCATACAGATGGCAGCTTTTCAGAGACCCAGAGGCAGCATGGAAGAACTCATTGCCTATCATACCCATGTTCTTATAGTATTTCTTTGTTTAGTGCACTGTTATTCCACTCTTACTCTTGAGTAAAAAAATTGTATAAAGTTATGCTATATATTAAATATAACTAGTAGTTTGGCCCTGAATAACAATGCTAGGGTTTTGTGGGCAGACATTTTATATGCATTTCACTAATTGTGTTCTTATCTAAACAACATGCTTTGATTCCTTCCTGAATATTTTGCTTCTTCTTTATTTATTTATTTAGAAAGCTTCTATGCCGCCCCATTCTCCGAAGCCTCGGGGTGGCTCACAACAATAAATAAATAATAACAATATAAAAACAATATAATATAATATAATTGGAGTTGTCCTGGCCAGAAAAATAAAATAATATTAACAATTAAAATGGCATTTAAATAAAAAGGTCTTCGCCTGACACCGAAAAACGAATAATGACAGTGCCAGGTGGACCTCTCTGGGGAGCGCATTCCATAGCACCTATACAATTTGTAAGATCCCTTCCTTTGAAGTATCTCTTCCATACATCTAACTATTTCCACTACAAAGGATGTTTGCCTTCATAAGTATGGAGTTCATCACAACTGGATCCCATGAGCAGTATACCAGCTTGGAACAGATCTGTGGCTTTAGAAAATGGACATCAGTTGGTCTCCAAAGATCAGCACAACCCATGCTTTTGAAAGCATTTGTGCTATACTGGGAAAGGTCTTTTGTGTTTGCACTGAACTACATAGGTTCAGATGTGAAGAAAAAATTGGTCTGCCCCTAGGGAGGCCATGTGTCCTATTTTATAGTTCAGTATTTGAAGGGTTGTCAGATGACAGACATTTCTTTGAAGGATGATTCTGTTGCAGTCCAGTTTAATGATAAAGAACTATCGGAAGGTAGAACGGGGGCCTTGAAGTTGCCCATCAACTGTTAGCTTCTAGACAGCCAACAATATAACAGACACACAAGTCTTCTGGTTGCATGTTTCTTACCATGGTGAGATGTATCGCACTACAGTAATCATTTGTATATGTGCATCTATACACTGAAATTATCTTACGGAAAAAGTATGTAAACCCATGTTTTTGGTTTATCCCTTCCACCTCAACACTTTTGCAGTCTTCCTCTCACTCAAGAAATCTACCTGCCATTTTTGTCTACCCACTGAACCTGTATTCAACAAGAAGAGAGGATGCAGCCCTACTTGGAACTAAATTGAATTTTCCTTTATGGGACTTACACTAGATAAGAGTATGGGACACAGCAACCCTGTACTATCCTTCTCATTCTCCTTGTGTTTGCAGAGGTTACTGACTTCCAAGGGATTTCAGGAGAAAAAGAGGAATTAAACAATGGCTAAATGGTGTAACTTATCTCTGAGAGGTCTTCCCTATCACCTACTAAGATTGAGTACAATCCTGATAATAACCAGTGAAAGATCATTCCTATTAAAAGGAGCTGTCAGTGGTGCATAGAGACAGATTCACTAACATGAAGATCTAGTATTCCTCTTCTTTATTTTTAGTCTCCACATAAAATTGTGAATTGTAGTTCTTTTTTATTCTCTAAATATAAACATTGGACCTTTAGGTATGTCCAACTGGGCTGGTGGAAATTGACTTCCCTGACACTTCTTCCTTATAGTAGTCCCTCCAGCCTCCTGAAAATGCTACACAAAAGATTGGAGGACTCTGCTAAATAGGATGGGCACGAGCCGTGGGTGTAGATTCTTTCTGTCAATGGACTACAGATCCTGCATTCAGCTGTATGTCCTTATTTAGGGAAATATATGTAACTTAGCATCAGATCTAAGGCCAAAGAGATTCCACAAATTCTATTGGCATGTCTCCTGTTGGGTGGAGCAGGAAAAAAACTATCCTGTGGTGGTTATAGAGATTATTCAAAGAACTGTGGGCCAACTGATTTTTCTCCTTCTGAAGCACCACAGAATGGACTGTAGATATGTGTGATGCTTCTTTGGTTTGTTTACAATACTATTTAGTAATTATATTTATATTGTGCCTGTCAGCCAAAAATGGTGCTTACAGCTGGATGGTCTTTCTTGTTTGACAACTAACATTTCCCTGAAGGATTTTTTTGTGTTGAGTATTCTCAGAGTGAAGTACAACTTTGCACTGGGAAAGAGGACTTGTGAAGTGGGTGGAAATATAAAACAATGGCTAATATGGATTCCTACCAACATTGCATGAAACTGAAGGTGGTTTCCAGTAAAGGTCTTTTGAATGGTTTATCAATTTTTCTATCCAATCTTTCCAGTGTTTAATAACTATCCTTATGAAAAGGGTTGATTATTTTTCTAGTTTCATTTTCCATAACTTAAAATATGAAATGTCTTAGTGCGTATGTGGCATAATCATAACTATGTTTACTCAGGAATTAATTCACTCCTGAGTAAATGTTCCTAGGACTCCACATTACAGTAGAACCCTGTACATGTTTCCTCAGAAGCCTCGTGGGTTCAATAGGACCTACTTTGATTTAAATGTGTATATGATTGCACATGTGTCATTCATCCTTTTGTTAAAAGGAACCTTCACTGTTAGTGTGGCAAACATCTTTACAATCTAGTTGGTCTTACCATATGAGCATGCCCTCCCTTCAAACAGGTCATGAGGGAATTCTTTCATGAGCTGAAATCTCTACAGGAATGTAGCAAGGTCTTCTGAGTTGCAGCTCCATTGCTCCTAATTTCCAATGGTGGATATGCCTGCCACCCCCTTTTTTTTAAAACACTGTAAACTGCCTTTCATTTGATAAGCTTCTAGAGAACTATGGGATTAAAATAATAGACATAGTGCTTTGGCATTCCAGTGTCAGATAATCTTAATTAATGAAGCTTAAGTTGGGATGTAAATCCCATTTTAGCAAGCCACTTAGAGCCTTTTGATGGAAAAGATCGATTTAAGGAGCACTTTGTGCATGTTTAGACAGAGAAAACCTTTTCAGCTCCCAGTGTTCCTGATCCACATGCTGGAAGTTGTAGGATTTTTCTCTGTCTAAATATGCATAGGGGAGCACCCTAAGTGTGTTAACTGGCTCTCTTCAAAATACCATGTGAAGGTTGTGGTTGTTACTATGCACATTGTATAACCATGGAAATGAGGCTTTGGGATAAAGACTGATTTAGGTCCACCTAGCAAGTCTATACTAAGCCAGTAAGGGTGCAATTGAATGTCTGTTCGGACAGAAAAAGGTCTTGCAACTCTCCAGCCAGTTGCAGGGCTACTTTCTGTCTAACAGGCACTGGAATGCAGCCTAGGAGGTTTTTTGCACTGGCTAATTCTGTGCCAGTGGGTTTTTGTTTCTTTGTTTCTGCTTTGCTTAGCCTTAGATGGTTGCTTTTCCTACTTGGAAACATAGTCAACTGGCTGAAGCTAGTTTAAGCTATTTGTCTGTTTAAGTAATGTTCTATGTTCTGACCAGCTGCATCCCTACCAGGTTTAAGGCTGATGGCTTTCCCATCACCTGATACCTGATCCTTTTTCTTGGAGATGCTTGGTTTGCATTTGGGACATTCTGCATGCAAAGCAAGTGCTGCCTCACAAACCTGTTGTCAGTACACAATCAGAAGTATATGTGTAGAAGAATGTCTCATTGAATTCAATAGGGCTTGCTTACAGGTAAGTGGGTATAGAAAAGGGATGAAGAAAATTTTCTTGCATTCACAGTTTTATGCAAGAATATCCGGTTTGTACCTCTTGAGACTGAATGTAGAACTGCATGTATCTTTCTAATCCATGCATTTCCAAAGCTTGTGATGATGTTTTGGGGGCAGGGGGGAGAAAATGTATACAGAACTGTACATTTGGAAGGTGCACACAAAGCCGCTATTTATTCTCAATGGGAAAATGCATATGTTTAAGAGATTCATACATTTAGATAAATGTTCATTGACATACATATGAATTTCCATGTTGGGATAAGAAGGCTCCAATGCAGACTTGAACTGGAACAAGGCTGGTGGTTGAAAAATGAAAACCCGCAGCAAGAGAGACCTTGTCATCCCAACCAATGTTTGGATTGATAGCAAAGCCCGATGCAGAGTGCAGACTGGAAGGAGTAAGGTCAGTGAAGGGCTGTCTAGAACCAGATTTTGATATCAATTCATTCTTTTTCTACATTGTCATTTTAATCGTATTTGGTGTTCAATAAATTTAAGGTCATTTGAGCACTGCCTTCTTCTGTTACACATAAAAGATCATTTGTTGAAATACTTGTGATATTGAAGTGGAGTCATAGCAAAATGTCTCCAACTAAGAAGTTTTTATATGAGTTGTCATTAGCACACACAGCGGATCAACCTAACATTCATGAATAAGGTGTTTGAAGTGCCTTGGAGAATAGGAACCATGTTCTGAACTTGAAACTGTCACTTGAAATAGCACATTTTTGAGTGATATGTCTTAAAGAGCCATTCCATTATAATACATTCTTTCATGTTCTGAGCACTCTCCCTGTTTGCATAGTAAGGTCATAAAAAATGTCAAATATTGATATTGACGCTGTACTGGGTTTAACATGTTTAAAATTAATGTGCATTGAACGCTTTGCCCTAATGTCATGTGCGGGAATATGTGTGGTATATCAAAGAGGCTGTCGGAAATGGAAGCTCTGCTTTTATTGGCATCTGACTGGGAGTCTTAACAGGAGGCCAGACTCCTCTAACCACGAATATATTTGTTAACAGAAATAATAAATCTGCTAGACAAATGGGCAGACATATTTGCTGGATTTGGTCCTGAGGAATCTCTTCCTCCAACAGCTCTTTTGATTGATGGTCTACTTATTTTTTAAAAATTATGCAGAGTATCGGTGTCAACAAGTTTACTGTGGGCTTGGCTTAGTGATATGTCTCATGATCTCCCGATTGGAATTTGGTGCTGCCCAGTAGATCACAAGAATCTGATGAATTGGTTGCTGGGTTTCCTATGCAAGGGATGGGAACTTTAGGGCACAAGGGTATAAAGGAAGGTAGGGTGTGAGGTGATTTCCAGGTTAGAAAATGGTGGACCATTTCGGAGAACATTGGATAAGCACTGGAATTGATGGTGATGAGGATGACATGGACAGCTGTGTTTGAATGTGAGAACTTCCTGTGGCTTATGAGTGCTGGATTTTGGGGTTCTCCTCACACTGCAGAGTTGTCAGTATGCAGTTTGGTACCAATCCACTTACATAGAGAAATATAGCAAGGAATGATAAAGCAAGCAGGAAAGCCAGGCACACGTGTGGCTGCCCATATATGATGTAAAATAAATATACAAGGCAGTGCTGTGATCCTAAAACATGTTTATTTGGAAAGTCAGATCCACTGGTTTTAATGTGCTTAGTAGCTCAGCTGAACAGGGTATTTTTTGTTGACTGCAAGAGCTGCCTTCTCTCCTGTTTTCAAGTGATTACAATTTTGTTTGATCATCTGGAAATTTGGTTTCTGCTTAATCTCTGGGTCTTTTAAAATTCTCTGTGCACATTAAATGAAACAGGAGTTGGCAAACTGGTGTCCTTCAGATGCTTTCGTCTACAGCACCTAATAATGCTTGACCAATGGCCATGTAGACTGGGGTGATGGAGTTGCAGTCCAAAGCATCTGGAGGGCACCAAGTTCCCAAAATATGAAATAACATCTACAAAGATGGAATAGTGCACATGCCCTTTTGATTTTGAAAAACATGGCAGTCTTACTGGCTAATTTTATAGGCTGATATTGTAGCCAGAATCAATAGGGTTTAGGCATATGACTCAAACCTACAGTTGAAGATGAGCAGGTCTTTAAGGGGTCTGGATGGAAAATTGGCAGCTCTGTGCAACTTGCTAAGGGATAGTGAGGTGTTGGTAAAATAAATACTTGCTGAAATCTT
This sequence comes from Varanus komodoensis, assembly GCF_004798865.1. Taxonomy (NCBI): domain Eukaryota; kingdom Metazoa; phylum Chordata; class Lepidosauria; order Squamata; family Varanidae; genus Varanus; species Varanus komodoensis. The sequence continues at coordinate 25,434,622 of NW_025335269.1, read as the reverse complement.
AAAACTATTGTGTTTCAAAAAGGTTAGATGAAGAAAAATGTCTTTGGAATGCCATCTCAAGCCCTGGCTGAAGCAGAAATAGGAAGCCATAGGTGTAATAGGTTTAAAAAGTAGTGATCCTGAAAATAGGTTCCAATCACTGCAGAAGGACATATTTATTTCCACAAATGGCTGTGATCCAGTGGATCATCCTGCATACATGGACATGGGGTGGGGGTCATTTCCCCTTCCCTTTTTGGGAGGTATTCTGCAAGCAGGGGAAGGAATCTGTGTGCACAGCAGAGAATTGCTGTGCACAGCTGACACATTTCCCTTTGTAAAAGATTATAGGCATGCAGGGTTTTGAATTACACTCAGTGGATTTAGGATTGATGCGTAAAGGGAGCAGCTGCTCTGCTGGACATAAGAACTTAATTTCTGTTGGTTTCCTGAAAATACTAGTTCATCAAAGAAAACTTAGTATTGATAAGAGACCAGGAATAAACAATGGTTGTAATTTTTTAAAATTAATTTTCAGGAGCAAAGACTGAGAGATTGGATTTAAACTGAATTATTGATGGAGAGTAGTGCATTTCCCATCCCTTAACTTTAAAGACAAAAACAAAGGTTGAATGTTGCTTAGAGGGTCTAATATATTAATTACAAGGTATATATGAAGCAATGTTGCATGAAAATTTTCATATATGCACAGTCTGATTAAGTACTAACAAAGGGAATCAAAGTTCTATGACACGCACATTTGGTATTTTTAATTACAGTTTTCTCCTAACCTTATGGCATGTTTCTGTTGGAAAATAATACCACTGAATTCCCCCCCGTCTGCAGCTATAATAAAGCTATAGCAAAAACACATAAATAGTCTGACATTTTACAAAGCACAGCAGAACAAACCAATTGCATATTTCTTATACTTTTATTTCTTTTCTTTGCCTGTTGAATGGACTCTTGCAATCTTGACAATTATTGACCTAGGAAGAATCTTGTGCTCTTAATTTTGAACCCTCCTTTTTAATTTCACAGGTAACACCTCATGGTTGCTGGATTTCAGACACAGGCAAACTCACTGATCAGAATAATTTAGGAAGACTGACCAAAACCTCTGGATCATCAGAAACATGGCTTTTAAATATATATTGGTGTAAGGTATATAGGGTATCACAGTGCAGGTTGACAAGTTATGTGAGTATAAATGTTTACAGTGGGATTTTTCTTTGGGTCCAGTTCTATGCATGTTTAGACAGAAAAAAACCTTTTATAATTCCTAGCTGTACATACTTGTCAGATCAGTTTTCTTTCTAACCATGCATAGGATTGTGTCCATAGAAGCTCCTGCCCAGATAAGTTGAGATGGCCATGTAGGGCAAGAGGACACAGGCTGTGGGCTGCCTGTGGCACAGTAAGGTGTTTTTATATACCCATCAGCCACCAGCACCACAGTTAGTATCATATTTGCTGATGCCGCTGGGCATTCTGGGAATCCACTCTCGGAGACAGCCTGCTTCCCACAGCACCATCCAGAAGCCCTCAGTGGGCCTGCTTCCAGGTTTGGAGGGAAAGCTGTATGTGAGGCAGTGTGTATTTGTGCATATGTTTGTGTGTGCGCACTCTCACAAGTGCTTGATTGTGTGCATGTGAGAGCCCTTGCCAGCACCACTGGACAACACATGTGTGCCTCAGGACCAAACAAATTCTGTCCCCCTCCTATGTAGAACTTATGAAAACTTGGAGGAAGTGTATATATTTTTCTTTCCTTTTGAAATACACTGCATCATGGGGGATTGACAGGGATCTGTGCTCAGGCAGTCTCTCACATTTGCTCAATGCACAGGAAACAGTGGTTGAGGACAAGATTTATTTACGTGCTTCCTCCATTGTATTTGGTGTGAACGTTCCATGTTCAAAAAGGGTATGGAATTTTGAATACAATAGCAGAGTGCTCAGAGGGTCAAGTTAATTAAGTGCATGCAATGAATGTGACTAATTCCTCAAATGTAAATAGCAGCTCCAGTGGAGAGGGGGATCGGATTTTGGATGGCAGCATGGGCAAGGCAGTTCACTTACAGCGGCTGTGAAGAAGTTCCTGTTTGCCTTGGGTACAAAGTTTCCATTGGTGGAGGCATGAAAAACCAGAGAGAGTCAATTACGGGGGTACAATCAAATGACATTTACAGTTTATTCAGACATACAGGAAATGCATGCAGCATGTAGGTAGCCCCTGAAGGGACTACCAAGATGGAGTCTTTACAAGACACTTTGGAAACCTATCAGTTATATACACAGTTTGGAGGAGAGGGGAATCATGTCGACAGTTTGGTAGAGACACATGAGGGTAAAACAATAGGGTTCAATGTGATTAAGACACAAAACACAAAAAGAAGAACATTCAGGACAGGCAAACAATTTAGCATATCTAAGAGTATACCCAAGCATTAGCATTTCTAAAGTGTATGTGATCAGCCGGACTTGCAACATGGATTCCTGATCATATCAGGAATTCCACCTTAACTCTAAAGCTGTTCTTACAGTGTTGGACTTTTAGCAGGAAGCTTCTCTGTGATTGCTTCCCAACTCTTGAACTGCAAGTGTGAGGATCAAGCCAGCTTCCAAATGCTTCATGGACTTTATATCAGATGTACTGTGCAGTGCGACCACATGACACCCATTTATGGAGGTGCATGCTTGAATCCTGTGTTTATCTGAATCTCTGTGGGTTCAGTATCCAGGGTCAAGGTTCAGGTGTCCATTTCTGTTTATGGCGAAGGGTGGGGGAAGCTTATGAACCCTGCATCCATTCCCACACTGTTGAGCTACATGGATCATTAAGTCAGGTCAAATTTATGGGCAAGGATAGAAAATAGTGCCGGCAATGTTTCTTGAATTGATCTGTTAAATGGGAGAGCACTAACAGTTATGCATAACCTCTGTGCTGAGCTGAAAGTTTTTAATATGGTCCAGTTTTTACAGAAGGAAAGATTTTTCAAGACTACTGGTTAATTTAGGTGTTTGAAATTCACTGATGTACCCTGAAACATTTGAACACAGCTGTTGTCTTGCAAACTGGCTTACATTCATATAGGCTATAATCTTATATACTAGGGTGCAGATGACCCCCACTAGTAATCCACTGCTCATGTCTTTCTTTGCAGTTCGAGCTGCAAAAAGAAAATAAAAGCTGCTGTAAGAATAGCACTTTTACAGTTGGAACCATACATCTTCTTGGAGGAAGATCTAGGAATGACTTCTGTGGCAGGAACCGTGGAGCCCTCTGACAGCTGCTCCCAGAGTGGCTTTTTAAAAAGTAAAAGGAATAACTTAAAAAGAGGATTAGATAAATGAGAATAAAGTGATTAATTGAAAATAAAGCAATCAGAATATTTTACCTCCGGTATTAGAGGCAATATGCCTCCATATGGCAAAGGCATCAGATAAGGGTGTATTTAACTCCTTGTGTGTTTGGTTTGTATGCCAGACATATCATAAGCGAAACTGGATTAGTATCAGAGGAAAAAGGAGTGAATATTGGAGAAAGATAGATCAATAATTATACAATTGAGCCCATCTTACTGGCAGAAAGCAGTAATTAATTGAAACAGGTCCTGATGAATGTGAAAGAAGGTGCAAAAGAAGTACTGCAGACAAACATTAAGAAAACAAACCAGGGAGCACAGAATTACAGATCTTTACCCTTAACAATGAAGACACTAAAATTGTGAAAAAAAAATAGCATATCTTGGCTTAGTCAGAGACATCAGCCAAGATATTTGAAGACTGAGACTTGAAAGAGCAGTAGTGAAGCAACTAGAAAAGATGATCAAATATAAGATATTTCACTGAAGTCCAAGATAATCCACTCTACTGTATTCCTCAATCACCATGTAAGGGTGTGAAAGCTGGGCAGGAGGAAAATTGAATACCCTGGACTGACAGAAAGATTAAAAAGTTGGTCTTAGATGAGATCAAGCCAGAACTTTCTCTGGAAGCAAAACTGATGAAATTGAGGCTGTTGTTCTTTGGACACTGGTGAATACAATACTGCTAGGGAGAGTCAAATGGAGAAGAAGAATAGGAATAGGAAGCCCAACTATGAGATGCATCAATTCTGTAAAGGAGGCCACAGCCTTGAGATTACAGGAGCTAACCAGGGCTGCCCAGGACAGAGCATTTTGGAAGGCAAGTGCCTATGTGTCACTTGCTGACACATAGGCACATGTACACCAGTTGCTGGGGAACATACATGGGAGTGTGCCATTGCTTTCATGTCCTACTTGTGGGTTTCCTAGGGGTAGCTGGTTGGCCACTGTGAACAGAAAGCTGGACTAGGTGAGCCCCCTGGTGCAATCCAGCATGACTTTTCTTATCTGAAAAGTCCAGTCCCCACATCAGGCACTTGAGAGCCACTTACCTGGGAGTCAGTCCTGCTGAATTTAATGGGACTTGCTTAGACATGCATGAGATTTCATTGTTAATACATTGATACAAAAGTGGATGTTTAAAGACACAATATAGCACTTACACTGCAATTTTGTGTGCACTCATATGGAAATAATCCCCAGCTAATAAGGATTTTCTTCCCATTGTGATGTAGTGGTTAAGAGCATGGAACTGGGACTCAGGTAACCTAGGTTCTAGTCCCCACTTGGCCTTGGAGCCCACTGGGGGACTTTGGGCCAGTCACAAACTGTCAGTCCAACCTACCTCGCTGCGTTGTTGTTGTGGGGATGATTGAGAGCAGGAGAAGGAGAATGATGTTAGCCAATTTAAGTATGTTAGAAAAATGCAAGGCAGAGATCTAACAAATAAATATGTGTAGAATTTTACTTTTAACTAACATCCATACTGTCTATCAGTGTGACTTTACTTGTGTAGGGCTATCCTTGGTAAATCAATAAATAGCCAAAGCATGAAAAATCAACAAACAGGTGAAATACCGTCATTATAGTATACAGGAGTTTCTCATAAATCTGCATATTCGGGATACATTGAGACCTCATCTTCTTGACTATTTTCAAGAACCAGTCCTTGATAATATATAGTAGGATGATTTAACTTGATATTTTAACCTGAAAGCCTTGGCAACAGTTTCATTATTTTTATGCAAATTGAGAATTTCAGGAGATTACAAAATGAGTAATTTCTATGCTGTATGAGATGACGGAGCTATATTTTTCTTTGACACTTTATCCAAATGTGTGACACTGAATTAGTCAAATGCCAACTATGGCTTTTCTCTAGCTTAAACTACAAGCCTTTCAGGAAAGATAGGACTATCTAGTTATGTCAGTTGTAGATGGTTGATTTTGCCTGCTGTAATTCAGTGACAGCAATTGAGGATTGAGACTTCACATATCAATCTAGCCACACCCATTCATTTGTGTAATCATGGATTCCGTTTCTGTTCCGTGCTGGCATGTGACAACTTATGGAGTGCAGCAAATTGTTTTCTATCTATGGTGGATAATGTGCAATGTGACATGGTGACCTCAGACCCTGTGAAAAAAGGTCTTTTCAACCCACCCCAACTGCTTTTCCAAGATCTCACAGAGCAAAACAAACCCTCACATTTTTATCCCTCTTTCATTCCCTGCTTGCTTCTGACAGAGAGCAACTTGGGAGATCCTTCCTGCTTCTGCCTCTTGTAGGCAACTCTTCAAGCTGTTCCTATTTCCTGTTTCCCATCCTCTAGTGAGTAGGATCATATCCACATAGGCTTGTGTTCACAGGCTGGCCTTTGTTTTCAAGCAGGGCAGCCATGTGTCCTCACAAAGGACAGCCCTCTGGGCCTGTCAAAGGGCAGTCATGTATTTGAACACATCCTCTGTTTGAATGGCTGTCTAAGCCAAGTCCAGTTTAAAGATAAAGAAGCGTAAGAAGGGAAAGCAGGGAGCGTCAACTTGATTGAAGTGGCCAATCAGCAATGTTCCACTTTAAAGAATGTAGCAGCCTGTTTCTGGCTCAGCTGCTAGAAAAAAACAGGATTACTGTATTTCCACAACCAGGCTGCTGTTCTACCTACCGTTGCCCTCATACCTCCTTCTCCCATTCCTGCCAGCCTGGCTTCATAGTACTTGGGGTACTACTTTGGTGCAGTGGCACCCGCTATACGAAGATGGTATTTACTGTTGTTGGAAACTCTGATAATAGGATTTTTAAAATAGCCTATCCCGAGCTAGGTTTTCCCCTGCACACCTCCATTGCAAAAGCTCTTAATTCTCCAAAGCACTTCCAGTGAGCACAGTCACCACAGAGTGAGTTTCTGAGTATGCATAGAGCAGTTTGTTGAACCCAATCTAGCAGCTACTTCTGAGACCCATCTGGGAGGGCCCTTTTGGAGGTGTACCAGCCTCTTCTCTGGGTGCTGCCCCTCCAGCTGGCTAGCTCTTCTCTCCTGACACTGCATCATGGGATCAAGCATTGTGCCTGGCTGTGCCGACTTCTGGAGCTCCTGTTCCAGCGGTTGTAGAGTCCACCTGCATACCTGGGGAGGATGGCTTTGGGAAAAGTCCCTCTGCTTCTTTCATCTCAACATCTGGGAGTGCTGGTTCCCAGGGCCCCTTCTCCCCCTCGTCCTCCTTGTCCTCGTCCTCCTCCGATGAGTCTGAATCTGCCTCACCCTGGAATGTGAGCCAAGAACAACTATCCCTCTCAGTCCTAACATAGCCCTCATTTTTTGAAAATGTTTGTTTATATACAATAGGATATCACTTGAAGGACAAAAGAAGAATTTGATGAAATATGTAACTAACAGAACTAAAAACAAAAGAAACCTAACAAAAGGTGTTCAGTTAAGAAAGAGTTAGAAAGACATTCTGGCTGTACAATTATTGGTAGCTTTTGTCCCATCATAGTATAAGATTACCATGGATCTTGCATCTTGACCAGGGAGAAAGGAGAGGCCTTTGAGAACGCAAGAAACATGTGACTTTTGCTGCTGCTCCATTTGTGTTTGCTCCTCTGCTTTATTAATGTTTAACAAAATGTGTGCCATGGCTGCCTTGTGTCTGCACTGCATCACTGGCTAGTAGGATGGATGCCACACCATGTGTGCATGTTTGTGTGAAATGAGACATTTCAAGAAATAGAGCAAAGAAGATAAAACAAAGTTACAGTGGCTCTGATTTCTCCCTGAAGCTGGGAAATGATGTGTTTGGTGTAGGAATTAGGAAGGAAGGAAGGAAGGAAGGAAGGAAGGAAGGAAGGAAGGAAGGAAGGTTCTTTTGAAGGTAAGAATGAAGCTTCATGATGTTCCTTCCAAGTCATGGCAGTATCAAAATATGTGGCTGGAAAAAGCCCAACTTCCTAGCAAACTTAGAAGTGTGCCTTGCAATAGCTTACACGGAACAACCTAACCAGCTCTGTCTGGAGTAGACGTGTTATACCGGGCCCACTGAATCACAGGCTGCACTAAATGTGATTAGGCGCTGTCACAATAAATTTAGCCCTCATCTGTTAGAGGCAAAAAGCAGGTTAGAGGTCATTTAATGCTTTTATTTGCTCTAATTGAAAATTATAGTCAATAAGAATAATTTAGAAAGCTTGTCTGAATCAGTGACTCTATTGAAAATGGGGGAGTGCTTCTGCCATCCAAGGTAAGGTAATTGCCATAAGCTTTATGCCATGTGATCATAATAGGGGTCAAGACATTAATGAAGTGCACTGTCCCCCATTTGCAGATGCCAGCAAAATGGGCTTTGAGGAGTCAGTCAGAAGCGCAACAGCACACCGCTTTAGCTGGCTCTTTCCTTACATCGCTTCTTGCAGGAGATGAGGGTCCCTGGAAGTTTAATTTATCTCATTTCTTTCAATATTTGTAGCCCACTTTTCTATCAAAATAACAATTTAAGCAGTTTACAGTAGAGTAAATATGTATTTGCATTATGAAAGGTAAATATAACAACATCTATCATTAGACTAGCTTAAACCATCCTTTCTCAACTTGGTACTGTACAGATATGTTGGACTACAACTCCCATCAACCCCGATGCCTTCAGTCCAGCATTGGAATGCAGTCTCTGAGAGTGTCTCTGAAACTGAATTCCATTCCCCCTCCCCCACCCTTGACTTTCTGATCTGTAGGTCCAGGGAATGCTCAAAAGTGTATTTGCCCTCACAAACACAACAAGTGCTTCAAAATGAGTTCCAGATGTAAGAATACAGTTCTTTGCTTTTCCTTTTTATTTTTATTCACATGCATAAGGCCCTATCGAGCTTTTCCTGCCAATAGACTTAGAACTGAGGTAAGTAGTTGCCCAGATTTTTCCAACCTCACTGGCTGCTCTTGCATGGAGGTTTAGATTTTCTGAGGACTACTCTTGCAAACTTAATGGCAGGTATTTCACAGTGCTGGAGCATATGCGCATATGATACTCTGTTGGAAGCATATTAATTAGCAGATGTAGCTATTTTAATTAGAAGGTATATTGTTAAAAATATTGCATATGATTCTTTCCCTGCCAAAACACCACTATGCATCAATTTCAGAGCCTGAGGCAACTATTCAAAGCATTAACTCAAGGAAGATTTAATAACAAAAGAAGGGAGAGGGGAGATGTTTTGAGGCAGAGTCTGCATTCTGGGGCTGGGGAGAGCTGTGGCTTTTGCAAGAGCAGGGGAGAGGAATATAGCTAATTGGTTCCGTGAGTGAAGAGCTTCATTAGTCATGATGGCTAGGTATATGTCAATTTCAAGTTCAGAGGTAGAACACTGCTGGATATCAGCAGCTGGGGAGTGATAGGTGATATTTATTTATTTATTTATTTATTCAGCAAGCTTCTATGCCGCCCCATTCGCCGAAGCCTTGGGGCAGCTCACAACACAGGTAGGGCCCTCCCACCCTCTTTTACAGGGAACAGTTCTCTCCTTGAAAGGATGTCCTTTCCAATTCCACAGTAACATTAAAGAATCATAGGAACTGTTGCCCATCAAAATTAACACCTGGAAAGAGAGGTGTGGAAACAGTCACCTGGGCACTGTTTTCCACAGGATGGTGAGATGCGCTCTGTTTCTCTTAAATGATAATTATCATTAAATTTGCATATATCAATAAAGCAAGGTTCCATATATCATAAGGCAAACAAAGCCGATGGCATATATCAATCAACAAGGCTAATCCTTATCTTTTATTTCTGTGGGTGTAGGTGAAGCATTTTCTTTTTTGTAATTCTTGAGTGGTCACCCTGCCTATTATTGTAGCTCTGGCCTTGAGGGGAAGCTGGCCAGGCCATCAGGTGAAGGGCCGCACCAGGCTTCTGATGCTGAGCCAAAGCAGAGAGTCCCACAGGTAGTGTTGCTGGCCCTTCCATACCAGTGCCCTTCCATACCTGCTCGAACGGGCAATCAGATGAAGCATGCCAGGCAGAAGGACACCAAGTGAAGAAAACATACTTTAAATAGCTCCACTGGCAAGGGTTGGCTGGAGGAAGAGGATCAGAAGGCCTCATTTGACCTCTCCAGCCTAAGTTGGAGGAGGTTGCTACCTGTGATGCCACCATGTTGCCTTACTTTGTGGGCACCAGATGTTGATAGGCTTCAACAGTTATTTCTTTATGTGGGCTTCTGTGAAGTAGCAGGCTGGCCAGTGTGGGAACTCAGTGAATTATTGGTCTGATCCTGCAGGATTCTTATGTGTCATTACTTGGCTGCTGTAAATCCAGGGAGGTTTGCCTGGTGCCCTCTTTGTATTCTTAAAGCACTAGATGAAGACTTTTTTATTTTCCTGGTATTTCAACTGTTAGAAAAAAAATAATAGTTTTAATATTTATATTTGTCTTTTAATTGTTGTTGTGCCTTTTATGCTGATCTATGGTTCTGTGGAGTTTAACAATGGTGTGGTTTTACCTGTTAGACTGTATTTCATTTTATTGTTACATTAGTATTTTATTGTATATTGTTATTTTACTACGTACTTTTTAAATTCTAACCCTCCCAGGAAGCCCTATGGCTAATGGGATGGGATAAAAATCTAATAAAATCAGGACAGAATTGACCCCCTTTCTTTTACCAAGTTCCTATTTGAATGGTTTATAGGTAGAACCATCAAATGAAAGGTACAACCAAGTATCTGTAATGGGTCTGAGCAGCATTCCCAGACTAGCATTAACATTAATTTTCACTGGTTACTAAACCAAGATTTGGCAAAAAGCAGATCTTGGGATATTTTGGGCTTCAGCTCTGAGCATGAATTATGATAAGGAACATAAGAGAGCCAGTGTGTTGTACAAGTTGAAAAAAGCTGGACTGAGAACCAGAACATCTGGTGTTTAGTTCTCACTTGGCCATAGAGTCAGAGGGTGACTTTGGGCCAGTCACTCACTCTCAGCCTAACCTATCTCACACGGTTGTTATTGTGACAATCAAATGGAGCAGAGGACTCAATAAGTGCCTTGGGTTCCTTGCAAAAGGCAGGATATACATGTAATGTGATGATGGTGATGGTGATGATGATGATAATGTAATGATGATGATGATGATCATCATCATCATCAAATGCAGCACTGGATGGCTCAGTGCAATTGAATGGTATAAATAGTTGTGCCTGTGACACAGGCCTTCTCTAGCTTAAATTCAGTCTCCTCTGGGCACAGTTCCTTCCACTTCATAATAGGAGAACAGCCTCAGGTCTGGTCAAAAATATACTGGCTTCTATTTTCATGTAAGAGTCCTTGAATCTGCATTTGATAAATTTTGTTCTGTGTATCAAGAATTATGACAGCTGCGATACAAGATTAAGATTTGTGTGAAATAAGTCTTGATTCTTTTGCATTTGTGTGCATGTGTCTGTGTGTGAGAGAGACAGCAACTATTTTTTCTGTCCTGCATTTGATTTGGGGAGGTCAAATCTATTCCACAAATAATGCATGTTCTCCCATACATCTGCAACAGGCAGATGCATGTAGTTCTCTGGGCAATGGGGGACATGCCTGATAAATGTTTATTGAATGAACAAGTTCCCTCAGAAACTTAAGAGAGACACTTGAATTGTAGGAAGTTGCAGGGTGGCAGTATTGGAAATTTATTACATCTTTGGGATAAACCGAAACAGAGAAATCTAGGTCATTTGAGCTTGAGCGGTTTTCTGCCTGCTTCCAATCCAATGATCAGAAGTAAGATGAGTTGGGTTATTTTTGTGGACTTCCATCTCTTTGACAAACCATGGTTTGGGCACTTACATGTAAATATGCATGGCAAAGCCACATGACTCTAGCATGATTTATGCAGAAGCAACTGATTTGCATGAAATCATAATTTGCACAGATTGTGTTTTGTTGTCTGAATGTATAAGGATTATACCTGTGTGTTTTGGTGCCAGCAGAGGGCAAATGAACCAGAATCCAGGGCTTAATTGTGGAGATCTGTTGAATTTTTATCCACCGCCCCATCTGATTTTGCCCACATCCCTATTACAAAGCATGTGTTTTACTTATGCACAGTTGAGTCACCAACTAAGCATGCATAATGTAGGAGTTAATTGCAAATTAGTAGCACACAATCCAAACAATTTCTCTGCTAGCCATTTCCCCACTTGAATCTTTGCTTTTCCAGGTCCCCTTTTCATACGTCCTTCATTTGCGACATGGATGAGCCAGTTTTAGACCTCAAGAGATGGGTGTTTGTGTATACCAGATAAAGTCCCCCATCATCAATGACTAGGACATACTACAGTTGAAAGGGCTGGATACAGTTTGCATAACAGGTGGCAAAGCTCATGTCTTACTTGTCATTTTGTTATTGGGGTCAGACTTCCGCAGTGATCTTAAATGAAATGTTAATGTGATAGGTGTTTTCCCAAATCTGTTAAACAGTGAGCCACCTGTTGTGGAATTCTTTAAAGGTAGTGCAAGAAAGAGTATTGGACTTGGACTGCCAACATGGGTCAGTCACAAGCTTCCAAGTTGACCCCAGGCAATTCTCCACATCTCAATCTCGCTTTCACCATCTGTAAAGTAGAAAATTAGCAATTTGCAAACCTGGATAATTATTAGTGGCTGAAAGAAGGAACATATTTTAAAAGTACTGTGGAAACCACAGAGGATGATTCATTGATGTGTGTAGGTAAAAATAAGTCAAATCCTTTATTATTTATATCAGGAGTGAGCAATTTGTAGCCTACATATTTTAGCCTACAGCTCCTATCAGACCTAACCAGCATAGCTAAGGGTAAGGTATGATGTGAACTGTAGGCTAGAACATCTGGAGGACAAAAAGTTGCCCACTCTTGATTTATACATACCATCAGTGCACATGTTTTACAAAATGTTAAGAGGGTCTGAGGAACTTGCAGTCTGCTATTTAGTGCAAGCTGAAAATGACGGAGGTGAGGGAGCTAGAAAGGGATGGGTGCAGAATGAGGTTTTATTTAGGGTATGGGGGGGGTGCCAGAATTTCAAAGGAATTATAAGTTTTCAGGAGAGACTTGAAATCAGTAAGAATGGTGGCATCAAACAAGGCATCAGACATCTGGAAGGCTTTTTGAGCTGTCACGGCAGAGAAAGGGAGAAAGAGACAGCTTGCATGAAATATAAGCATAAACCGCTTCTGCAAAGGCTTCATTAGTTCTTGACTTGACTTCAGGTTGTTTAGAGCTGCCTGTATTCTCTGCATACAGTCCAGCACCAGCAGTCAAGGTCTGCATTTGCTCTGTTTACCAGTTTCCCTTATTTATGAAGGGCCTTTGTATATTGATTGGCTGTCATTACTTCCTCTATTCTGTAGTTGTTTTTTCCTTGAGTTTAAGAGACCAGAACATTGAGCTGTTGATAAATAGATTGAAAAGTTGCCTTAGTTTCATTGTTGCTTCTCTAAGATCTCTTGTATCCTCTGGTGAAATGTTACCATGTACTTTGTTACAGTAATAGTCCTTAGTGATACATAGCAGGTAGTTCTTTGTCTCAAACACAAGCGATGCTCTTAGAGGGAATTGTTTGTCCTTGTCTCAGAAGAACATCCATTGTCACAAGAGTGGATACTTGACTAGAAAGTGGTTGTCACTGCATTAAGATCAATAGATCAGGTCAACTTCCTTCTTTCTCAGCACTCAAGTGAAGTGAGGGAGGGGAAGAGAAGAATCCTCTTGTCATTTTCATTGGAACGTGTGGAGCTTTAATAACATCATTTCCCACAAAACAAAAGAAACATGGCAAATTCCATTAGATGCCTTGGATCTAAATGTTGCTTCATGGCATGCAGGTACTAGAGTTGGCTTCAGGGCCAACATCAGAAGTCAGCATTGTTGAGCATCTGCCAAGGTCCACACTGTAACAGTGGGCCCATTGCCAACCCTTTGTGGCCCCCTGGCCCACTGGCCCCTTCTCCTGCTGCCTGCTTACACGGGTGAGCGAAGGAAAGAGAAGAAATAGTAACCTTCTCACCACCTGTATTCTGGGAAGATGATTCCTCCAAGAAGCCTAAGGCAGCATATCTGACCTACCTTACAACAGCCTTGCAAGGTAAGTTAGGCTGGGAAGGAGTGACTGGCTCAAAGTTACACAAGGAACTTCATGGCACAACTGGGAATAGCACCCAAGCCTTCTGAGTCCCAGTTTAACATGCTGCACTACCAGCATATCAGGGAATACGTAACAACAGTCCAATTCTCCAACTACTACACCACATATGGAATGTGTAAGATTGAGCGAATGAAGATTCTGAAGGGCAGAGGAAGGCATCTCCTCATGCAGAGTGGGAGTAACAGTGTATGCAGTAAGGGCAACTTGTTGAAATGGCCAAGCTGTAATGGAAATGGAATGTAATTGAAATTCTGTTATGGAAATTCTGTTGGTTCAAGAAATGTTTCCTCTGATCTTGCAAAAGTAGACCATAGCAGTGAGGAATACAAATCGTAGCTGAGGTTTTTTTTTGCACCATGAACATGCACATACACATGCAGGAGCACATGACACTCACAGCATAAAACTGCTCTGCTATGTAGAGAGATGAACACCGAGAGTACTTCCCCATGTTCTTAAGAATGAACACTGAGAGTGCTTCCCTCCACATGATGTTAAGGTATTACCCTTTATTTATTTATTTGCTGCCTCGTACCCTAGTCCCAAGGCAGCTTACAATAAGGATAAGATAAAAGCACATAAAATACATATATAAAGATAAAAACAGATATGTAATACAAATAAAGCTTCATTAACAAGGTTTCAGACCTAACAATAGAGAACCAAACAAAGCAGCAGTGCAGGGGAGGGTAAGATCAATTACTTAAAAAAAATATTAAAAAGAAATGTTTTTGCCTGGTGCTGCAATTCTAATAGAGATGGTGCCAGGCGAATGTCCCCAGGAAGACTATTCCAGAGGCAGGCAGAAGCCACCAAGAAGGCCCTTTGTCTATTTGCCATCCCCCTCACCTCTTTAAGGGGGCACTACACATCAGACTCCCCACGATCAGTTTCAGGAATCTGCCTGATACCAAGTTAAATCACAAGTCCATGCAGCTCAGTATTGTTAACACTGATTGATAATGGCTCTTTGGGATTTCAGACAAGAGACTTTCCTAGCCCTGTCTGAAGATGCTAGAGCTAGGAACTTTTTGTGTGGAGCTTGCAAAAAACCCCAGACTTTTCTTTTCATGCAACGTCTGTGCTCTCTGACTCTAAGGTCCTGAATTACATTAACCAGGCATTTATTCCTGAGCTTAATAAGGAGCCCAGTGTTAGATTTCAAACATGTATTTTTATGGTTAAAGGTTAGAATAATAAAACAGTACAGCACAAAACTGCATCTACCCTGAGGGAAGAAATCACTGCATTCTGGGTTTTTTGGTGTTTTTCCTAATCATATGTCTAACTCTCCACACAAAATCTTCCTGCCTGCCTGTCTGCCTTTCCCCATCTCTTTCTTTCTTTGTGTTTTTGAAGTGTCACATCATAGTCATGTAGTTCCAGGCAAGACATTCTGCAGGATAAGAAGCATCTGTCATAAGCTTATCATAGAACTTGAAAAGAGTGTACTGTGTGTGTACATGTGTTACACATGCATGCTTGCACATATGCCTACACTCCTCCTTTATCCTTCTTTAGCCTCCTCCTGATTTTTATCTCGTGGAAAGCTGTTTTATTCATTCAGCTAAAAACAGGAACAAACTTTTTAAAAATCACAGTGCGATCGAGTGTGTGCACTTAGGTCTTTGCAGGGGTAAGAACCTTTTGGGGAAATAAATAACTGAAACATTTCTTTTCATAAAGAAAGGCAGATGAATTGGATGAACAAAAACCTGACTGGTGCTGTTTTGCTGAAGACTATCTGATCTTTCCTAACTACTATCTTCAAAGAGGGCTTTTTTTTTTCTTCTTCTTCCCTCAAAACCTATTTTTGGTTAAAGTCTTTGGAGGTGTGTGCAGATTGACAGAATGGCTGCTAAGATTCAATGAAAGTAAAGTTATAAATGCAAGTTCCTCTCTCTCTCATACATGCGTATAGATATTCTGAATTCTTACACTGATAAAAACTAAACTGCTCAAGTCTACAGATGAGAAACATTTTTGAGTCATAATAGAAAGCTCAATCAAGTGCAAAATGAAAATTCAGTATTAGAGAGTATTAGAAGCCCTGTGCAGAAGACATTTTTGTAGGCATTGTCATCAGAATCAGCATCACTGGGCATCTGCTGAGGCCCACAGTTCAGCAGGGGCACACTATCAAATCCCAGTGTCTCCTGACTTTAAGACTGAATTCCCTTGCACACAGTAAGACTTATCTCTGAGTATATGATGCATATAGAATTGCATAGGATATAACTGATTAATAGCTCCTGAAATACAAAACGAGAGACATTAGACATATCTTTATCTCTAGCACTACTTGGACTGAACAAATGTCTTGGAAGGCACAGAACAGGGAAAAAAATAATCTAGTACTCAAAACAGTAGGACAGTTTTAAAATAATGACATAAGCTAAGATGCAATACCATGCATGTTTAGACAGAAAAATGGCTTGCAACTCCTAGCAGGCTCCAACTCAGAGAGCTTACTGGTACAGGCATTCCTAGCCCAGTCACTGGAGATAAATTTGAAATCAAATCATGATCAGTGGAAGTCAAATCAGGGCTGCAATCTTACACACACACACACATCAGAGAAAGCCCATGGAATTAAATTGAACTTACTTTTGAGTATGCCTGTATTGCAATGTATTAACCATTCTATTCCAGAGTGGTAGAAGCTTTGATGTTCTCCTTTAAATGCCATTTCCCAAACATATGGGCAGTTTTGTAGGTGGAAGTACCTGTCTATTTTTTGCCTGTTTTTGAGACCCATCCCACACTTCGGAACACTCTGGGAGGCATTTGCCATTTGCAGCTGCTTTGATGTTTCATAATAAGTGAAACCTAGCAAATGGGTGTATTGCTACATCAGTGACAGATCTGTTCCTTGACTGTGGTCAGTGTTCTGGAATGGAATGAGCTGATGTCAGATTGCACCATCCCAGAACTTATACTAGGTCTCCAGCTGGAGCAGAGGGCCCTCCAGAAAACACTCCACACTACTGTTTGAATGATAGCATGTATGTAAGCATTGCATCCTGCAGTCTGTTTAAACTCTTTAGCAGGAAGCCTTTTATTTCTGAGCCTCCTAATACATGGTGTCACAACAGCAAGAGCTGTGATTTATTTTTTCTTTAGTATAAGCTACATGCCACCAATTCTGCCTGGCGGCCTTCAAGGCAAAGTAGCAAAATATCAGCTGAACACACAACATTAAAAAAGTGCAAAAAGGTAACTGAATAGACAAGCACACCAATATAAAATACAGATAAAATTAGCAATACTGTAATTCTCCTGAAAGCCTGTTCCTCAAACTAAGCACTTTGAAACACGCAGGCAAGAAAAAGCCACACAGCAAATTAAGATAAGGATCAAAATTTAACTACAAAAAGTTCAGGCAGGCGGGACAATACAACCCACCATCGGTTGCAGTGAATGCCAGTGGCCATATTCAAGCCAGGGTGGGCAGTTGCTCACCATGTTGTGCAGACTCAGTGAAGGTGGCAGATGTGAGGACTAAGCAGCTCATTCAGAACCCTCCAACAGCCAGCCTTGTTTGACATGATAAACCAAGGAGGCTGCTCTCTCCCTGCAGCTTAAATATTCAAAAGGAGGGCTAATGTGAACTGCAACTCACCATGGCTTAAATAAGATGGTGGGCTGCAGGGATTGTGTAAATATAGTCAATGTGCTTGTGGACCTCTGTGTAAAGCAAACAATCAAAATAACTCCAAGTAAGATTTTGTATGACAGGCTGCAGCAAAAGTAAGTCTGAACTAGCTGAACATGTCCCAGTGAAGTATGCTTTGCAAAGGAGCTAGTCTTATCTTTAATACGCCTGCTATTTAAAATGTAAAATGACACTTGCAGTAGTTTCTGCAAAATGATGCCTAATTATTTAAAAAACATCATTCTCCCATGTTCATTACAGTGGAATGAAAGAACAATCTCTGGCAAACACTGTAATAATAAGCACCTTCCTGAACAACCAGCCAAATGTACAATCTGTGAACTTACTTAAGTAGGATAAGTGCATAAACAGTTGGTGCTTGATATGAACCAGAAGGAAGGGAGCAGAAAAGGTCAAAGGTAACTGTAAAAAATACTTCTTTCTCTCTGTGGCCAAAAGAAATCAAACATGCCCAAATTCACTTCCCATGCTTTGAAACCTTACTTTGTTTTGGATTATGGCAGCTAAAGTTAAATTGGTGAAACGATTTTAAAAGTCACTTATGTCATACGTAGCTGAGCAATGTTTTCCACAGGCAAAATGTTCAGCAGTAAGGATGACTACATTTATTTCCTCCCATATAAATAAATGGTTTAGATTGTTTAAATAATGTTAAATGGTTTAAATTACAGTCAGCCTGCCACATTCACAGGGGTTAGGGGCGCAAGACCCTGGTGAAAGTGGAAAACCATGAATATCTCTAGGTTCCCCCAAACCTTAACTTTTAATACTGTTGGCCATATGTGTCCTAGATTGCTTCTCCCTCATTCTTAGACCTTGGTCTGATAAAGCAGGGCTCCTCTTCTTCCTTTGTTACATTCTTATGTTCTTGTTCCCCACGTTCCCTTTCACTCACCTCCTCTTGCTCCATGGAAAGATTGGAGGGATTTCACCTTCTGCATGGCTAGAGCAAGAAGGCATGCTTTGGAAGCCTTCCCTCTCTCCCCTTTCACTTCCTGTCTCTCTATGGTGGTGATGATTTTCCACAGTAGGCTGCAAACCCAATGTTATTTTATAAAAATCTTAGTCCCTAGGTTATTTTATTTATTTATTTATTTATTTATTTATTTTTCTATTTATATCCTGCCTTTTCCTACAAAGGGCTCAAGGCAGCTTACGTCATTCTCCTCCTCCATCTTTTCCCCACAACAACAACCCTGTGAGGTAGGTTGGGCTGAGAGTCTGTGACTGGCCCAAAGTCACCCAGTTGACTCCATGGCTGAGCGGGGACTGGAACCCAGATCGTCTGAGTCCCAGTCCCATGCTCTTAACCACTATACCACACTGGCTCTCACCAGTTATGCCTTACCAGTTTGTTCAATAATCCAGCCCTAGTTAAAATAACCTCAATCTCTGTTGTCAGAAAAAATAAACCCAGTCTAGGGGCAAGGTCAGACATTCTTGGTTGTTCTGTAACCTTTCTACAAACTATCTGAATGGAGTCCATAGGCCACTATAGTTCTGAAAACCGCAGACTGGGGAACTTGCCCCTGACTTTTAAAAGATGTTGAGTCTGATATTGATAAAGGATAATGGTTTGGTATTTATATGGAGATAATTGAGCTGGGCTAAAAATTGATGGTATTGCCTGAAGTGAGAAGCTGCATTAGGCCATTGCCACTGCATGAATATCCCTCTGTTTTGACTCATTTGACTCAATTATGGCATACTACTGATCATTGTTAATGAGGTGCTCCAAGCATCAATCAATTAATTGGTTAGATTGATCCATTAGAAAAACTTATAATTGGGTATAATTACATTTTAAGTAAAGTATCTTGTTCCAGCACAAGTGCTTCTCAAAACACAGGAAATGGCTTTATATCAAGTCAGCCCCTCTGCCCATTATTATGGACACTGTCTGGCAATGGATCTCTATGGGTTCAGGTTTTCCAAGTGTACCTGGTGATTCCATAGACAGAACCAAGTCCTTTTGCACACATGAGTTACAGCACCACTCTTTTTCATTTGCAGACAGAAGAAATGCAGCTTCTTTATTTCCTCCCTTTTTTCCTTTCAAAGAACTCAAGGCAGCTTACAGAATTCTTCTCTCAAAATTATCCTCACTTGCCTTGTGAGGTAGGTTGGGCTGAGAGTCTTTGACTGGCCCAAAGTCAGTCACCCCGTGAGCTCCATGGCTGAGTGGGGACTAGAGCCCATATCTTCCAAGACTCAGCCTAGCACTCTTAACCACTGCACCACACTGGCTCTCTTATAAATATGGTGAAGAAGACTGCTATGACATGTGCATCATCTGAAAACAGATAAAGTGTGAGTCTTCCTTCAGAAATCCTGTGTTTATCCTTTTTCACATTTATGAAAATTTAACAGATTAAAGGGGTTTTCATTGAGTTTAATTAATGAAGAAAACACCTTTTGAAACAGGCTGCTAGAGCTGTTGCCCACTGAGCTTTGGCAACTGTACAAGAATTAGGATTGTTGCAGCATATTTGGGAATCTGGGGTTCTTCCAGATGAGTCTTTTTATTGTGCAATCTCCCTGCAGTAAACAGAGAATTTGATGGCAAGGTCAGATCACATTGTCTTCTATCTGTAACCCTTGCTCATTTTCCCACTGCTGCTTTTGTCTTTTTTTTTTCTTAGCAGGAAAAAAAATTAAGGAGGAAAAGATAAAATAGGTTTATGAATGCCTCAGTCTGTAGTGCCTAGACCCTTTCTCCTGGAAGCACCCATGAGCCTACCATGTCAGAAACGTTCTTTCTTTAAGTGTGCTTTATTTCTTTAACTGTGAAGCCTTTCTGTTAACTGTTGGCCTGCATTCAGGAGAGTGCACATTATGGATTTCTGAATAATGTTATGAATTACTGACTCAGGGGCTGTAAGTTTTGTTGCTTGATTGTACATGGTTATAGTATCTAGCTGCTTGCTGAGATCTTCATCAGAGGCCTTCCTACAGGTGCTCATGCTGATTGAGTGGAGGTGGGCGGCTGCAGCCCTTCTGGCTTGTGCTGTTGCAGTTACCCAACACCCTCTATAAAAAACAGTACTGCTTACATTCAGGCATGTTTTATTTCCCTGTGATTTTCCATTTGTTTGCTACTAGATTTCTTGCTTGGTTTTACTACTGGTGGTATTGCACAGTTGTATACAATTTTTTAGATTCTTTTCTGAGCTGTTATAATTCCATTGCATTTGTATCTCACCTTTCTTCTTATAAGGAACCCATGACAGCTTACACAGCTCCATATTATCCTCACAACAACAACCTTGTGAGGTGGGTTAGGCTGAGAGGGAGTGAATAACCCAAAGTCACCAGTGGGCTTCACGGTCAAACAGGGGCTAGAACCCCAATCTCCAAGGTTCCCAGTGCAGCACTTAGCATTTTCTTTCTCTTGTTCTTTCATGGGTCTATATCCATCCATCTATCTACCCACCTTCCCTGCACCCATCCATAAACTGCATCAAACAATTAATTGGAATGGTGGGATGTAATTAACTAAGCCATTCCAAAAGTCTTTTAGACTAAAGAGGTGGGGCAGAAGAGTCCTGTGATAATGTCAGTTACCAATACCAAATAACAGATCATGTGAGGCCTTTTTATATCAGCTGGCTTTTAATAGCCAGGCAGATGTAGATCACATTCTATTCTTGTATTAATTGATTTAAATATTTTATCTAATGTATACCTTTAGGTTATAATTGCTAAGGTAAAGCAATACCCTGCTAAATTATAGAACAACTTTGAAATTTAAGAACGTTTGGGGGGAAACTAGGGCTCCCTCTCCAGCTCTAGTCATGTGCAACTAGGTTTGGTCTCTCTCTCTCTCTCTCTCTCTCTCTCTCTCTCTCTCTCTCTCTCTCTCTCTCTCCCCCCCCTCTCTCTCTCTCTCTCCCTCTCCCTCTCCCTCTCCCTCTCCCTCTCACACAGACAGACAGACAGACAGACAGACTCCTGAAGGTTTTGGGCAACAATTACCATTCCTAGATGCGATATTGATTCCCTCCCCCCACAATATCACTCTAAATAGGAATATATACATTGCCAGTTTTCTGATGGAAGGACTGAAAAACTCATGTTTGTGTGGGGAGGGGAGAGGGGGAGAAAGGAAATTGAGAGAGAGAGTGCGTTAAGGCCTCATTATGAGATGTTATACTACACCTTGTTAGAGAAAGTAAAATGTCCTTAGATGCCATTAGATTTGTAATAGTGTATCTCATGCAGCTCTTTCTGATCAGGGCTACTTCTGCCCCCTTATTCAGGGCAGTCACAGTGCAGAGATTTGCATAATAAGGGATGCACCGTTACTTCTCATTAAGCAACTTGCACAAATATGCTGAAAAGCCAGAGGCCTGTGCAGCAGTTGCAAAGGAGGCAGAAGGAAGAGTTCACTTTCCCAAATGCACAACTCACACACCTTTTCCATCGCTCCCACAGCACCAGGAGATGATTGTGAGTGAGGAAGAGCTCTCAAAATGGGATTGGCTGTGCTTTGAAAGCCCACAGGGGTGTGAAAGGGAGAACCATCCTTGCCCAGCAGCAGGGGGTTGAACAGGCGGGAGACAGAGAATCAAAGAGGTTAGCAGGAAGAGAGCACGTTTCAGCAATAATGAGGTTGCTTTCTGTCAACTCAATATAGTAAATGGATCCTATTTGACAAGCCTCTTGGCCTTTGCTGGTTGGCTTATTTAGCCCTAGGTGTCTGTACCCTGCTGAAATGCGTGGCTACATTCTAATTGGAAGCTGCGCAGACAGGAATAACCTCGTGGCCTCATAAGGCACAAATGCTCTTCAGTTACCATCCGAACCAATGCATCGATCCATCTCTGCACCTGTGCGGTTTGGATTATTAAAGTACATCTCCCTGTTCAATGCTGGGAAGGAACCAAAGGCCCTGCATTAAAAGCAGATAACCTCCCATCGACCGGAAAGAACCTACGCTTCTCAGAACGGGAGAATCTAAAGCAAATACCAATCTCTTTTTGCCATGCCTTACATTCTAGTTTGGACTCAGGACAGAACTGATGGCAAAGGTAGGCCTGCTTGCTCTCTGCCTATCTGCCTGCTTTTCTGCAATGAAAGCAAATGGTGCCATTGATAAGGAAACAGATGAAAAGCAAAAGCTGCTGGTGATTATGATGGCAAAAAGGTGGAAGAGGTGGGCACCAAGGGTGAAATGCCTGAGGACACACAACAACCTGGTGCCTGCACTGGCGAGGAAAATCTACTGAGTGGTTTCTATCCCCAGCTCATAACTGACAATTATATTGGAGCAGACACAGCCATTTTTTGTTCAAAGTTTCACACCCCCAAAGTGTAGCTTTTTCTGTGGCTTAACCAAATATGCAGTAATTCAGGATGAGGCAGGGCTGATCCTATACATTGCTGCAGTCACAAATTAACATTTAGGATAAGACACAATAGTTGTTGTACCCGTGGGAAGTTCTGATGTGGTGCAGTGTATTAATTCAAGGGCACTGCAATGTCAGGGTGTCCCTCCTATCCTAGCAACGACCTTTCATTCTTATGTAGGGTTGCCCACCAGGGAAAAAGTGGGTCACACCGTAGATTTGTTGAAAGAGAATATGAGCTTGCCAGTTTTATTTTTAATTCCTTTCCTAATTAGGATATAAAAGTAAATTAAATAAAGAACACGGGGGTATTTCTGAGCCAAGTCTTTTCATATAATTATATGCACCTAAGATTTGATTGGAATTTCTCACACGATTGCAGCAGACAAGCGGCGGTGCGGAATAACATGGCCTCACACAGGATTTTGTGGTGGTGCCAGTTACTTTATCTGCCATTACATGATACGCATCATCATTGTGATACTCTAATGTTCTGTGTACAATTATAGTTGCAAGGAAAAGACAAAAAAGTTTCAAAAGTTTGTGAGAGATATATGCTTTCAGATGGGGGTTTCCTAGTGCTAGCAATTGAAAAGCACGAAGTGGCTCTTTCTGTCTTTTCCTCCTTAACATATTTTCTGAGATAAGAAAAAAGATGGAGGTATTAGGAAAGCATGTGTGGATTACTAGTAGGAGAGTCCCTCATCTGGACACTTTAGAAAATCCATGAATGAGGCCAGGTGATGGCATCATAAAAGCCTTGTCTGGAAGTAGCCATACTCCATACCTGAATGGCACATCTCAGAGACTTCTGTACATCATATTCTATTTCTATTCTACCTTTTTCTTCCAAAGAATTCAAAGAAGTTCACATAATGCTCCTCCTCCTCTCAATCTTATCTTCACTACAACCCTGTGAAGTAGTGTAGGGTAGGTTAGGCTACTCTCATATCCCTGTTAAGCCATGGCCCATGTTCTCAGTTCTGGCATGAGATTTTTGGTGGCCCTTGGAAAAGACATTCCCAATGAGCCTCCTCTCTTGATGAGCCAACCTTTTCACCAACTATTATTGTACCCCGTCCTCTTTCTCATCCTTGCCTGGCACTTGTCTGCTTCACAGAGTGCCAAGGAATAAGCAGGTAATGGCATCTATGGCTTGTCCTTCTCACCATGGCCATTGCCTGAGCCAGAATAACAGGCAGCTGAACAAACAGGCTGCAAGGGTGTCCTTGCCTGCCCCTCAGTCGTGAGCCCTTGACGCCCATCCCTGCCTACCTTTGACATTGGCTATGCATGGACACCAGAAGTGAAGCCCCTTTCCTTGAGGAGCCACACTCTGGACTTTGCCATCCACCAAAGGAACACGGGCTGCTGAGCCAGTGGAAGCATCTCTTCCAAGCAAGCCCATCAGCGAGGGACAATCAAGTGGGTCCCAACAGTGTGTGCATGACTGTGTTCAGTTTACCACTTTGTTCTGGCATGTTGAACTGATCTCCCACTTCTTTGATTTGCCTGCACTTCCCTTGCCTTATGTATCTGTTTGAAGTATAATCCTCAGGACTAAACCTTCCTCTCTGTCTCTCTCTCTGTCTCTCTCTCTCTCTCATTTATGTGAGCTACTTCAGTAGATAATATTTTTCTGATAAAAGAATATACAATTTAACATAATATAATATAATAAACATTAGAAAAAGCATGGAGATTCATGAGAGTAAGAGTAAGAACTTTAAAAACATGTCTACCAAGTAATAGTTTCTCTCTCTTGGATCCTTAAAAGAAACTGACTTTTTTCTTTTTCTTTTAGAAAGACAATCTTAGCATTTTATGACAGAACAGGCCTTTTGAAGCTTCCTGACCACCAAACGTTAAGAGTGCAATAAAAAGCAATCTTTAAATTAAAGCTTTGATCTGTTAATTAGATGATTATGGTTCTCACACCAAATAATGCTGTGATGCTTACATCTCCTTTTAAAATCTTCTTTGCTGCTGGCATGATGCAACATAGTTTAGGCTGGGGTAAGCAGAGATACTTGGCAGTAGTTAGAATGATACAGTCATAAAATTATAGTGATTGTTTACAAAGTTTATTAGGAAAGTGAAGGTAAAATAAGGCATGGCTGAAATGCTCAGAAGCACAACTGGGCAATGTCATGATCTTTGTCATCATCATTGCCATCATATTCCCATTATCACTGCCATCATAGTAAAGGCAAGTAATTAATGATGCCAGTCTTCCTGTATTAAGAGCAACATCCATCTCTACTTACTCTGGGATTTCAGAACTTTGGAAAGTTCTATGAGACTGAAGCAGAAGAATCAAAATGAGTCAGTAATAGAAAAGATGGCAAGAAATGAGAACAGAAAAACACATGGCTGTTAAGAAAAGAACAGTTTTGTTGCATAGTCTTAAAACATGTAAAGGCTGTGTCTTGTGTCATAGAATTTGTCTCGGAGGGAGATAATATATGGAGAAGACTTTAGAAGTGGCTGCAAACCTTAATAAATTGTCATTAAAAGATAGGCACATCCTTACGTAACATTATTATAAATGTTAGGACATTTATAGGAATAAGTTCCCAGTTAATTTAATTGTATGTGGTGGCAACATAGCCCCTGCCCCCACCAGCCCCATCAATAGGGCTAAGCTAGTTGGGCATATGGAAATAAATGTCAAAGAAGAGAAAAAAGACACAGGGACTCTTTATAGGCAAAGATGCATGCTTTGAGATGCATATTGTTAAGATAGACTGATAAAGGCCAATGCTCAGAAGTGGTAGATTTAACAGATGGGAAGGTTCTTGAAATTTTGGGACGGGGATGCAGTGATATTGGGGAGAGCACAAAACAGATGTCCCAGGGACAGCCAAGAGAAAGGCCAACCTAATTCCATTAGGAAAGTGATTTAGGAGAATACATTATATTTAATGAGCTCATAAGAGATCATTTGTGTACTTGCAATATTCTGTATTTTTACTAAAAGCTGGGAGATCTCATAGTGTGAAATTCTATACGGAGGTGCTAGAAAGCATGAATGCCTGTATGAATATTGCATTAGAAGAGAAGAGAGAGATCATAATGTGAAGTTTTTCCAAGAAAAGAAGTGTGCAGATAGGTGCAAGAAGAATGGAAAGGCTTCATGGATGGCCTGGTTTCCATGCTGCCCCTGGTCTCATGCTCTATGCTCTGCTAATGCAAGAACATCACAAGGGGAGGACCAAGATCCTGCCGCTGCATGAAGTCATCATGTTGGTAAAGTGCAACATCTTGAAGTTCTCACATTACCCAAGTAGCATCTATATTGCTTCTACTGCACGGGAACCAGCTCTAAGATTAAGAATTTCATGTGTGGAAAATCTGCTGCATTTTCAGCACATGTGCATTGGAATGGAAATACGCTGTAAGTGATAGTTTTTCCTTTAGCATTGACCCATCAGTCCATTTGTTCTTTAGAAACAAATTTAGCTGAAGTTTACATCTCACTTGATTTCAGACATGATAGAGAAAAGATAAACAGGGAGAAGACTGTTCATTATGGAAGTATAAACAACAGCAAGAAATTTGTATTTTAGATCCTGAGCAGAGTTTTGTTTTCTGAAATAGACTTGAGACAAGATACATATTTTGATTAATAAAGTATGCCAGATGCCTTTGCATGGAGGGCGGAGAATTAAAGGATCCTAGCAGTGCTATAACAGTAAAATAATAAAAACCCTGTACTACACAGCAGAATTTGGTGAGTTAAATCAATAACTGTACATGCTCCTGCAGTGCACTGTAAACTAAAACAGCAGTGCCCTTCCTACCAATCCATGAAGGGCTGTTGCAAATATGCATTTCCTACAGAAATGTCTGTGCAGCAGATTCTATTTCAGCTGTAAGTATCCCGCCCAAGAAAGGATGAGGAGAAATGTACAGGACCGGTTATGTTCTAGCCTCATTTTTGGATATATCTGAAATGAAACTGCATAAAACCCATAAACAAGTCTCCATCACCACTTGGTGCAATTTAGGTGTTTGTGGCTTTTTATACCACCTAACCATAGCAGTGCTATTAAATTAGCCTCCCTCCCTCCCTCTCTCTTTGGCTATTTGGTATGGATTGCACATGAGCTCGTTTATAACAATAATTTTCCAATGTATGGATTGAGGGAACTTTCAGAGATACAAGCAGAGGCAGTCTCCAGGTTACGAATATCCAAATTAAGAATATCTGTACTTACAAACAAACTGCCATAAAGTCTATTGATTTAAAATTTTGAGTTAAAGACAAATGAATCTTAGTAACAAATGTGGGAACTAGTTTATTAAGCTCATGAAAACATTTTGCAGCATTGGTTGTTCATTTGCTTGAGTGTACCCAAGCCAGTTTGTTTTGGATCGCATGGAGTTAGTGTTGCCTTCCATTTACAAATTTTCTTTAGTATTTACCCTTGCAACCATGCCTCCAAAGCGTAAATCTGATGCAAGTACAGGTAATGTGTCAAAGAAAAGGAAAACAATCACAATTGAAAGTAAACTAAATACAACCTGTATGTATGTGATCTGACTTACATACAAATTCAACTTAAAGATGTCCTCAGGAACAAAACTTTTTCGTAACCTGGAAATTGCCTGTATCTCCGAGAAACAAGCAGATCTCTGAAACATGGGAGAAGGGGTCCATAATTTTGTTCTCATTCTCTAGTTTTTTTCTTTACATTTGGTCGTCTTCCATTGTCTGCTGAGGACTGAAGCTACAGTCTTATACCAACTTACGGGGGAGAGAGTGCCACTGAATTCAGTGAGGCTGGCTTCTGAAGAGATATGCATGGGATTACACTGATCACCCAGTGCAACAAATTGCTTAGTGAATCCTACATTCCCCAATATGAAAATTGTCAGATGTGTTGGATACTTGGGCTCCACTGTCAGATTCCCTGGTTTGAACCACCATACATTTGGGACCCGTTATGATGGCAAAAATAAGATTTGGAACATGTGGAAAGAGACTAGAGAAGTCTCAGAATCAAGAGAAATGGGGGGGGGGGGGTTTGGTAAGCAAGGAACTGTGTTTTTCTATCTATATCCATCTTGACTGCTCCCAATGGCTAGCAGAGCCAATAGTAAGTGTGCTCATTATGCACTAGTTTGTATTTGTGTTAGTGGTTTGTATTTACTTTGTCAGGATAGTATTAAATAATTTACTCACTTGGTGGCACTGGATTTAATCATATCTGCATGGAGACAGGAATTTTCTCTGGTTGTGTTGCCCTTGTCCAAGAGAGACCACTGAATACTTGCCTAGTATCCTTGGTATGTTGATGTTTCTTTGCAACATGTGCCTCATAGGAGATGTTCCTTTGCATTCTAGCAATATCTTAAAGAGCTACAGCCAAGCTGTTTAAAAGACCTGTCAGAAAACACTTGACCCAAGAAATGTTTATTAGACTGGTGGCATGACCCATGGCTGAGGATGTTCTTTCTCATCCAGGGAAAGTTCACCTTGACTTCTGCACTCTAAGCCTCACACAGAATATTGTTGCAAGCCAACCTATTATATTGTGCATTTTTCCTTATATAACACAGGTAGCATTGCTATTTTTCTGCTTGGTAACTAAACCGTGCTTCTCAGTTACTTCCCTGAATGATTGTATTTCTTAAAGGCAAACTCTAGTTTGCTCCCAAGTTCCCTTTTTCAAATCGCCAGTGTATAATTGCAAATTTTTTAAAATCCACTAATTCAAGAATTACAGCACAAAAGGATTCCAGGAAACAATCAGATAAGTATTCATTTATTTAACTCAACATATAGAATTATGTTGCCAATAGCTTCATTAAAGTGGAACTCTTAATTAGCTAAAGAGAGTTTTAAACCTGTTTTTTCTTTTTTCAGAGATTCCTAGTGAAATCCTCTGGAGCTCATTGACTATGGTAAGAAATTACCACTGTTCAGTATATGTTTTTGTGCAGTGCACTTTGCTTCTTCATACACCTCACAACTAATATGAAAACAAATTATCAGGTTGGGTTATGTGAGATGCATGAAAGATGGTTGTGAACAAACCAGTTGGGTTAAAATTGAAGGTTCGGCTTGCATTCCAATAAGGCCATCTCAGTCTGACATTTTGAGTCAGCACCGCTTGATTGAGCTTAATTATGCAAACTTCATGTTATGGTATATGCTTCTCAGGACTGGCAGGTCAATTGAATGCAAACCGTACTGTCCTGAGATATTAAGTTACTTTAAGCTCACTATTTGTTGAACTGTGGCAAATTAAGAACTGACTTTGGGGGCCTAAAGTCTTCATTTGGAAACTTCTTTTGCTGTGGCTGAGCATGTTGTACAGGAGTACAGGCGCAGCACCCAGCAGCAGAATCAAAGCAGTTTCAGTTGCCCACAAGTATCCAAACCAGCATGCAGCCTGGAAAAATTCAAGCAAGAAGTCTACTGCTCCAAAATCGACTGCTTAGATGTGAAATTCAGATCCTCTCCAATATCTCGTGGCTACTTCCCACTTGAGATTGCCAGGGCACCAAAAAAAAAAAAAGTGGGGGGGACAACTATTGCAAAACAAGAGCAAAGCTTCTTGGCACCCTTCCTTCAGTCTCCATGCCTCTTCCTTCTTATCTTCGCTCATTCAGTTTCAACCTGCCCATGTGCTGCTAAATATTCTGAATGGTCACACCAGCTCATTTCAGTGACAGAGGTTTCATTGCCCCAAATTCTTGATAGTATAAGCCAGAGGTGGCAAAGTTTGTTGGACTCAAGCGACAGGCTGGCCTAGGCAAACAGGACAAGGCCAAGGATGGATTTAGTTCTTACCAACTTGGACATTTCCCCAGCAAACATACAGACAGCTAGCAACAGCTTTCATGCCTACTTGACCTGCACTGCTTGATCCTGTGCAGGTTATTTAAAGTTTAATTACATTTAAATACCTTCTTATTTCTGATCAGCGATAACAGCAGAAGAAGCTTGTGGCCTGGACAAGAAACTTCCAGGAGCTGCTTATGGTGCACAGATCAAAGGTTTCCACCCTTTTAGGCTAGACTAAAGGGTGCATAGATTAATCGCATGAAGAGCACCAGGATCTGCAGAGCAGCATGGCTCCCCCTGGTGGCTTGTTTGAGCAGGCATCATCTTGCAAGTACTAGCAGGATTGGTGTCAGGCCTGTAGGTGTTTGGAGAGATTAGAACCACTGAAATAATGGAAACTAGCTGGAAAGCGCAACACTTGCCATGAAAGGTTGCTCAGCCCAGCCTGGTTTCATCACAGTGACATGAGTCTTTGTGGTGGCTTTTTAATCTTGTTAATCTGGCTTCTGCCACTAGCTACATAATATTGTTCCTGACCTTGCCTTCAGCTCAGGTTCTGCCAGGCCTTGTTGGCCCTTGCTTGTTCCTGGCTTTGTCTTTGCCTATGTTCTACCCTTACTTTGCCAGGTATCTGACCCTTTTCTTAACTTTGGCTTTGGGCTTGCCATACCGTGCTAGTACCTACTCCTCACTTGTACTTGCCTTTGCCTCTGGCCTTCCCGCATCTTGTCGAGACCCCCATCATCCCTGTTCCTGGTTTTCCAGTTGTAGACACCTGCTGTGTACGTCTTGAAGCCAGCAGAGAGGGAGTTGGACTATTCCAACTGCTCCTGTCCGTGAGTGAATCATTCCTAACATCCACATATGTGACATGATGTCTGAACATGGGAACCTGTGTGCATCATGCCAAATATGCAGATACTAGAGATGGGGGAGGTAGGTCCAGGGCCAGCCCAAGGCATTTTCCTGCCTGAGGCAAAAGGGAAAATGGCATAGGCAACTCTCCTTTCCATGTACTGAAGCTGCCTCTTACTTCAAATCTGGTAACCAGATAGCACACCCAAAGGGGAATATGCTAGTTCAAGGTTCAGAACAGACATTTAGCAGACTTTTAGCATGGTGTAGCAGACATTTTCTTCAAGAGAGGGGAAGAGCTGAGTAGCTTAGAAGGAAATGACAGGAGCCTGCTGCCTCCACTGCAGCACCTGCTGCCTGATGTTTATCTAATGGTAGAGCTGGCCTATCTTACTTTAATCTGGAGAGGGTCAGCATCTCTCTGCCTCATAGGGTTGTTGGGAAGATAAAAATGGGGAGGGAGGCCATGTAAGCCATCTTGAAGAAAGGTGGGGAAGGAATGTAAAAAATTAAATGTAGTCTATACCTGATGGAAAATGCCCATAGAGGGCTGAAGACAATTGCTTAATGGTCCCTTTCTCAGTCAACACTGGTTTCTCCTGCCTTCCTGGCATGGAGTTCTGTGCATTCCACTGTGGCATTTGACAAAAAGCAATCAAAGTAGGCACATGTTGTCCTCCATCTACAACCACACTAAAGTCAAGCTTAAGGAGAATGCTATCATTGCAATATGGTTGCCTGCCAAGGCTGCCCTTGGGGTGAACAACAGTTAGCATGATAACCAGGCTGATAAATCACTGAGTATCATCTTAAAGTAATTCAAATTTGTACTAAGCAAAACATAACACAATGGGAATGTTACTAATCAGATATTGGTGTTTAACAGTTTGTAGATCCCTGTAGACCTTCACTTCTTCAGTGAGCTACACTCAGGTGAACTACTCCCTTAGTTTTAAGGAGCATCCACTGAGAAATGCTGAAGGGTGTGCTTTTTTGTATACTATATTCAGATGTCTTGGGTTGAGACATACTCTGTCTGAAAAATTATGCTACTTCCTTGATGAGGAGAAATAGGTTAACAGCTTGATTAGTTAACAGTCAAAATATAGTGGAGGAAATTAGGCAATGCCAAGTCCAACCAGACCATAAAATTAAACTTTATCATCAAGCTATTTATATGGTTGAAATCACATGTTCAGTTACTTAAATCAGTATTTAAATTATTCAAATATATTCTGCTTTAAGAAGCCAGGAAAAACCTTGATCAAAGTGAATCTTACACATGCAAAGGTTTTATAAACCACCCTGGAATATCCAAATGTACAGGTGTATGTGTGCCTGCCATTGTTTTCTTACAGCTCTCTTGTGAGGAATGGATGCTGTGCTATTTAGGAAGCAAACTCCCCAGCAAATTCTTCTGTTTGGGAATTTTTCATTTTGCCCTTTTTTCACTCACTCTGCTTTACTAGGTTAACTTGGATTTCTATTCATGTTTTCCCTCCAGTTCCTTTGCAACACAGTCCTTCTAATTATTGTGATTACTACATCTGTTCAACAGCCTTTGTGCCCCTTTCTAAATACATTTATCACAGAGGGACACCTGCTGCCTTTACATTGCACTTGATGTTCTAGAGTTAATGTCATCCAGGAATTTAATTATATTATTCTGTGGAGCCCAACCAACCTGGCCAAGAAGGACAAATGCATACATGGGTGTGTGCATATGTGTGTACACGTGTGTGTGTGCACATGCACAGAAGGTTTTCCTCACCACAAACCTGTAATCATAGTATGGATAAATTGGCATTATCATGATTATCCACTCCTCCACTGCCCTTATAAATAATTTCTTGGTCCTTTGTGGATCAAGGTGTCTCTACTGCCTGTTAATATTGTGAATAAATATACTGTTTACTGCTTTACTTTTTAATGCTGCAGTTCTATACTTATTTAGCTGGGAAAGAGTACCCTTGAGCTTCATGGGGCTTACTTTGAACTAGACATTAGATTGTAATATTCTAAATTTTTTCTTATGGTACCTTCATTAATATAGGATCTATCTTTGTCCATTATATGAGGTTTATTGTGTAATACTTTTCAGAAATCTGAAAAATTGGATGTGTTTTGCAAATAGTATGCTTCCATTTTCAATATTCAATTTACTTGAATTTGAACCATTTTTATACAGTTCTTGGAGTTTTAATTATTTTTTGTTGCTTAACTGAATTTAAGACTGTTGGGTTGGTGCCCTTGAATATCATGAGCCAACACTGTATCTCAGAACTAATCCTAACAACTGCACTTGATGGTTACCTGTTCTCATAAACTACATATTCACTGATGATGAATTTGCTCCTGTATTTTAAGTAAGCATAAACACATCGGCAAATTCAACTATGTTCAGTTTTCCATTTTCCTCTACATTAAGAAAGCCATTCTATGACCCCAGAAAGTCCTTGACAAGTCTTCAACCTCAGAGCTGGAAATTTCCACCTTTCCTTTTCCACCCTCTTCTGGCCAGCATGGAAAGGACTCTTCCAGCTGCTCCCAAGGTTAGGAAAGCAACCTTGGAGAGGCAGAAAAGGAAAAATTTCAGAGAGGCAGGAAAGGGAGTAAACTGGAAAGGCCAGGATATGAACTATCTTGAAACATCTCCGACCTCCTTTCCTTCCTGTCCAAGAAGATGCAGCTAGAGGGCCAAAAAGGACCATTTAGCAAAATATACATAGTGGGAAGGTGGGAAGGCGAAGGCTCCCCTTTCCTGCTGTTCTGCACTGGGTGACTGTCAGCTAGTGCCAACAAGAAGTTTCTTCTGTCTGATTTTTCACATCACTCTGCAAACCCTAGATCCACATAAACTTTGTATGTATTTTTCTGTACACTTAATTAAATGTACACATTTTTACACATTTCTTTAAATCAGCTTTCCCCAACCTGGTGGCCTTCTGAGGCAATTGGACTGCAACTCCCAGAATTCCCATCCAGCAGGGCTATTGACTGGGAATTTTGGGTGTTGTAGTCCAAACATGTCTGGAAGGCATGAGGTTAGGGAAGCCTGCTCTAAATAAATGCATGTGGGGCAAGAAAGCAAGCATTTTTCTTTATATAGGTTGGTTTTGTCACACTTTTCCATAATATGAGAGTCAGTGTGGTGTGATGGTGAGAGTGTTGGACTAGGGATTTGGGTTTGAGTCCCCACTCAGCCATGGGCAAAACACTTACTCTCAGCCCTAACCTACCTCACAGGGTGGTTGTTATGAGAATAAAATGGAGTGGAGGAGGTTAATGTAAGCTCCTTGTGTGCCTCACAAGGAAAAAAAGGTGAGCTATAAATGATATAAATTCAATGTAAGAATAATAATATATAAATCTATGTGCATGTTTCCGAATATATACATTTTTGTGAACACTTGCCGCTATAATACATAACTTGATTTGCTGGGTGGGCAAAGCTGGGAGTTACAGAACTCTTTTCAATCTATAGATGGATAGGATTGTGTTCAAACAAAGTCTTTGATTCCAGCCCAGGTGCTACTTGTTGGTTCTCCCTCAGATTACATTTGTCCCCTCTGTTCCTCTTTCTGAAAATAATGTCACCTCAGTCTGGAATATATTTAACCAGAAGTGAATCAATTTTATGTTGTCATTTCTTCTGAGCACCACTGGATGCAGGGTGTAACGTTTAATTAATGCCCCCCCCACCATAGCTATTTTAAGTCTGCCCCAAACTTGTGCATGCTCAGTTTTATCACGTTCCCTTTTGAATGACAGAACTCCCATCTCACACCACGCAATATGATCAAAGCACTCATTTTTTAATGCAGCTTGACAAAAGGCTGGCTGGAGCAAGGGTACAGCAGCTGCTGTTGGTGAAATGCAACTCCAAAGCCCTCTCTGGCACATGGAATGAACTGTATAGTTCTTGAGTACTTCACATTGTTATTAAATCACCCAGATTTTGCCTTTTTGCACATTCAACTCACTGCAGGCAAAACAAACTGTTTTCCATCTTCCTGTGAGCAATTAGAGCTGGATCAGTGCTTATGATGATTATTTACACTTCTTATTTACCATTGGCTCCTTTTAATTTTCATTCTTGTGTAAGCTGAACATGAAGCTACTACTGTTTACATCCTACCAGTCTCCAGCACTTAGGCGTATGTAAGTAACACAACCTTTGCCTGGATGATTTATATCCAAGGGGAAAGATGAGGGTGATGTAGGTGCAGAGCAGCTGCTAGTGGAGAATGGGCAAGTTGTGGCTAAGATGCACTGGGGAGGTCATACAAGCTTCAGTTTATTCCTCCTGTGCCCCATACACACACAAACACCACCACCACCTTTGAATTTGTCTAGCTTGTCCTGATCTAGCTTCAAAGACGTCACACATCCAATGGAAGCTAAATTGTGGTCAGCACAGACTGTGCAACTACTCTTGGCCTCCTAGATTTGACACTGCTGCTAAGTATCCCAGAAGTATTGTCATCCCTGCAATATTCACATATCTGATTGAAATTCAGTTGATGATTCACAATAATCCATCAGATCCTTCTGAGTAATCGCAGTGCTTTCCTATTTCCCATTTTACTTTGTGCTTGTGTAATTACTATTCTTCTCTCAGTGTAATACTGAGTGTGTTTGCCTTCCTGTAGCATTGCATTCCTCAGTTCCTATTCAAATGGTCCCATACTCTCAGAATCATTCTGAATTTTGAGCAAGCACCTTGATGTTAACCATGAAAATGTGACTTAAACAGAATCTTGTGGAAAACTCTACTTTTAAGCTTCTTATGTATATGTCATTTACTTAAAAAACAACAATGCATATGTATTTATCTGATTCCAATTTGTTATAATCTAAGTACGTCTTTAGTGCTTCTGTAAACTTTCTGGATAATTTTTTTTGTAACAGAACTGGGATCTAATTAAATTATGTCAAATGCATTCTCTTCCAACTGCAGAAAAGGAATATATGTTAGTTATAAGGTTGGTTTGTTTGTTTGTTTTTTGCTCACTACTAGCAAACTATCCTGTCATATTCATTGATTCCTCCTTAACTTAAAAAGATCCTTCCTGCTTAAACAAACTTCACATGTTTCTCCAGGGTTTTGGCATTCAATATTGATCGATAGTTTTAAATGTTTTTCACCTAGGTCCTTACTAGTGTTTATAGCCAAGAAGAAGTTACTGGCTTCTTCTTGGCAAATCACACATATACATACATAAACAACACATGGATAGCAATCCCAACTCTCCAGCTTCCACTTTTTTATAAAAAACACCATCCATAAACAATAAGTCTTGACAATAAGGTTTCAACATTTGTAAAACTACCAAAAATATGTAGTAAATAAGACCCTCAGGAGTGTTTCCCCAAGGCTGAATATACTTACTGGGTGCAGAATCTTGACTGATGATTGGAGGAAAATATGGACCGAAGAGGGAAATGAGAAGGGGAATAGACTGAAATGTCTAAAATTTATTTAGTACATCATTACCTTGCTACCTAAAATTATTTCTAGGCCATATTTTGGTTGGAGTTCTTTGAAGGCAGTATTCAGGATCAAACCTACACAAAATATATATGATTAAAAATGTATGTGCATTGCATTTATATCTCCCCCCTCTCCACTTTCAAGGAAAATAGGGTGGCTTACATGATCCTCATCTGCTCCATTTTCTCCTCATAACAACCCCATGAGATTGAGAGTCAGTGACTTGTACAGAACTTCTGAGTCATCTGAGAGTCACTGGATCTCCTGGAATCCTGAACAGGAGCATATGACAACATTTTGTTGCAGGCACTACTTGCTCATTCAGATTAACAATGAGAGGGCTTAGTTTAATGCACTAATGTTTTATTGTCTTTTCTTTTGTTTTAGACATTTTTGAAGGAACACTGTCATGAAATAGCTTCCAAATAAATTTCAAAACCTGTGGTGGAAGATGTACTGTGTTTCAACTCTTAAAATCAAGTAAACAACATTGCAGGTGGACAATTCCCTACCCTCAACTTCTATTGTCTTGTATGATGGCATTCTTGTTATATAATATACTGTTAAAATTACTATACCACTGTAGTACAATATTTCATTTGACAACACCAGTGTTCATTATGTAAGTAATATAGCTGCACTGAATGCTAATATACTTTTAAAATCCAGAGTAATAAACTTTGTTCTTTTTCTAAATGGTTTGCATTATTATTATTATTATTATTATTATTATTATTATTATTATTATTATTATTTCAAACAGAGAAGTCAGACTGAGAATACAGGCCCTGATTCTTTTTATTAGGGAATTTTTGTTGGTTCTGAAGTGCCCTTGCCTTTTTCTGGGGAATCTCAAAATGGTTATTGGTGACCTGAACTTTTCAACTTTCTTCATTAAAGGCCTGATACATTAAAGGCATTCGAAGGAACACAAGAATTCCCTTAAAAATACAACAGACACACAAGTGTGTTTGTATAAAATGACATAGCCCTGTAAATGGTTTCCTTCACAAATTCTTCCACTGAACAATGGGTTCCATTTCCCTCTGTGGCTGCAATGAGTTGTCCTTTCCTTGGGCACCATCCAAAGCAGCTCCTTATAACTTGAACTCAGA
This sequence comes from Varanus komodoensis, assembly GCF_004798865.1. Lineage (NCBI taxonomy): Eukaryota > Metazoa > Chordata > Lepidosauria > Squamata > Varanidae > Varanus > Varanus komodoensis. The sequence continues at coordinate 25,397,836 of NW_025335269.1, read as the reverse complement.
GGATTACAGGCATCAGTTCTTGGGTGCAAGGAGAGGGGAGGCCAAGATTTTTTGTGCACTCCTGCATGTGCTTGTGAGGAAGAGGGTCTGAGGCACTGCAGGGATCCCTTGTTTCCCAGTGGAGACTCACTCCCCCTTCCCCTGCAGTGGCTCCAGTGTTGCAGTTTCAACTTTGCAGCTGCAGCTGATGCCAAAAGACCCATGCCAGTTGCAAAGTTGCAGGGTTTGGTGTGTGCACTCAATGGTCAGGATCCCAGCTCCAAACTCAAAATGTATTTCCAAAGTTGGAGCTTGCCATCCGATGGTCATTTAGTAGCCATCAGATGGTATCCTGGTCCACTTTGATTTTGAACAAATTCTTTTTATTTGCAATATAACAATAAGAACAACTTACAAAACATAAGATACAAAGAGAAATGTGTGATATGAAACATACCAATACATAGTAACCATTAACATCTTTGATATAGGAGGAGGAAGGAGGAGAAAGAAAAATGCATATTTTGACAACTTCAGATATGTATATTAATATAACTGGTCCATAAATCGAAATAAGCATCCTTACAACTTTGGTAGTTGTATGAGGTGCACTGAAATGTAGCAAGAGCAGTAAGATCTTTAGCCCATCAAGGGATAGGTGCTAGATGTTTTTCCTTTTTTTAGCAGTAAAGATTCTCAGTAGCTAATCCTGCTGTCCATCACAAGGACAGGGATGTACTTTAAAAGTGTATGTAGATCTGCTATTATTACAGATTTTCAAGAACAATTACTTTTACAAGCCTTGATTTTGAACCAAAAAGAAGCCACTGCAGGACATGTCCACATACTTGATCCCAACCTGGTGTTCTCTAGATGTTTTGAACTCCAATTCCCAACTTTCCTGAACATTTGCTGTGCTGGTACAGACTGATGGAAGTTGGAACCCAATGACATCTAGAGGGCACCATGGAAAATTAATCTATGTATTATGATGAGTTTCTAGTGTCCAGTCCACACAACTTTAACATCAACTTTGACAAGGCTGACCAGCTGCCTAACCCTGGGTTCTTGATTTTCTCTGGATAAGCCACTCGGGAGATTGGAGATGAACCAATTAAGATGAACCAATTAAGTGATGAGGTTTTGAGTAGGGGAAGTAGAGAAAATATCAGGCCATTCTTGGACAAGCAGGTTGGCCATTCATTCCATTTTCCTTTTCCATTGTGGCACTCCATTTGTGGAATGACCTCCCCAGAGAGTCTCACCTGACTCCTACATTATGGTCCCTTCAGTTTCAGATTTTCCAAGCATTTTACTCATTCATTTCCTGATGTTTTTAAATCTGTTGTTGCATTCTTAAACCTTGACACTTTTACTCTTGTTTTATATTGTTTTTAAGTTTTTACCAATTTTGTATTTTGTTTCTTAAGTTTTAAATGATGTGAGCGTAAACTACATTTTCAATGTAATAAATACATAGGTACATACATAAATAAATGCTCATTAGTGGAGGTGGATCCTTCCAAAGTACATATCCCACAGTGGCCTACAACAAATGCAAATTACACTGTGCAGGCATTGGAGATCTCCAGCACAATGCCAAGACTATTAGGTAGTAGGATTCTCCCAAAAACTCAATGTACAAGCTGCAGCTATGGGCAATGCACTAGAGTTCCTTTACAACTGCACAATGTAATTTGTTAGATTCTGCCCAAAGACCCCCATGAAATGGACAGAAACACTGTAACACATTTGTCAAAGCTTTGCCGGAGAAAGACAGGTACCAGTCACTGCTTAAAGCTGGACTGCAAAATATGGATACAATATTGGCATATAAGGTATTGTTGATTGACCAATTGGTATGTTATATGAATGTTTAAACTTTTGTTATGCTTTGACTGCTAATTGTTGAACCCTCCACATTATTCTGTAGTGTCTTTTATTACATATGATGGGTGTTCTGCTATTATTGTTACACAAATTGTTTTCTGTGAATGGCTTTGGGCACAAAGTAATTTTTGCAATGAAGTATATGAACTGATGATACTTAAATGCTTAAAATACAATAACATAAATACAGTAAAATTTAAAGTTTAAAGTTAATTATTACAATTCACTGATACCCTAGTCCTAATTTATGTGGGTCTATGCAGCTACATATTGCTAGTGTATGCATGCATATTTTGTTTCAGTGATTAACCAGCACAAAGAAGAGCAATATAAAATATAGTAAAACAGTATAGAAAACACCAGCAAGTGTAAAACAGGAGATAGAAGTATGCAAACCCATTAAAAATTAAAATTCTAAAAATATTATTTTAACATCACCTTCTGACAAACAATAGCAGCTGCACAAAAACTAGCCACTCTTGCAGTGACCTAGGGGCACCAATGCGATAAAAGATATGCTATGTAAAATAAGTCAAATCTAGCAGGGATTTCCTGCAATAATAGAGTGATAAAAGTAAATCGAAGATCACAGTAAAAGGAGCAATGGGATAAGACATGTTCAACTGTCTCTTCTTCCACTTTACAGGGGCATACATGTTCCTGGTTGGGAACCCCTTGAATCTTTACAGGAGTGCAGATGGTAGAACATTAAATCTGTTTAGTGTAAATGTCCTCCTAATTTTAGAAACAGATAGATTCACCAAATAATTTGCAGACAGAAGTGCTCTCCTGTTGTCCCTGAAATCAGGATATGCTACAGCTGGGGCTAGTTGATTTTGCAGCTCAGTATCCCATATTTGCTGCTGGATTCTAGCTTTGGATTTTGAATACCCAAGAGCCAAGAGAACATTAGGTGAGCATCCTAGAGTGTGCAGTTTCTTATTCAATGTTCTTTTCCATTTGGACTGAAAACCATCAATTAGTGTTAATGGGGCCAATCCTACAGGAAAACATCTTCATCCTGAAATTTCTCTTATGTACCCATTCCCGTGCTTCATTGGGAACTTGTCCACTTCTAGATGTAAGATGGCATTTGGCACACAGCTTGAGGTTCCAAATATGGCTCTCAGAAATTTAGTTTATATAACTTCAAATTGGCTATAGTTGTAATAAACACATGACTGTGAGACATACAGCATCTGAAATATGACTTTAGCTGTAAATATCTGCAAACCTGAGGGGATATTTATTTATTTTTATTTATTTTATTTAAAACATTTGTATGCCGTCCTTCACTATTGCATCTCAGGATGGCTCACGTGATTAAAAGCAAACCCATAGAACAATAGAACAATAAAACAAAACAGTACAATAAAATTACCAAAACCAGAACAATAAATTCAATAAAAACAAAACAAAAGCAACTGTACAATGGTAGAAATACTAATTTTTAAAATAACGATTAAAAAGGGTTTAACCTGGTGCTAAAAAGAGTATAGGCTCAAAGCCAGGCAAACCTCACTGGGAAGCATATTCCATAATCTGGGCACCACCGCAGAGAAGGCCCTGTTCTGAGTAGATGTCCTTTTTACCTCCTCTAGGGAGGGTTCTTGGAGCAGGACCCCTCCCACCAATCTTAAGGGGTGTGAGGGCGTATAAGGAAGAACATGTTCCTTCAGGTATGCTGGTCCCAAGCTATTTACGGCTTTATAGGTCAAATCCAGCATCTTGAATTGGGCCGGACTTCGACTGGAAGCCAGTGAAGTTGGTAGAGGACTGGCATTTTATGAGAGTAACGGCCAATCCCCTTCAGCAGTCTGGCTGCTCTATTTTGTACCAGCTGAAGTATCTGGACCATTTTCAAGGGCAGCCCCACGTAGAGCGCATTACAATAATCCAACCGGGAAGTTACCAGAGCATGGATCACTGTTGCTAGGCAGTGCTCGTTCAAGTAAGGACACAGCTGATGGACCAGCCGAAGCTGTAGGAAAGCATTCCTTGCTACTGCTGCCACCTGGGTTTCCAGTGACAGCTCCAGATCAAGGAGTACTCCCAAGCTGTGGACCCTGTCCTTTAGAGGGAGTGCTACCCCGTCCAGGCAAGGTCAAAATCACTTACCTGAAACCTCAATCCGCCCACCAACAGGACTTCCATCTTATCTGGATTGAGGCTCAGTTTATTGGCTCTCATCCAGCCCATTACCTTGGCCAGGGATATACCCCCCCATTAAAACACACACACACACACACACAGTGCATATAAACTTCTCTGAGCATTTGCAATGACATTGTGTTTTACATGAACCAGTTGACTGAAAATCACCAAAATATCTTTCTGTTTTCACTTGTTCAATGAGATGCTCATTTATCTGCCATCTATGCTTCCTCCTCCTAATAAAAACTAGGAGCTTGGTCTTGGCAGAATTACCAACAAGGCCTTTGGACAATAACTATCCAAAGCTTTTAAGAGGTGCCTCAAGCCAGTGCTTGTCAGTGACAATTATACAGCATCTTCTGCATACAGAAGAATGAACAAAAATCTATTTTTCCTGTCTGGGAGGATGGGAACCTATCTCCACTAAATCTTTGACCAGAGAATTAATATAAAAATTGAACAGAGTAGGAGCTAGTATGCACCCCTTATTTACTCCATTAAAAGTTGTTATGGGTCTGGTTAAGTGATCGGAACTGCTGCATCTTAAGCATGTATTTTCATTGCAACCACAGATAAATATTAACAGGCGCCTATCTAGCTCTGTGGCCTCAATTTTTTCCCACAGTCTGTTTCTAGCAATTGAGTCGAAGGCTGACTTAAAATCAATAAAAGCTGCATAAAGGGCACTCCACCCTTGCCCCAGTTGTTGAGGTATATTTTTCAATAAGATGTTGAAGGACAAGCCCTTGATCAACTGTGTAGCAAGCACCCTGTCCTAAAGACAGCCTGCTCATCTGAACATGTTTTCATGTTACAACCGGTTTGCAGTTTCTAATGGAGATGGCTAGCCTGTAACTTGCTAATGGCATTCAGCAGACTAATAGGTCTTTAATTGGCAGGATCAGATCTTTTTCCCTTTTTATAGATTGGGACAATAATGACAAGTCCCCGAACCTCTGGAATGAACACTGAATGATCAAGTAAATAAGCCAGCTAAGACTGAAGCCCACCACTCTGTATTAGCCTCAGGAAGCTCAGGTAGAATAGTATCACCTCCAGCTGTCTTAGGGTTTTACTGTATCTAATAATTTTATTGTATTTTAAGTATTTAGATAGTTGAATGGCTCCCTTTTATTGGTGCCATGTTTTAATGCATTTTTGTACTGATTTTAATATTCTTGTGTTCTGTTTTCCTGGTCTTTCATTCAAAACTGATAATGATGATCCTGTTTAACCTCATGCTTAATCAGCACAATTCCATTTATTTATTTATTTATTTATTTATTTATTATTGAATTATTATTTATTGCATGTGTGAATGTATAGCCCATCTTCCAATACCATGTCCTAGGCAGCTGACACAAAATTGTAGCAGCAAAAAATACAGACAACAAAATGGGATTAAATTCTACATGCAGCCTTTCTTGACTTGGTGTTCTACAGATGTGTTGGACTACAGCTCCCCCTACCCCACTCAGCATGGCCTGCTTTGGATTATGGGAGGTATCGTCCAACAATGTCTGGAAAGTGGTGGGTTGAAGATAAAGTAATAGCAAAAACATGGCATTTTGGGTTAAAAACCTCCAGAGAGGTGTCTTTTACCTTTTGCCACAAGCAAGTAAGTACCAGTGCTAGGCATACAAAGGACATTTTATAAATAGGGTACGGCCATTGGAAAGGCATTTTCATTTTGCCCTCATCTCCTGCAAAGGGATGACAATCCACCTGCTGCACATCCAGCTTTTGTAGAGTTCAGGAAAATCCATTTATCTTCAGTAACCATTACTTTCTTTTTTCCTACATTCCTTGTTTGCATATGCACAAGATCCTGTGATCTGAAATTCACACTTCTTTTTTGCCACATCACTCCGAAAATTAATCACTTAACTGTCTGGCATGTTTCAATAATTTTCTCTTCTTGTGCCACTCTGTTCTACAGTGGGCTGCTTTGTTGTTTTTGCATTTGCTGGCATATTTTGTTTATATGAAAAAGTAGAAGCAATTCAGTGTGAAATCCAAGCTGTATCTACTCAGGAGTACATTTAGTGGTGCTTACTGTCAGGTAAGTAGTGCAGGACTGAGCTTTAAAGAGCCACAGTACAGATGTGCTAATATTTGATTTCTAAGATATCTGGGTTGATCATAAAGCAAAGCTTTCAGCAAGCTAAATGGAGATTTCACTGGAAAAAATGACATGTTTATTTAAGCATTTTGATCCAGCAAAGAGGATCTTTCTGAAATAGTCATGATTATTCATGTGCCACGGACATGTAGTATGATGATGACTTATAAAGCCTGAAACAGTTTGGGACCTGGATATCTGAAGGAGCATCTCCTTCCATATAAAGCTGTCCACACTCTAAGATATGGATAGGAGGCCCTTCTTTGGAAGCCATTATTGAAGTAGATCCGGAGAGAGGCTACTTGGAGAAGGGCCTTCTCAGTGATGGCACTCTGGTTTATTTATTTATTTAGAATTTTTGTATGCTGTCCCATCAATTATAGCCTTGGGACAACTCATATAAATAAATAAACATAATACAATACAATTAAAACCCAGAAACACCCTGGCTGCACAATTAAAACCTATAGATATTATCTAGCATTGTTAAAATATTTTTTAAATAAAAAGGTCTTAGCCTGGTGCCAAAAAAACAAATAATGACGGCACCAGGCGGACCTCTCTGGGGAGCGCATTCCACAGATGGGGTGCCACTGCAGAGAAAGCCCTACTCCGGGTACATTGCCTCCTGGAGGAGGGCATCCTGGAGGAGGGCATCTGGAGGAGGGCTCCTGGAGGAGGACATCTGCTGCCGATCTCAAGGGGTGGGAGGGCAAATATGGAAGCAGGTGTTCCTTTAGGTATCCTTGGTTATGGAACATACCCTTAGAGAGGTGCACCTGTTGCTGATACTTTATTCATTTTGGCACCAGGCCAAAACCTTTATATTTCCCCATATTTTAAGTTTTGATCTTGTTTTAAAGCTAGGTTTTATTGATGCTAATTGATGTTTGATGCTGTGCTCTTACTGTATTACCATCCTGACACTTTCAGTGAAGGACGGGATCTAAAAGCTTTAAATAGATAGATATCTCTTGAGGTGAACAATGCTGTTCAGCAGGACTGAAATTCACTCACATCCAAATGGTTTGTGTCAACACATCAATATTTCAGAAAGAAAGAAATGCAAAAACCCAAGGATGCCATTTTTAAAAGCAGGCAAAGGTTTCAAAGATGCCCCTGCTACATATGTTTGAGCAGAGGCAAAAGAGTCAGAATAGGAGATCGCGCCTATGACTGTCTAATCAGAAGCAAGTCCCACTGATTCAACAGAACTTCAGCAGAACCAACCAAATGAATCACTGAGAGACTTGGAATTCATTTCACAAAACAGTTGCTCCTCAGATTTAATGTGGGTTTAAAAAAACAACAACTGAAAAAAGAAATCTGTGTTGGCTTTTATGCAGTTATACACATGCACTTAGTGACACGTGCATTACAGCCTTCATGCACCCACTCAATTTTTTTCTCAAGACTCTGAGAAAGGAGCTGAACCCTGGCAAATACTCAACTTGCCAACAACTTGTGTTTCAGATTTGTGGCCTGGGGGTGGGGGGGAGTTGTTCTAAGCATGTGACTGCAGATTTTTTTCCATTCTGGAAAAAGATTGTCAGAGTTTATTCTTTGTCCTGCTTATAGCAGGAACTTGCTTTGTTTAAAAAATTGCAGAGGAATTGGACTCCCTCATGAAAAGACATTTTGGGATGGGTGCGTTTGCTCAAAAGTTCTATTATATTTGGCCAATCTCTTTTCACCTTTTTCTCTTTGGTCTCTTTAGCTAAGCAGCTGATATGATTTACTGGGCAGGCTGGGTTAATGACTTCTGTTTTAGTAATTAAATTAGCCAAACAATATTCAGTGGTTAGGATACAGTGTTGTGAAGGCAAAAGATTGGTTCAAACCTATCAATTCCATCAAATTTGGAAATAAATCTTAGAGATAATCCCTGTACCCTACTGATGGTATTTTTCAAAGATTGGAACTATGGCAATGAATATTCCTGTCTTAAAGTAAAAGCAAGTGCTCCCAACACTCAGCCAGTCTTTGCTGGAGAGAAGTTCACAATTTATGAAAGGAAATGACTTGTCCATTCGCCTGCCTACCTCATATAGCTATTAGTTTGGACTGTCTTTCTTCCTTGTGAAATACTCAGAAAAAGTTGCTTTCATGATGATACTTGGTGTTGCCTCCTTTGTTAGATGTTGATTATGATTGGTCATTTTCTGGTGCTTGACACAAAGAAACGGATATTGGTGGTAACATGAAATATTGTATTTGCTGTATAAATCAGTGAACATTAGAATTTGATCTGGGAGCCATGCTGTGAACTTTTCTCTGTCCCAAGACTCATTAATATAATATTTTTCTTTCCTATTGAAATACGGGAATAGAATGTGAATATTCTAACACCGAAAGCCAAAAAAAAAAAAATCAAACCTAAAATGATTTGAGACATAATAACAACTCACAAGCATTATTTTCTGTTAGTTGTAAGTACATAAGAGGGTGTCTTAAACAAGGTAGGAATATTTGTTGGTTGGACCAGGAATGTCCAGAATTTTAGGGTACAGAGACATGCATTTTTAGATAAGTCCTACAATTGCAAGCATTCACAACTTTTTCCTTAATACAAAGGTGATTTGTTCCAGCCACTGATCATTTTTGGTTGTTCTGGCCCAATAATTGACAAACTATCCAGCCCTACAATATTCTTTCTGAAGTGTTGTATTTATATGTAGTCTCATATAGATTTGTATGTTGTAGCTTTATTTTCCTAATCAGTAGCCAGTATTATTTATTTATTCATTGGTATACTACTCAAGAACCAAAGCTCTCTTGGGTGTCCCCAACAAGTCACAAAACACAGTGCACAAATACAATAAAAACAGCACAAAAACAACCATAAAACCAAAAAACATTCTCCAATGCACAAATTTTTAATATAAAAACAATTAGAACAATTCTAGTACAACCTAGAACCATCAAAAATAGATGACATAAATGTTCCATCATGAATGCCCCATTGAGTACTCGCAAATGCCATATATATCTGGGAGAAAGCATTTTTAGACTGGTACCAAAAAGACAACAGCTTTGGGGCCAGGTGGGCTTCAGTGTGGATATCATTTGATACTCATGGGGCCACTACTGAGAAGGTTCTCTCTCTTGTTGTCACCTCACAGCCTCCCTTGGTGATGACGTTTGGAGGAAGGCTTGGATGTTGACCATAGCATCAAGTGGAGTTATGTTGCAAGTGACATTCTATTGGGTATTGAAGTTCCAAGCCATGTATGATTTATATCTTAAAACGAGCAACTTGACCTGGGCTCAGAAGCATACAGACAGCCAGAATTGGGCCAGAAGCTCCAACGTTCTGGTCCTGGTTATGAATCTTGCACAAACTGCCACTTCTTAACCCATGGGTTCCAATCTAATTTGGAGATTAACAGGAAACAGATTACTGAAGACAGGTTATCCCAGTGCAGGTATAACTGGTACCAGCTGAAGCTGATAGAAGACACTTCATGCCACTGAGATCACCTGAGCCTCAAGTGATAAATATGGTTCAAGGAGTACCCCCAAGCTATACTCCTGTTCCTTCAAGAGATGTGGAACTCTATCTAGAACAGGTTGAACACCTTCAATCTGGTCAGAAGGACTTGCCCCAGCAAGCTGTTCCCTCCCTGTTAGTGGCTAAGAGGGGCAAGGAACCAAGGCAGAAGTGATTGCATGAACCCATCCAAGCACTGGGTCAACGTTTCCAAGCTGTCCACAGTGAAACTCACCCAGGAAAACTGGATAAGCCTGTGCTGTGGGTACCTCAGCAGATTCAACTGACTAAGTCCCAGTAGATGTAAGAAAATTTATCCTGGATAAATTGCAAGTTCATATCCCATCAATGTATATGTGAGATTAAAAGTTATGTCCCAATGTGCATCAGTTTATATTTGCTCAAATATAACTTCATTTGCTTCTGCAATGTCCAGTTAGTAAGTAAAATGCTTTTTCCTCACCTACCACCCAAAACAACCACTGCTATCCCTCAAAGCCATTTTCAAATTGCAAGCTGAGCTATGCTTTATGCTCACTATGAAGACTGCCATCCCTGCTGCCCAACCCAAGACCTGCTATACCCATCCTCTTCTACATCACTGGAAGCAATAGGTGGGCATTGTGAGATGAACTGCTTGAATGGATTGTATCTTCATTTTAACTTATACCACTTCTTTTGAAGGCACAATGTTTTGAACATAAGAAGCTACCACATACTCATTCAGATCATTGGTCCATTCAGCTCTAGACCTGGCAACTTGCAACTCTAGGCAGCATGTGGCCCTTGGTCTAATTTGCCCTTCTGCATGCAATCATTTGAAATCTAGAAAGAGCCATTTGTTGCTTCTTGAATAGCTGGCTGGGTGGAAAGGAGACAGAAAAAGGGGGTGCCAGAAACAAAAAGAAAATATGATTGAAAGAGAAGGTGAAAGGGGGCACCCATCTTTGGCTTTGGCTAGCTGTCCCACTGGCATGAAGTCCCTGACAGATTTCCTGTGAAGGAATGCAGCTCTCCAATTTAGCTCCATACTTTTTAGTTCTTATTACGATCTCAATGCATGACATTTATGGGAGTTGGTAAATGTTGCTTTAAAAACTACCTAAACACAGCAAAATTGTTACTATGGATTCAACTACTCTTCAAAATAAGATTTTTATTTTTGCAAAATAAATAGAAACCCCACACACCATCTTCTGTGACGTTTCCATTCCTTTAATCTCCTAAAGCAATTTACCACCATTATAGCAAAAGGGTAGTATGTAATTTTCAGTAATTATTACCTGGGGTGACACCTTTCAACACTGAAGGAAATAAACAGGTGGAGTTAATTAGCTTCAAAATAATTTACATGTTTATTATAGTGCCTGGAAAAGCTATGAAAACTTTTAGTAGTAGAAGAGGGAACATTTCAATGCCTTCTTTGGTCTTAAAACTGTTTTATAGTATTGAATGGAATTTTCAGGCTTTGGAAATGGTGTCAACTGTTGTTCAGAGTGGTATCCTTTGTAACTCATAAACAGCTATTTAATGTCAAAGCTGCAGAATCAAATGCACAATGTCATTAAATCCTGTCCTGCACTTGTCGTGGGATCATAGGGAAGGGAGATCAAAACTGACAAGCTGGAATTTATGATTTCTTCATCTTGGGACCAAACCAATTTAAAGGTGCAATTTGTAGCTGACTGTCAACACCCTGAAATGCTATTTTGGCCACAGGAGAACGGTAGAATAATACCTTAGTGTCCTAGTGCAATAAACAGTTTTACTAGAGCTGAAAGTATTAGCCCCATGAATCCATGTAACAAATGGACTCAATCATTACATTAAAATGTGGATGTTAATCGGAGCTTTTCCCTGTGAAGCAGCAGTTGGTGAGAAAGGCACTTTGGTAAGTAATCTGCGTACAGCGTTTGAGTCAGGCAATTGGTGTGTGGGTCCCCTAATCTTGTGCTGATTGGAATTAATCATGTATGGAACTGTAAGCAAGAGGTGGCCAGTGGGCACAATTCAGAGAATGGCCAGCATGCTTATATTGCATGTTAGAACTACACGGGTCTTAGGATTGAAACTGAGGTGAGGCAGGCCTTAGGCAAAGCACTTACCTGTGCGAACATGTGCAATGCCATGCTCGGAACTGATGTTCCCACTGTGATCTAGAGCCTGTTCTGTCAGTCTGTCTCTTTGTTTTCCTTGGCTCATCCTACATCACAGGATTGTGGAGAAGGTCATGTTCACCATCCTGTGGTCCTTGAAGAGAGGCAAGCAAATTAAAAAAATGAAATGAATAGCATAATTGTTTTCTATACAGCCTGTTACACTTGAACCCAGTTGCCACGTGGGTTGGTCCATATGCATGGAGCATTAGCAAGCCATTGGTTAGTGTCTCAGGTACTTTACCCTTCCGGCATTTCACATCTCCTTTGGTCCTCTAACTTTATCAGGATTATTGAGTGGCCATTGTTTTTTTCCTTGCTGAACGTTATGTATGCATGTGAAATGGACCACAATCGCAAGAGAAGTCATGATAATGGACCATTCTGTTCTTTGGGTGTGGCATATACAGCCTTTTCAAATTGCAGATGCTTTACTAGGCCCAGTGGTATTAGGGGGCAATCATGCTGACTTGTTCTTGGAGATTGGTGACCAAATTGGAATTGTCAACAACTTTTAGAGCAGCAGTGAAAAACTGCAGCTCACTGGCATAATCCAGTTTGCAGAAGGTCCCCACCGAGTCTCTGTAGGCCTGGCTCATTCCCCTTTTCAATTCCCAACTCCTGTTTGAAAGCTACCAAGGGATGGGAGGTGCTTGATAGTAATGCAGAGGCAGAAAAAGGAATCTTCTTGTTATCTGTGATCACAAACCGGCAATTACAAGAAGATTCCTTTGTGTCCCCCTAACAAAGGTAGGCGATAAGGCACCCTAAGAGCTTCATGTGTCAGCCTCAGTGGGAGAAAGCATTGTTAGAAACTGGGCTGCTCTAGAGGCCAGAACCCAAACAACCATTACAATAGTCACAGGACCAATCCCAAGACCTGCTGGAATTCCTATGCTTTTGATGAGTGTCAGCTGAGAGCGATGCAGGAAGAGCTATATAAAAGTAAGCCTTTCCTCCAGAATTAGCCTCAGCCACCCATATATCTTGCCCAGTTATCCTGCCTTAAGTTATCTGCACTTCTGATTGGCTTCCTGTTCTTGACTCTTGGCTTGTTCATGACCATGTCCTTGTTCTGCCCCGATACATACTTTCGGTTCATGACCCTGGTCTATGACTTGGCCTTACCATTAAATCTTGCTTTGGAACTCTGTCTCATCTCAAGTTTCCTGCTACCCACATCCCTATCCTGGACCCTGACAGACATTCAGTGTGGGGCAAATGAAGCCAGTCTCCTGCTGAAGTGACAGCATGGCCAGCACACCTGCCCAGTCCCTTTCTGCATTTTTAGAGTGGCATGGAAATCCCTATTTCCGTCAGCACAAAATGGGTAGGTCCATAGTCCCTTACGTTATCCAGTCCATGGAGGTTGCATGGGACAATTAAGTCCATCACATCAAAATGTTTCTACAGCCCTGACTTATTTATTTGTTTGAAGTATTTATATGCCATCCTGTTGCGAAAGCCTCAGGTCGGCTCACATAGATAAAATGCAATAAAATATAACATAAATAAAATTATTGACCCACACTGGCTGCAATAAAAACATATAGGTCATGATATTAAAAACTTATTAAAATATTGCTGAAATAAAAAGGTCTTAACCTGGCGCCAAAAAACATATAATGACGGCGCCAGGCAGACCTCTCTGGGGAGCGCATTCCATAGTCTTGGGGAAAGGGAACTAAAAAGTGCAAAACTACATTCTCCATGTAATTATACTGGTGGTAAATCAATAGGTTCAGTGCTGCTTCCAAAGCCAGCAAACCCATGGTGAATCTGCCCAGCCGTCTAATTCCGAAGGTCACTGACTCTATGGTGCTGTTGTCACACTGAAGTTTGGACCAGATTTATGCTGGTTCAAGTGTGCCAATGGAAGTGGACTTTCCTACCACTTCCTTACCATGGCAATCCTCGAAGATCCTTGAGAAAGCCATACAGAGAGTCGAGATCCTACTAAATAAGGTAAGCTGTAGTGGTTGCGAATCCCCAAAAATCTTATGGAGAGGCTTCCACAAGTGGAGCACTTCTTGTAGCAGAAGGCCCCTTCCTCTTGTGAAAGGCAGATTCTGGATCCAACCTCTGATATTTCCTTTATCACATTATTGGTTACTTCTAGTACATGGAAATACATGGCACAGATACATCACAATACATCAGTGAGGTTACATGATATGGGAAAAAATGAAAAAGAACCTGACATGAAGACACCATTGTCAGTGGCAGTCCCATGTCAGACACAACATACAATCCTGAAGGAGTGGGAGAGAAAAAAAAAAAAGGACACAAGTCTCCAACTCCTTCCAACATCATTCTTCCCTTTCTCACTATTTAATTAGAACTAGATTGTGCATTCAAGAAGTACTAAAAACATATCCATGCATATTTCTGTTTGTTGGTTTATCTGAACAAAGGTGCAGAGAAAAATGCATCTCTCTCTGAAAAAAGCATTAAAATCAAAATCAAAATTATAAAAGTAGCATAGAAATGGATATGAATAATGTGACACGCTTTTGGCTAATTGGTGGACCTTTGGTATGTGTTAGCAATCTCTTGACTGGTTACCTAAACATTATAGCATGTTAACAACACATTTGTCTGTATTCTAGATTTTTCATCTCATTAATAAAGTCAGTAGCTGTAACTTCTACCAGAATGTTCTTATGTTTTTTCTTATGTTTTTGAATATATAATAGTAGAATAATTCAATAATCGCTGAACTCTCCCTTCTTCCCTCTTTCTCTGTGCACAAAAATAGAGATAGGATTGTTTTTTCCCTGTCAGAAGATCTCTGACCTTAATTACTACATATTACTAGAAGAAATTAAAGGCAGCTTTCCTAATCATTTTATCAACATATGAGTAACAGCTTTATGATTCAGATGGAGACCAAGTGGCCAGGTGTGATGTTAAGAAAGCATCATCAATTGAGGCAAGATTTATTAGCAATTTCCTTGCTTTCCAATGTGGTTCTTTATTTCAAAGATTATGTTCTTTTGTCAGCATGCATGCACGTGTGTTTATCTTCTTGCTTGGCAATGTCTCTTCCATTTCCATTCGTCTTCTAAAGTGGCATGCAATAAAACATGAGTAAACTCTTTTTTAGAAATGAAATCTCAAAGCACAATACAATGTAAAACCAACAACATGAATAAAAAATATTAAATGAAACTGCAAGTACTGCACAATAAATAGCATCAGGGTGATATTTATGCATTTTATTAAAACCCCCAGGCAAATAAGGTTTTGACCTGATACCTAAAACCTAACAAGCAAGATCTCACTAACAGAGATGAGAAAATCAGCAGGGCTCCAACTCATCAAGTTTCTCTAAGTTCCACCTCAAAGATGTTCCTGTTTGAACTGGGCAAGTGTGTATTTAAATGTGTACTTTCCCCCATTGACTAAAGCATGAAAATACAGGAATATATGACCCAACCCCCCACCCCACGCACATGCACTCAGGAGCATGCAATGGGAGATGTTTTGATGTTACATGAACTGAATCAAGTTCTCATTCACTGCTAATTTCTAGCAAGACTGCTCTATATATGCAGTGTAGATCCTCTCCTTTGTCACTACCTACTGTGCCAATGAAAGCAGAACCTCCAAAGAAGATCATAGGACAGGGGCTGGGGAATCTTGTTTCAAACCCTAGAGAGCCACTAGCATCCAGTGCTCATAATGCTGAGCTAAAGGGATGAATCGTGTGGCTAAGTATCCTATTTTCATGTATGTGAAAAGGCAGTTTTCAAGGTATGTGCTGTATTAGAATATTCTACATTAGGATGGAATTGTCTGCACTAGGAATATATGATAAATTTTTTCTAGTTTGGTTTTGATCAGGATTTACCAGGTCCACACCTTCTGGACTAAACATGGACTCAGATCCAATCTGCATCTGAATTCTATATGTTTCTAAGCTTGCAATGTGATTTGTAGACCAAAGAGGGGAAATGTTTTATAGCATACATGGATTTTAAAAATGCCCTTTAAAAACATGTACTTGAATACTCAAAATACACTTTAATCAATGAAAGAAAATGTATTTTTAAAGTGCACAATTAATGCATTCCTTTGGAAAAACACTCATTTGGATTTTCATGAAAAAATAAAAACAGCACTCACATTCTGAATTTATCAGAACTTACACAAGCTCAGATTTTTGCTGGTTTGAAGAGCCCTAGGCACTTCTGATTTATTTTTGAGTAGCCAGTTGTATTCAACACTTAAAAATACCCTATCATTTAGGTTTAGTAATTATACATTGTACAGGTCTCTCCATGGTTGGTTACCATCAATTACTTTTTTAGTAATCATTTGTCACGACCAAAACAGACATTACTTTAAACAGACATTCATTTCTTTACTTCAGAGTAGGTGCAGGGACCAATTCAGCATTGGTACCCTACTGAAGGGTTAGGCAGGCTTTTATACTTTCCTTTCCACATGATGGACTCAATCTAGATCAGGGGGCCATTGCTTCCAACATTTACTGACATTTTGTGATCCATTTGATTTGACCAATTAACTGGTCAAAATCTAAATTGATTCTAATTGGAGATATGATATCTCATAGTGTATTAGCTAATTGACAATTTCAATGATGCCCTATTCCTAGAAGCTTATTTCAAATGATCATGCTAAATTTGGATAAGTTATCTAATGAGTTATCATGGGATATAGATAGACAGGCATCCTCAAGGCTGAGTTTGTAGACTAAGATAAATACATTCACAATGAATAGTATATACTTTAGACTGTTTATGTTATATGTGGGATTCTAGAATGTATAAATGCAAAATATTTCAAGCTATCAGTGCTCTGTTTGGTAAAATTTTTTGGGAAAGGAGAGGTCCACCATGCCACAAATATACTTGAAAACCTTCAATTGTAACTTTCAACTAAAGAAGGTAGGTTTGACTTTCAGGACGTTGTTTCATAACATTGAACCTATTTGCTGATCGGTACTAAATGTTGGTCTTTTTCCAGTTAGAACAAGTTGTCAATTATATTGGTCAGTTTTGGAATCTTCCTGGCTGGTATACTAGGTTCTTCATACATTAAAATGGATAGTATTCCAATTGCATTTTGAGCTATTTTATCATGTTAAATTGACTTGATGGAGAAATCCAATTTGAAAAAGTGGTAAGAAAATGTCTTTATGACAGACTCGGATAAATTTCTTTTTGTCTTGGAACAATTAGTGGGTACTGATGATGAGTTTTTGTGATCCTTAGCTTAACATTCAAAATACAATTTACCTGCTACAAATGAATGGCAATACTCACAACTTTATTAGAATCTCAGTTTTGCTCTGCTGTTTTTATAGCTTCAGACTCTCCTTTGTTATTGAAAGCAGTCACTGAGACCAAACAGCTATAGCTGACCTGTGACAAATGCTTATAAATGCTTCTTATTGGTGAATAAATGTGGGGGTCTTGAGCAGGAAAAATATAGGGAATGAGACAATCTCATTTTGCCTAGTAAGTGGAGTGCCACTTCAGCATCTGTATGTGAAGCATTTATAGATCACAGGTTATGTCTCATTCAGCAGAAAATGTTGCTTTGTGTGTCTATTGGATACTACAACTCCTGTTTAATAAGTGTTTCTGTAAGATGGCTGATTGCTGGAAGTGTAACACAGCTCATTCTTCTTCTAACCGTATGTTTTGACAGTCTCCACTAATATACTGTTCTGGGGAGGAGGTTATTATATGACTAAATGTTGTATCACAAAATTCTTTATGCATGCAAATACGAAGTACACATCCTTTTAAATTACCTACCTCTGCTTCCTGGAAGTTAATGCATAGTCAGCACAAATGGATTCTCCACATCCGTTTGAGAACTAAAAGGCCAGTGTTACAACATTGGAAGGGTAAATGCTCACCTGTGAACTGAGAACCTAGCAAGGCTTTCAACATTTGAAAAGGTAGAATACAGTCACCACTTGTTAATGAATACATATATTGATATTTGATCTGCCTTTGTTGGTCTCTCTGTACAATTCTTAGAAAGCTATATATGTGCACATGCACAGACATAATATGCACATTTCATATGCATGTATTGAAATTGATATATTCAAATTGATCAAAGGTTGCTATGCAAAGGATGGCCAGGATCTCTGTCCTTTGCCTTAGTCAGCAGCTGTCATTGCCCAACCCTAAAGAAGGTCTAAGTACACAACAGCACATCTGTGTCTGTAAAAAGTCACTTGATGTGGCCTATGGCTGGCATAACAATTACAAGATGCACCTTATCTCTTAAAAGAGGGCGCATCTATAATGTAAAATGGAAGTAATACAGAGAAGGTTATTTATCAGATGCTTATTACGAAAGTACTCTTTCATTATAAGAAGCAAATGCCTGGAGATTTAAAGTATACATTCCTTAATTAATTTCTTCTGTCTAGTTTGTTGTATCATGCATCTGAAATGTTAACTACTTTTGCTTTCTCTTCTGGAAGCCATTTCATTTGTGTTATTGATGCTAGAATAAAAAAGGCAAGTGATTAAGACTGTAAATAAGACACTAATAGAGAGGATGCTAATTTCAGGCAATAGTGAAAGTGAAATATACAAAGAATCATTCAAATGTCTGTGTTAATTGTGTGAACAAGCTCAATTAGAATGCCATTTACTCTTCCACTGCCTCTTATTCCATTTTGGCATGAATTCCCCACAAACAAAAAGGGTTTATGATGTTGCAAATGGGAAGGTTCCTCTGAAGAATGGCATAACAGAAGCTTTTCACTGGAGACCATGTGTCTAAGTCTTTTGTGCCTAGAAAATCAGAGCTATAAAATTACTTAAAAATTAATTTTATCTGAGCAGAAATTGGGATTTTTCAGGTTTTCATCTTAGTACACAAGGGGAGTCTCCACCCCAAAAGCAAACTAGACACTCTGTGCTTATTTAGTGGGTGTATCCATTTTCTAGGGTAAAGGAGAAGCAAGTTAAGAGTTGTTCTATTGTGTGTATGGAGAGAGGAGGGGGAAGTACACAAGTGGTTACACACATATGTATGCACAAGTAAAAGGACACACATGTGGAGACAGAGAGAGGTGCCATTTGTGACACTTGTGTTTTCATCCTAATGCTACAAATTTGTGGTTTAGCCCTATAATTTCTTCAGTGCTTCTAAAGCAAGAGGTGCCAAGATCTTTCAAATTAAGTAATGCAGCTGTTATCAACATACTATTGAGGCTTGATTAATTTTTAAGGTTTTTTTTTCTCTTGAAAGACAGCTGGACAGGTCTGCCCTGTTTCTCAAGGACCGTGTTTCAGTTTAGCATGTTGTATGAATAACTCTTTTTGATGCTGTAACTGGCTTTATAGGATGGGGATGCTACAAAAATGGACACAGCTCCTTGAAATTTTCCTAAATTAAATGGCAGTTGCAGTACTCTTGCACAATGAGAGCTTGTGCATGGGCATTTCCCTGTTGGCTACAGTGATGGGATCTGTCCCTGACAGTTAAGATTTGGGTGAAAAGCAGGTCTTTGGTGTGATGGGGTCCATAGTTTCCAGTATGTACCACATCACACACCAAGATGCACATCTGAAATGCCTATTAGAAGGAAATTTTGCCCTTATTCAGACATAATGAAATATGGTTTCTCCTTACAAGAACAAGCAGCATCAAGCCTCATGTTTGTCTGCACCCTCTTCTGCTTTTGTTCATCAGTGTAAGGAGAACATGGGAAGCATTCATTGCCAATTTTAAATAGTTCCCTGTGACATCTGAAATCTGGGTGCTGTGATTTGTTTCAATCATGGTTGGTTAGAACAAGTTCAGAGGTCATGGAGAACTGTGGCTAGTTTAAATTTGGAAGGACAAGCTGCCAATCACATTCTCTGATGCACTGAAGAGAAAGAGAAGGAGAGAGAAAGTCTAAGGTTCAGTGCAGCTCATTACATAGCTGAAAACGAGGGCTTCCTATTTCATCTGAACAGGGACATTGGTAGTATACTACTGAACATCCCGAAGGGTACTTACAGCACCTGAGAAAGTATGCAAACTACAACTTAATAGAAAGGTTTGGTTTGAGGAAGACCTAGGAAGTGTACCTGAAACGGAAACAAATGTTTACATCAAAGATTCTTTCTTGGCAAAATGTTTAGATGAATGGATCCATATTTCAGTTTTGTTAAAGATATTGGAAATCCTTTTGTGATGTCTTAGCTGTGGGAATTGTGGCTTTAAAGCATGTGTCTTAGCTTTTGCAAAGTTTGCAATAACATGAGAATGAGCACCACTTGTAAATTATTCTCATTTATGAAAAGCATTCTTCTGGGCAGATGACTGTTGTGACAGCTTCAAAGATTAGGTGGGGGAATTTCAAGGTTAAATGTTTGCTTCCCACAATTCCCCTTTGTGACTTTGAAAGGAATTGGTTTCTAGCTCTCAGTTTTGCATAATTGCACAGCAACTGGCATGCAACTGAGCTTGCATTTTATTTTATGTTGTTGTTGTCATTTAGATGCTGCCAAGTGCCTTTGGCTGATTTTTTTTTTAAAAAGCTGCTGTTCATGCACATCTGGTTTTGCTAGGTGCTAAGGGGAGAAGCCAAGTGGTAGAAATATCACTAAACTGGACTACTCTAAAGGTCACAATGTCCTGGCAAATAACAGCAATTGTCTAATATTTATTAGCCATATATGATTTTATGATTTCCTTTCAAGAGGAGGAAATGTGGGATATAAATCCAATGTAGCAATAATGATGTTGATGATGGTGATGATGATACTTTTAGGGTTTACCATTCACCATTTGAATTTTAACATTATCATTTCTAGGGGATCTCTCTCTGGTAAAGTTGTTTTTCCATGAACATCTTTGGCTAAGATACTATCTTAGGTTGTACAGAGATGACCATACTAACAGCAGTGAAGTACATTCAAAGCATTTTATTCAGATGCACAATGTTCTCCTTAGCGTTACGCTCTGGGGATGCCAGTCGAGTGTGTTGACAGTGCTGACAGTGGTGATTGTCTAGAAGCTGTTGACACCGCTAACTAATCTCTTTCCATCCTTCCAAAGCAGTTCTTTCTTGATCTTTTCAAAGTGGATTGTTTAAAAGGGGTGGGGAGAGGATAAACTTGCATTTAACTGAATAAATGTCAAAGTGCAGAGCAGTTTCTTTGCTTGCTAATTACATTTTAAAATTGCCCAGTAATGGTCATTCTCTGGATGGTACAGAAATTAAACGCATAAAATACGAAAGTAACAATAAAAAAATACTAAAACAAGTCAGGTAGAAGCAGTGCATAATAAAAACAAAAAGTAAAATCTGCAGCAGGCTTTATAGTACAAAGGTCTAAGAGCACACAAACAGTGTTAGAAATACCATGATGGAGGCACCAGGTGAGCCTCTCCAGAAAAAGATGACTAAACATGCCTTCCTCCCATAGCCGTCCACCCTCCTTCCCTGGCTTTTTCCCAGTTTAAATTTATTCCAAAATTAGTTGTAGAAAAAAATGTAAAATATAAGAAAACAACCAGAAATTTCATTTTCCTCATAGGCTAAAAAATAAAACTGTGTATGGTGGGAGGGGGGTGAGTTATGTATTTTGTGGAGTGCATGTTTGTTCAACTCTGAATTTGCACAAATGTATATAAATACATTCTGATTATGATCAGGAGTAGGCAACGGAATGAAAGGCACCTGACAATCCATGAAATCTCAATGGAATTTATTTTTCTTCAACCATATATCCCTCACCTTAGGCAATGACCTTAATGCCTAGGTAGAGAACATGGGAAGAGATCATGTAACTTGATCACAAGCCATTTAGGTTTCAGAGGGGTCAAAAAACAGATTTGCAGGTAGGGCAGATGACAAAGTACTGATATAATACAATTGCATCACCTGGTCCCCATTAACAATCCAGCTGTACTTGAAGGAGGAGCAAGATGGGTGACTTAAATCAGCATTTGATGTGCAAGCTAGAACATCTGGCAAATGCTTTACAAAGCTTGAGGAAACTGGGCTCATGAACCAGGAGGCAATGGTATTCCTGCCTTGCTCCAAGACTCTGAAAATGAAACAAAGGAAGTTAGAAGATGCTGATGAATTGGGCAAGCTGTGAAGAAGGGAGGAGAAATTTTCCCAAATTGCATGGAGGGACCTTGTACAAGCAGAGTCATTCTCTTCCTATTGCGGAAGGCATGACCCAGTGAGTCCTGATTTGCATTTATATTTGCATTCATCCTTAGAGTGACTAGAAGATACCAAAGAGACATCTGTGGCATGGCAACCCAACAGAACAGGCGTTTACCCATAAGCATACATTACTCCTTCTAGCTGGACAAGGAACAGATGTTCTAGCCAGTACTGATGTGATGGTGCTATGACTGAAAGTAACCTTTCCATATATGCCAGATTTGCTTTCCAAGCTGCTGCCTGTAAACTGCTTCTTAAAAAATAAAAATAAATTCAGCAATGTTTTGAAGCACTGAATGGTGCTGCTAGATTATAGTGCTTAAACTGGCCTAGTTCAATTGATGTAAATTATGCAGTTAGTTAGCTTCATTGATGTCAATTATGTCACAAAAAATGTGTTTGCAAACCCAGTCTGGAAAGTCGTTCCACTGGCATGTTGTTTGCGCCAGCTCCTGCTGTGAGGTTTAAAAAAATGCTACCAAGACAGTCTTTTTATAGTATTTTGATTTCTTTAGAGGCCTTCTCAGAGAGGACAATTGCATTATTAATTACAGCTATGTTTCTCCAATAATTATTTGAGCAGATTTGGGAATTTCTTGGGAACATGCAACAAAAGCTAAAGCAATTAAGTTAAAAGACATTTGGTAAAATGGGATAGTGATCTTTGACTACTGTACTTTAAACACCAAAAATAATATTCAACTGCTTCATACATTTGTGTTAATAATTCTTCCACTGGGCACAAAGCCACTTGTTCAGACAACTATGTCACGCTGGGAGGACTGGAAAGGGGCCCTTCCCCACTGCCTGCTAATCATTGACCCTCATGCTGTTCTCAGCACCCATTACATCTCCAGTTGTCCCTGACTCCATTTCTTATTTTTCTAGAGTGTAACCTGTTGAAATAATGGAAGTTATTCCCAAGCAAATATATGGAGTTCTGAGATAACAATGATTGAAAGGATAAATTAGAAGTTAAAGTGAGTAGAAAGATTCCTCCGGGCAAGGCTAGAGGTTCTTGAAACATTTCTTTCAGCTGAACGTTATAGACAGAATGAAATAAATTCCATACCTATAGTAAGGTATTGTGGTAGGGGGAATGCTTAGGCTACATGAGAATATTTCCCCCAGAAATGTAGGATTTTAAATTATTGTTGTTGTTATTATTATGTATTTATATCCCATTTTTTCCTCTTATGAGGAACCTAAGACGGCTTACCTAGTTCTAGTTTATCCTCACAATAACCCTGTGAAGTAGGTTGGGCTGAGAATGGATGACTGGCCCAGAGTCACCCACTGTACCACCTTCATTCTGTGAGCTTTCACAGACTTTCTTTTGGCTTTCTGTCTTACACGGGTGAGCATACAAGGACATCTGTGAATGCTAGAGGGACAGATTCCACTAGATTTTGTATCCCTAGACTGGATTCAGATTTATGCCAGATCACCTAGATGGAAGTTGATGGATGGAAGTGGACAGTTCTGCTTCCTGGATCTGGGTCCAGACAACATACCAAACTCACAATGGTAAAAACCACAATTGCTTATTGTAACATTCAAACTGATAAGTGAGAGGAAGGAAGCTTGTAAAAAACCACAGCAAGAGGTATTATCTATTGCTCTTGGCTTGAGGAACAAACTAATGCACTGCTCGCCCAGACACCTGCCCTATTCAGGAAGCAAGCTTTCTTTGACTTGTTTACAAAAGTCCTGTAATTCATTATTGTATTCTACTATAGTTTCACATCTTTCTTTGTAACCTTTTATCTAAAGTAACTTGCCTTGGCTTGACCGGGTCCCAGAGTTTAAAATACCCACCTCAAGGGGAAATGGCAGGAGAAGAGGATTACAAAACCAGTTTTCTATCCAGGATGTCCAAACAAATAACAATGTGTCCATTTCTATTTTGTGCTTGCCACCACTTGCTTCTTCTATATCCTGGTATATTTTGATTCTCTAGTATCCTAATATGAGCTGAGTCATTCAGTTGTTCCTGTGACAACACCAGCAACTGCTCCATTTAGCCAGAGGCAAATAAAAAAAAATGAAAGGACACACTCACAAAATGGGCTTTCCTACATATAGAGGAGTTTGACTTCCATTTTTTACTTGCTTCCATTTTTACTTCTTGCAGAAATAGTGCACAGAGTATTTTGTGAAGAGGAGATAGTGCTAAAAGGTCTGGGCACATACATGTGAAATCAAGTATTCTATGATACATTCAATTCCAACCCCCTCCAGCCCACCCCAAGTTGCTGTATAAATGAATAAGGATTTTGATACGAGATTTCTACATTTCTTGCATGGATTTACTACAGAGGTGCGTGCTTTACTATTGTCTTTAAATGTAATCATCACCCCCGGGACAAGCTTCCTAGCCAAGTAATGACGCGTAGTGGCTGAATGTGTTCTAAAACAGAGAAAGAAAAAAGAAGTAACCTTATTTCATCTGACAACTCACTGCAGACATTGTCAAGATAACGAAGTCCCTCCTCCCTTCCCCGCTCAAATATTGTTAGTGACAATGATAAGAATCGTTTTGTAACTTTAAAAATAACCATGATTCCCTTGACAAATTGTGAACAGAAGTAAGGTATCAGCTGGAAGTGTAAAAGAATATGAGATATGAGAGCTTAGAAGCAGAAGGGGAAGTATGGAAAGGAAGGAATTAGGAGAGATGGATGAGTTTTTTCATTCTCATTTCCTCCAGCAGCTTTCTCCTCTAAATGGCAAACTGCTTCTTACATTTGAGAATCTGAAACTCGGTTGGGGGTTCTGTGCATGAAGCAACTGAAGAGGAAACAGGCTGATATACCCAACTGTGTTTGTATAGCTGACTGGACACGGACACACACATACACACACACACCCCTTCACACCTATGTTCAGAGACTCTTCTGAGCTGACTTCATCACAGTGCAGTAGCCCAATTTGGCCATTTGAATCTCATACCCAATTAGAGAGTGGGGCCAAGCATGCGATCCCCACACCATCAGTCTTGTGCCCCCTGGTCCGTTGGAGAGCAAACTTGTACAGCAGGGAGCCTGCTCTTGGAGTGGCCACTTACGTATCACCAGAATGGAAGAAAATCAGCACTATAAAGGAAACAAGAGAACACCAATTTGCATTGAATCTGCATATGCTAGTGTGTGTGTGTGTGTAGTTGCAAATGTAAAATTAATTAGAACTGAAACAGGAATAGCATACATCTCCCCACAGTGGGGAAGAAGACTATGACTGGGTAACCTGC
Organism: Varanus komodoensis; assembly: GCF_004798865.1. Lineage (NCBI taxonomy): Eukaryota > Metazoa > Chordata > Lepidosauria > Squamata > Varanidae > Varanus > Varanus komodoensis. The sequence continues at coordinate 25,372,624 of NW_025335269.1, read as the reverse complement.
TGCCCAAACACCAGGGATGGACAACTTCTAGCTTCTGCTCCCTCTCTGGATGATTCAGTAACTTTGGAGTTGGACTGGACAGTCTTTCAAATAGACGATACCTTTTGACAGAAGACTGTCCTCTGGCAGTCTATCAAACTGACCTGCTTGCCTGCTTCACTTGTATAGGACCCCTATATGATTTAGAATCTTGATCTGCCATAGGGGACTTGGACTGTACAGGAGCCCAACACAAAAAGAAATGGATATTCATCCTCCACCTCGCTGAGGACAATGTGTTGGGGGCTTGCGGCTAGCTTCCTATCCCCAGTGTCTCTCCCTTTTGAATAAGGGGTTTGAATGCCTAGCTGGGATGTATTAGGATTAGGAATTAGAATCCCTGACAGCAAAATTACACCTTTGTATGTGTGCACAACACAGTGATTAATGTTTCTGTCCTGAGCACATTAAGCAGAGAGTAAGCCCATTGCGATGAGTGGGATACTTTACCGAGTAATTGTGCACAGGATTGCTCAGTAAAGAATGTTAAAAAGATGGGTTTCTATCAATTATTCCAAATCCATTAATGTCTTGATTTTCAGTTAAATTTACTACCTCTAGCTTACACATTGCAAACACTATATTGTTGATTTGCATTTAATTAATCCATAAATTACTATCAAGTTTAATACTTTCAATCAAATAATAAAGGTAGCTTACAGTAATGTATTTAAAAGGATAAATTAACCAGTACTTTAAAATGGCCTAAATAAAGCATACTGATAAAAGCAGTATTAAAACCATGCAACAGGATAAATAAAACACATTAACAAAAGCCTAGGAAATTGTAAAGGTCTTCATCAGGTGTAAGAAAGATATCAAAGTAGCCACAAAGTGAGCTTTTCTGGGGGGGGGAGTTTTTTGAGCTGGGGTAAAACCACTGAATAGACCATTTTTCTAGGAACCTGAAGAAGATGGGTACAGCTTTAAACTGGTGCTTTAAATTGTTTCACATTTTATTTAGTAGTGTCAAATGAACAGTTTGTTTGATTTGTTGATTTCACAAACTGTATTTCCCAATTTTTTCCAATGATTATGAAACCAGCTTACAAGTTATAAAAATACTTTTAAAACCTATAAAATGACATGTTTATATAGTAGAGCAGCAGCATAAAATATATAAAAAAGAACCCCATCAACCTCCAGATTGTAACAGCAACATATAGCAGCTTACTGCAAATTCTGGGTAAATTGCAAGAAGCCACCGCAAATGGCTTCTTGTAAAGAAAGGTTTGTGATGGCATGTTCAAGGTTCTTGATGCACATGATCGACTCATCACACAGTAAGAGTGAACTAAGACAACTTCCATGGGGAAGTGGTAATAAAAACAATTGCTAGTTAACAGAATACAGAATTACCTTTCCTCTCAATATGCACTAATAGAGTGGCAGTGAGGTGACAAATCCTTTATCTTCTCAGATTCTATGAGTACAGTGGGGTTTAAAGTATATCAAGTGTTAAGAAATCTCTGTCCTCACTCAGATGTGTACCAGTTCTCCACATGTGACCCCTAGTCCTTACCATACCAAAGATGTAATGCAGTCTTCCCCAGCCTGATCACTTGCAGATGCTTTAGACCTCAGTTTCCATCAGCCTTAGCAAGCACAGCCAGTGGTCAGGTATGTAGGGAGCTGCAATCCAAAACATTTGGAGGACAGTGGTTTGAGAAGACTGTAATGTATGAGCTGAGTATTACATGCTGATGCTCATTCTAAGGTTCGGGAAACTAGACTCTTTCTGGTCCGTGTCACTTTGGCATATATTTATAAATAGAATAGAATATAAATTGATTCAGAAGCCCATTCCATCATATTTCTGCATTAATCTGTGATGATTATCATTTTACATCATAACAACAATTCAGATTCAAGTACATGCAGTCCTATGGCCTCTCAACATTGTTGGAAGCAGGGCATGGAAATGTTTGGAAGTGCAGCTCTGAGATCCTGTGATCCTGGAGTTGGGGCACTAAAGGCCAAGCTCCCTCCCCATCCCTTGCAGTTAGTGCAGAAAATACCATGTCAGCTGTCCCCCCACCCACAGTGCTGCAAATGTGCCTCAAAGGGGAGAAAAAGGGGTTCAGATGGGAGGAGGTTGGGCCCAAGGACTTATGCCAATTCCTACTGGTCCAGCCCCTTTCCTAGTGCTTTATCTAGCTGGCCCCTTATGCCTGCCTAGACAAAAATCAGGGTATGAGACACAGCAGGAGCCACACAACTCATTCGTTGTACTAGATGTATGGAAGCCTCTGAGATTGAAGGCTTATGCGCATTAAGGAGGCATACAATCATGCCTTAAATGCACTTTCTTTCCAAATATGTATAGTAAAGGCTGTAATCCTTGTTCACTCACCAGAGAATAAGCTACACTGGACTCGGCGAAATTTACTTCTGAGGAAACTTGCAGGGGAGTGTGCTGTAAAGGTATTTTGATGTGAGTGTGTGTTTGGAGCTAAGCATTCAGAGAAGTGTAATCCAATGGTTGACTATACTCTGATCTTTACATTTACCCAAGAGGGATGGATGAGGCCAGTGCATACCAGAATTTGCAAAGTTCAATTTTCTCATTAAAAAAAGCAATGGCATGAACAGGGGCTCTGTACAAGTAGACACTGTGTTGAACATATATCAACTGTAGTGCTCCTCCACCATCCAAAGATTGAATAAATGAAGAAGAGCCATGCTAAGTATGTCAAGCAAACATCCTTTTATGTGGTTTGATAATACTGGATGGTCTATGTTAACAATTACAACACTGGAACCTGGAAGTGGTACCTAAAAGTGTCAAAGGAGTGATTAAAGGTTCACTCATCGGGCTCTTCCAAACCACCATGTCTATTTTTTCTGTAAAACGGATTAACCAAATCTTGAAGCTTGAATTTAGGGTACAGATAAGAGCAGCACCACCAGGGATGAAACAAAAATGCATGAGCAGAAATGGGCATATTGCTATTTGCTTCTGATTTCCTTGGGTAAAGGAGGAGGATTCTAAGCAAATATAAATAACCAGCAATTTGCTAACAAATAGGTATTTAAATCTTGCTTGAAATTGGTTTCCTTTCATAATGTACATTCCTCAACATTTTAATTGATTTTGTTACGAATGTGACCAGATGAGTTAATACATTGCAGACACTCTCTATGTATGCTGCATAAATTTTGAAGATCTAAAGTGCAGAGATTATAGATGTGAAGGGAAAAATGAATCGTGCACCGCAATGTAAGAAAATGGAGACTGAGAAACTCAAACAGAATTAATGTTCCTCCTATCATTATTAATTTATAATACAGAAAATAGAGCAAATAAATACATGTGAGCACTACAATAATAAGAAATGAAAAATGCAAATTTCCATCCTATTTTCTTTGGCTCAATTCAGATATCATGCCAAATTAAGCTTAATTGTGGTTTGGTGTGTCATCCAAATTCACAAGCCATGGTTTACAGTCTGTCACTACATCAGGACTCATTTGATGAATCCTGATGTAGTGACATTCTTCATTTTGGTTTGACAGGCTTCTTTGACAGGCTTCTTCATTTTGGTTTGAAGAAGCCTTTTAAAACACAGTTGGTGCTAACGGGATGTGTGAGGATTACAATGAGGGGATAAAATCCATGGATTTTCTTGGCTTGGCCATGAAGGTTCCATTCTGTCAACCCTGTGCTGGTGCCAACCTGATCTGACATGATTCAAGCCATCATATGGACTTCCACATTTTAGAAGAGACTATTTTTAAAGCTAGGGGAATTTCAGGCCTCTGCTCTGCAAATTTGTGCAAATGGCATTTATTTTCAAATGTTTAGCTGCCCTTGTGCCTGCATGTTTAGCTGCAGGAGTGTAGCTGCGTGGTTACAGAAACCAGGAACCTTGGTGGGGCAATGTCCAAAACAAGCTCCACATAGAGTATTTCTTTCCTTTCCTTTGTCTGATAATTATCAAAAAGCCAGGTGTCAAGTGAAAACAAAGATGCAAGTTATTTGTCTATGTTCTCCAAAAGGGGGTGAGATTTTCACCCCCTTCACGATGATCTTCACTGTCTGGCTGGGGAGCAGTTGCTCTGGGAAGCTCCCCTGTTACTGGTAAGAAGGTTTTTAAAATGTTTATTAAGAAAAACAAGCTCATAAAGCTCAATTGTCTTTATTATCTATCCTTTTTAAAACAATGAATATAATACGTTGAAAATTTTTCATTTGGCATAGAAGATGATCCCTTAATTTTTGTCTTGCTACTTTCAGTTTCAAGGAAATATATATATATACTTCATATATACCATCTTGTACACTGGTATATATGGTATATGCCACCTGTTCATATATTAAGAATCTTGTAAGATCCTCAGTACATTGCATTATAGCAGGTGAGTGTTAGCTTTACAATTGTGTATTATTAGTCTTTTAACTGTCTAAAGGGCACAGAGAATCCATTTCCCCTTCTATTTGGTTTCTATGAAGCAGGTAAATAATTTAAAAGCACCTATACATCAGTGAATATTAAAGATGGTTCTAGTACAAAATTAATCTGATTAGCATACCATCTCCCAAAAAGAAGTTACTTTTGGACAATGCCAAAACAGGGGTTTAAAAAGAAACATTAGCTGTATTGCAGCACCAATGATTGCTAATTTAGATGAACCTTTAGACAATCCCTTATTAAAGAGACACAGACACAAAACAAACATTTTTTCTAGATGCAAAGCAAGATCCATAGATATTACAGAATGACACCAAAGTGGTGATCCACTGATTAGGCATTTTGTGGTGACACCTCCAGGAGTTTTTCAAATTCCAAAATGTGCCCACAAGTCCAAAAATGTAGGGGACACTTAAACAGTGCAGTTTAAATAAAAGGTTTACAGAAAATGTGTATTTGGGGTAAACATGGTTAGAGAGAGAAAAAAATCCTACATCTTGACTGGCAAATGCTGGTAGCTGGGGCCCTTTTTGCTGCCTGAACATGGAGAAGATTGTGTCCTTAATTAGTTATTTGAAGAGAGAGGGAAGAGGGGAGACATGGTACCCACTGGTATTTTGGAAAAGAATTCTAGGCATCAAGGGGAGAAAAGGCAGAGTCTTTTAAGGAAGCAGGAGGCACTGGGGCAGTGGAGTGTGGCATCGTTTGTTTGAGAGGTTTACTGCTGTAATGACTGCATTTATACCCAAACATTTCAATGCCTCTTGAGGAAGGTAGAACGTGTGGAGCTACAGTTTAATAAATCAGGACTTTCAAATCATAAACCCATGAACTTAAGCTCTTCTTCACCAGTTATTTCATGCACAGTACTGAAACTACAGAGAATTATGATGTTCTTTAAAAAAAAGATGGGGGAGGGGTAAACAGCTGTTGTGCTTCCAAGGCATTTGAACTCTCAAATGTTCTTTCATCTTTTGATTTGCATTGTGCTGCATCCCCTGTCATCAGCCTGCTCACAAGGCAAGGAAATTACCATTGACACAAACGAGATTTTTTACTTACATTCCAGTACTTATTGCCTCTCCCTATTGCACTTCCAAGAATTCTAATCTAAATCCCCTATCAAACTAATAGCACAGGGAAAGGAGAATATAATGGCAGAGTTAGTATCACATTACACAGCCATCTGCCACCGAGCCAAGAATAGGTAATAATGAATAATAATTTGAGGTGATTCAGGACTCAACCATGATTTTTGCCCTCTTGCTTGGCTGGGATCCATAATCTTGACATATATTAGAGTTGGCCATCTTTCTTTATAGTTTGGAAGCACTGGTGCAATTACTACAGTTGTATACTGCTTTTCTTCTGAGCTGCTGATTGTGGCATGTGTGGTCCTGTAAATGTTTTATACACAAAACAAATCTTGTGAGGTAGGTTAGGCTGAGAGATGGTGCCTGGGACAAGGTCACACAGTGAGCATCATGGCAAACCAGGGGATTCTGCTGAAAACTCCCGGTCCAAGTCCAGCCACGTTCATCCATTACACAACAGTGGCTGGAAATAAATTCAATAGAACATGATGGCATTTAAAAGGAGAGCAACAAGAACATTACATTGGGTGTGCTCTATGGCAGGAATATGACAAATGGGGGAAATTATCATTCTTTTATAAGAGGCAATATACTAACCTGTGGAACACTAGATGGTGGCAACTTTCAAGTAGGGTTGTTGAAGCTTTTTTCAGTCTGAGAGCCAAATTCCATTTGGAGAAGCTCTCAGGGTTCCTATTTCAATGGAACATAGGGCTGAAGGATAAAGGGGTGCACCCAAAGAAAAAGGGGTGAACCAAAATACAGCTAATACCAGCTTCTTGTAATGAGCAACTTAGATTATGAGAGGCATTTTGTCGTCCTGGTTACCAGGCTAGCAAAAAGCAGGTTAGATGGTGCAACCTTTTGGTAGATCCACATTTGGCTGCAAAATCGGACTCAAAGTGCTTATCAGTGGCACATTCTGAAACTGGGGAGAGGTGACAAATGGGGTACTGCAGGGTTCTGTTTTGGGACCGGTACTCTTCTGCATTTTTATTCATGATTTACATAAGGAAGTGCAAGGAAAGATAATTAAATTTGCAGATTACCCAAAGCTAGGAGGAATAGGAAATGCCCTAGAAGGCGGAGATAAGAATAATGGGCAGAGAAAAACAGAATGATATTCAATAGGGACAAATGCTAAGGCCTCCACTGAGGAACAAGAAACCAAATGCATTGCTATAGAATGGGGAATACTTGGTTCTAAAATCGTGTAAAATAGAAGGATCCTGGGGTTGTTGTAGATCACAAGCTAAATATGAGCCAACAGTGTGATGCAGTTGCAAAAAAGGCAAATGCTATTTTGGACTGCATGACCAGAAGTATCACTTCCAAAACATGCGAAGTACTACTACCCCTATACTCAGAACTATTCAGACCTTACCTAGAGTACTGTGTCCAGTCCTGGGCACCTAAATTTTAAAAAGACACAGAAAAGCTAGAAAGGGTACAGAGGTGGGTAACAAGGAGGATTCAGGGACTGAAGGTGAAGTACTCTTAGGAAAGATTGAAAGAACTAGGCCTCTTGAGGATTGAAAGAACTTCAGCCTCTTGAGGACTGATATGATAACACTCTAGAAGTACCTGAAAAGCTGTCACAAAGAGGAAGGACAAGACAAGATCTCTTCTACTCCATTCCAGAGTGCAGGATACAGAATAACCAATTTAAGTTAAAAGAAACCAGATTTAGAATATGTACCAGGAGTAAGTTGTGGTTTTTCCCTCACTAGAGACATTCAGAAAGCATCTAGGCAGTCATCTGAGTGGGATGGCATAACCCAGGGGTTTGGACCAGATGGTCTTCTGGCCCCTTCCAATTCTGCTAGTCTCTGATTTGATGATTTTAGAATAGGGAACCTGCACAAGCACCAGGCAATTCTCAGGCAGCCAGGGGAAAGGGCCTGGGGCATGGAGCAAGGCAGGTAGCCATCTGGGAAACTCTAGAGGGCCAGCATTGCCTTCCCCAAATTTGGCCTACAGGCCTGAGGTTCAACAGGCCTGTTTTCAAGTTTGTTTTATGGTGTTTTGGTGGGCTCTGTGCTTCAGTCATCCATACAGCTTTACTTCATACAAGTGAAGGGAAGCACACAGGTGATGGGCATGCACATGAAGGGGGGAGTTTGATCAAGATTCTCAAATGCAAAGCAAAGAATCTGAATTGAAAATTGAATATGATACCATAACCTACCAAGACGGTGGCAGCACAATCCATAAATTGATTCTTGTATTCTCATATGCTATCATACAATGGAAAATCCATGGCACAGTGGCTGAGATCTTGAACAAGAACACTCCACATTTTGCTGTAGGCTCCACTTGTAATACAAAATAGAATTGTAATATTATAGCTTCTTTAGTGTTGTGGCTATGTGACAGAGCTAGCAAAAGGGAAAGTCCTTGATTTTAATCTCAGCACTGCCATATATTTCCATACCCTCTCTACTTCTGCTCTGTCTGCAGTATGGGAATAATAATATTGACTTGCCATACTGAGTTGTTGCAAAAATTGCAACACAAGACAATATGTGAAGGCCTGTCAACAGTATATTGCTAACACAGTATTATTAGCCCTTTCAGGCACTGAATAAACCTTTAACATGCAAGGAGGGGGACGCATTTGCCCCATCCCCTCCACTGTCATCCTGAGCTCATTTAGGGTGACTTTGTGAAGACAAGAGGCCATTTTATCCATGGGAGCTCTCTGCACAATCTGAGATACTGATATCCAGTGTTCACATGGAGGGCCCCCATGGATAAAGGTAGCTCACCACTCCGAATCATCCTCCATGCATACATGGCAACTTGTGTGATAAAAGAGTAGGCAAAGCTGGTCCTCTCCCTTTCCTCACATGCTTAAACAATATGCTTTATTAAGCACCTGAATATGGCTATTGTAAGTACCATATCCATGCTATTATTAATAATAAACACACTCATTATTTTTGAATTAATAATTGCTGAAAAAAATCTCAGCTTAAAAAGGAGGGGGAGATTTTCACCTACCTTCTTAGTAGCTTTCAGCGAGGACTGAATGAGCCATGAATTTATTACAGATAGAGTTGAAACTGCATGAATGACTTAGGTGATTAACATGAAAACAGTCCATAGTAATCTTTTGGTTACTGTAATGTTCATGACCTATTCAAGCCCTTTGCTGATTACCACAATGTAATTTCATTTTCTTTTATTAATTACGGCTTTCTTCTTTCACTGTCAGTTTAATTTGTAAATATTTCCATTGTGTGAGCTCTTTAACCTTCCTTCCTCAGATCCATAGCAGATAATCAGCACAATTTGATTAAAATGGGATTTTGGCTTTTGATTCATGCTTCCTTTCAAAAGCACTGGATGAGGGCAAGAAGTCCTGTCCAGCTTGGAGAAGACCAAAATACTAATTAGGGTATCATGCCACTGTCTTAGTTTGACTAGAGTTAATATATTTGTTACCCTGTTGTACTGGTCCTTAACATTCACGTTTTAATCAATTGCATGGTATATATTTGCCTGATTTACCATTCCTCAAAATTGAATTTGTTAGAAAGAAAGACTGATTGAGAGAAAGCACATTAATCTAATTAGTGGAAAGAAGCTCGTAGCTAAGAAATCCTAGGCAGTATAATGCAAAGGCATTTGTCTTAGCAGATGTGAAGAACCAACTAAATAATGATATGGTTATGCCAGCAACAAATAAACAGCCAGCAATTTTCATACTTTGAGCATTTCAAAAGCAGTTGACAAAAAACTTCATGAAAATATATCAATGGATTAGGAGCTGCTTAGACAATTCTGAACATAGTGAAAGAGAAACACTGTATGCTTTTAGTTCTGTCCAAAGCCCTTAAAAATAATGCTTTAATATAAGAGAATACATTCGTAGACACCAATTATTTTAGTTAGACATGGCCACTCTCTGGGATTTGTACTGGAAAAATAGCAGAAAGAAACAATCAGTAAAAACTGAGGTAATGTCTGGATGTGATAAAATGCATACTAATGTTATGAAGAAGTAAAGCTGCAAATTGAAACCCAGTTGGAATCAAAACTAGGTGCGACTGCATTAAGATAGTAACTGGGCTGGATGTATCAGTTCAACTAACACACAGTGCTTGCACAGACAAGAGTGGCATAGCCTATGGCTAATGCAGAGAACATATATTCTTATCCAAGAGTTCATAAACATGGATGCATCATCTTGGTAGCACTATTTCACATGATTTCTGATATCAGTTTAAAAGAAAAGTATCCCTGGAAAATATCATAGCTTTGAAAAGTAAGGCTTATTGCTGCATATGTTCCATAGCAAGCCTCTAGGGACCTTCTGCTGTCTTGGTGTTTATCAGTGCAGAACAAAGCAAGCAGGGAAGGAAGCAACCTGCTGGCCCAGTTAAAAAAGGTGGTATAGTGTGGTGTCCTGGACTTGTGATGGACCTGGGAACTGCAGCGTCTCCCCCATTCAGGGCCAAAATAAAATGCCTTTGTACTGTTGCTGAGTAGTTAAACCAGATCGGGAGAAAAAGCTCTCTTTGGTCAGAAACTTCAAAGGAAAATTGCGGAAATCTCCTATGCATATTGGAAGGAAAAAATGTATTATCAAAAGAGTTTTTACAGCAACAAAGGAGAACAGGGGATACATAAAAGGGGGAGGGCTAAAGGTGCAATCCTGTACAAATTTAGACAAAACAAGGTCTGCCACTCCTGTCTAATCTTGCACAGCATTGCTCCATAAGCCTCTCAACTATCTAACCACCACAGAGTCCAAATTTAGACTGGCAAAGTAGTCACCAATTTACACACCTCTATATCAGGCAGGGAAGCAGGGCACACAACAATTAACACATCTAGTTGCCAACAGATCCTCCATCTCAAAAGTAGGAAGAACTCCGCATGCTTTTATCAGGACTAGCCAAAGGAGGAAGGCAAAAGACCCCCTCCCCACAAGGTTCACCAATCAAATGGAAATCAGGTACGCACCAGGCACCCACCTGTCGCTGGTTAGGTTGGGACCAGGAAAGGGTCAGGTGTTCATTAAGGCAAAGCTACTGGGCCCAGTTCCAAACAAACTATCTCAAAACAGATTTGATAGAAGAAGCCAGGACAGGGAAGTCAGACGCACACTGTTAGAGCCATGTAGACACGACAGGGGCAGCAGTGGTGCAGACCGAGCCACTGTTGCTGTGCTACTGTAACTGCACTGAACATTGCTAGGAAATAAGCTGGAGAGAGTGAGGGACTCGGTTAGTTGGATTATGGTAAACCCAGAGGCCTTGCTTTGAAGAGGAGGCCTAAGCTCAAGCAGGAGCTTGAGGAGCAGGAGCGTTTGAGGAATGGATGAAGAACCACAGTGCAGGAGTTGTCAACAAGCCGCACAAAAATAGCACTTGTGAGCAGAGAAAGTTTAGAAAATCAGCTTTTTTCCAACACTGCTTCCATAAGAGAAATGAATAGAGCAATCCAAGAGCCATAGGGTACAGTGTAAGTGCTGCTCTGCCAGTGGGATGGCAGGTCCTCCAGAGAGATGACTCTTCAGCTACAGATTTATTTATTTATATATGTATTTATAGGTTGCCTGTAACTGCTGAGAATTTCCTAGGTGGCTTACAATACACTAAGGAGGGATGTGTTGTACCCTCCTCACTGGGGGCAACAAAGTACACTTTCTCCACTTCTGCCTTCCAGGGGTTGGGCACAAAGGGAACTTCTGAAGACCATATGCCCGTTTTCCCAACATGCCCCACAAAAGACCCCAAGGTTATGCCAGGCCTAGAACTGGCAAAGTTAATTACCTGCCATTGTAGTCAGAGGATGGAATGTATAAAATGGAAGAGAGAGAGAGAGAGTGTGCATGTGTGCTTATTTCTTTATTTAAAAAAAAATCCCTATCTAGTTGCAACAACCAGCATGGGTTCAGAAGTGGTGGATGCAGTTGACCAAAAGTTCTATGTCCAGGTGTGTGTATGCCCAAAATACACAACAGGAATAGGTTTTCTTTTACAGGATTTATTCTCAAGAAACTGCCAACCAATTGTTCCAGATGGTACACCTGAGCAGTCCTCAGTTGGTCCTTCTATACATTGATCATTAGAGATTGTAATACTTTCCAGTAGAATCAAAAAGTTACAAGGCATGATCTTTCCCACTTGTGTACCAAAGAAGATGCTCTGAAGGAGGGGTGGGGAGGATAGGGTGCTATTACATTGAAAAAGAGGAAGATCATGTGGGCTTGTGTGACCTGTCCTTTGTGTGAGCTGCTTTTATCTGTCAAGTACCAACTAGTTTTCTCTGGACTGGTGCCTTGTCAGTGTCAGCTACATTTCAAGGATACACACATGCTGATTTCTAGAAAAGAGGGTTTTTCCTCAGCCCTAGTTATGAGTCAATGATTGCATGATTTAGCCAATAAAAGTTCTACCTATTGATTTGTGCACCAGTGCTGTTCTATGGAGTAGTCCCACCACATCACATGCCCATCACACTGCTTTGCCTGTATTCCTTGCTATGTTACAATTTTAAATTATTGGCACAAGAAGGAGCTGAAAGGTGAGGATGTAGCTCAGTGGTATAGCACATGCTTTGCATGGAGAAAGCTCCAGGTCCAGTTGTTGGCATCTCCAGGGATATGAGGTTTCGGCAAGGGGCGGCATAGAAATGTTATAATAATAATAATAATAATAATGATGATGATGATGATGATGATGATGATGATGATATGAAAGACCTCAGCATGAGACACAGGAAAGAAACAATCAGAATAGAGTATACTAGGCTAGATGGACAAACAGTCAGATCTATTATAAGACTGCTTCTTCAGTCCTTTGTTCAGTGCCAACTGTGGCTCCCTTTGATTTTCCTTTAGAAACAGAAAATGTTTAAATGTTATGGCACCAGTAACTACTGTTCTAATTGGTGTTAGCAGCAGAGCAGCCCTATAAAACCTGGATGTGGCATAATCAGTAGGCTATGTCTCCAGTTCAGACATGACCTATTGATTGTGGACACCTTCTAAAACTACAAAGTTATTCAGACCTCTGCTGTTTCCTTTTAACAGATAGCCTGTCAATTAAAAAAGAAAAAAGTTTTTAAAAAGCCAGATGTGAGCCTGCCATAAATTGAGAGTCATTTTGCATTTGAGTTTGCTGGGTAGGAGGTTGAACATAGTGGCTTTTACATATGTATTGGCAGCAAAATAACTCTCATCCCTGTTTGAATGATTCACAAATTGAGAAGATGAGCTCAAGCTGCAGCAGTCTGGCCAGGATCCCCAGTTCAGACTAACCTGCTGATTTTGGACATACTCTGTAAGTACAAAGTTAAGCAGACCTCTGCCTCTCTCTTTTCAACATACAATCTGAGAATCAAAAGAACTTCTTAGTATATGGACCCATGGCTTTGCTTTTGACACTGTCTTGTTATGAGATGATGAAGGCATGTAAAATGAAGGATACCATTCATTGGCATGGGACAAGACATGTGTGCATAGAATTATGGCAATGGATTGCCAAACATAGTTAAACGGCATGTTGCCGGACGACAGAGAACTCCTGAATCACCAGAATGTTGCCCATTTGGATGAGAAACAAATGATGTAAGCCTTCAGGGAAATTAATGGCTGTGGAAAAAGCTCTAAGAGCAGAGTAAATAAGGATATGCCATGTGTTGAGATGTTCCCCAATTAAATACTGTCCAACTGCACCTTTTAATATAGTACCTAGTTTCTGCAGTGTACTAGATTTATATTTACCACTTGTCACCCATTCTGCCTCTTAAGCTATCATTTTATTTTATCCCTGCTTTTATTACATTTGACAAGTTTGCTAGTATCCTTCCTCATGTTCTGATTTACACACCAGACTGAAAAATATACAGTGCTGAATTATGGAATGATAGATATGTAAAGGTCTCATCATCATTACCCTCATCATCCTCATTAGAGTTCTGATATCAAATTGTATTGCATTCTACTTTCAGCTTGTTCAGGGTGAAAGAAAAAAGGACCATTCCTGACCTGACTCATACCACAGCTTCTCTTGGAGGGACACTTAGAGAAGGACCCCAGGGACTGGGTAGGAGAGGTAGTTCTTGAACTATTGGGATCCTGAGCTTTATAGGTTTAAACCAACAAAGGTTGACAGAAATTGGGTCAGAATCCTGAGTGCAACTTTTCAGCAACTATCACACAGAGCTAAAAAAAATGGCCAGTGCAAAGAAATAGAAAAGAACAACAAACAGGAAAAAAAGCAAAGATCTAAGAAATCAAAGGGAAATTGAAACCTATATTAGGAACACTCTAACACCAACAGGGGAACATATTTTCTGACCAAACGAAAACTAAGAGAAGGTGGAAACCATATATAGGAGAACTGTAAAGATAAGATGAAAGGATGACAGATTCCTTTGAAGAGGAATCCTATGAAGAAGAATCTGCAGTATTAGAAAATGAAGTGAAATTTGCTCTGAAAGAAAGCACTTTGAAGGAATAAAGGACCTGGTGTAGAAAGGGTACCAATAGAACTATTCCAAGATGCAGAAATTGAATCAGTCCAAATCCTAAGAACAATAAGCCAGCAGATATGGAAAATAAAACAGATTTGACTCACAGACTGGAAACTTTTAATATACTATCCAATCCCCATTAGGATTTGTCCTATTGGTTCTATTGATAGATCCTATTCAGTAACTATAGGTCCAATGCAGTAATTTTCCATGCAAGCAAAATGATGCTTAAGAGGTTGCAACAAAGAATTTAACCCTATATGAGTTGAACAATGCCTGACATTCAAGGTGGATTCTGAAAAGTGTGAGAGCCAGTGTGGTGTAGTGGTTAAGAGCATGGGACTGGGACTCAGACGATCTGGGTTCTAGTCCCCACTCAGCCACAGAGCCAACTGAGTGACTTTGGGCCAGCCACAGATGCTCAGCCCAACCTACCTCACAGGGTTGTTGTTGTGGGGATAAGATGGAGGAGGAGATGTACACTGCCTTGAGCCCTTTGTAGGAAAAAGGCAGGATATAAATTGAAAAATAAATAAATAAATAAATAAAATAAAAAGTGAGAGACACTCAAGTTCATATTGCAAATATGTGTTGGCCACTGGAGTTTTCAGAAGAAATTTCAGAAGGCAATCAGTCTATGCTTGATAGGCTAGAGAAAGGCTTTTAAATGTGTGGATCTTGAAAAATTATGGATGGTTCTGAAAGAAATGGGTGTACCTCAGCACTTGATTGTCCTGATAGATCACCTATATCCTAGACAAGAAGCTACTGTAAGGACAACACATGGTGAAAAATAATGGTTTCCTGTAGGCAAAACATCAGACAAAGGTATATTTTATTTCCCTAGGTGCTCCACCTATACTCAGAACATATCCTGAGGAGGCAGGACTGCAGCTGAACAATAAGAAAACAAAAATCATCACCAAATCTGTCACCAATTAAGAAATTGAAATTGTGAAAGATTTTGCATACCGTGGCTCAGTTATAAATTTATTTATTTATTTAAAACTTTTCTAGGCTGCCCCATTACCAAAGTCTCAGGATGGTTTAACAATACAAAATGTAAAACAAAACAAAAAAAATCCTAAAATTCAACTAATAATAAAACCCCAATTAAAACAATCAGGTCTTAAAACATTGGGAAAATAAAAAGGTTTTGGCCTGTCACCGAAAAGAATAAAGTGATGGCACCAGGCGAACCTCTCTGGGGAGCAAATTCCACAATTGGGGCGCCACTGCAGAGAAGGCCCTTCTCCAGGTAGTCACCCTCCTAATTTCCTTCAGGGAGGGCACCCAGAGAAGGCATCTGCCCCAGACACATATGGAAGGAGACACTCCTTCAGTTAACCAGGCCCTAAGCTGTTTAGGGCTTTATAGGTCATCACCGGCACCTTATATTGGGCCCGGGCTTCAACTGAAAGCCAGTGTATGTGGGAAAGGACTCGCGTTATATGTTCATACCTGCCAGTCCCTGTTAACAACCTGGAGGCTCTATTCTGGATCAGTTAAAGTATCCAGACCGTCTTCAAGGGCAGCCCAACATAGAGCGTGTTACAGTAGTCCAATCAGGAAGTTACCAGGGCATGGGTCACCACTGCCAGGCAGTGCCCATCTGGATAGGGGCTCAGTTGATGGATCAGTCGAAGCTGAAGTAAAGCGCTCCTTGCCGTCACCACCACCTGGGATTCCAGGGACAGCTCCGGGTCAAGGACCACTCCCAAACCGTGCACCCTGTCCTTTAGGGGGAGTGCAACCCCATCCCAAATAGGATTAGAAACACCTACCTGGGAGGCTAAACTGCCTACCAGTAGGACCCCTGTCTTGTCTGGATTAAGCTTCAATTTATTGGCCCTTCATCCATCCCATCACCCTGGCTAGGCACTGTAGTGCTCAGCACCTCCACTGCCTCCAATTTAAATTGGACCTCCAATTCAAAGTGCGACTTCAGCCAAGAAATTAGAAGAAGAGAAGAAGAGTGAACCTTGAAATGGCAGCAATAAAGGAACCAGAAAAGATAATCAAACGTAAGGACATGTAACTGAATATCATCCATTCAATTGTATTCCTGATTATCCTGTATCAGTGTGAAAGCTGGACAGTGAAGAAAGGTGACAGAAAGAAAATTGATGTGTTCTAAACATGGCACTGGAGGAGAGCTTTGCATATACCCTGGAATGACAGAAAGATGAACAAATGGGTCCTAGAACCAATCAAGCCAGAACTTTCCCTGGAAACAAAACCAGTGAAGCTGAGGCGGTTCTATTTCAGACACATCAAAGTCAAAGGTAGAAGAACTGAGAGCCAGTGTGGTGTAGTGGTTAAGAGCATGGGACTGGGACTCAGGTGATCTGGGTGCTAGTCTCCTCTCGGCCATGGAGCCAACTGGGTGACTCTGGGCCAGTCACAGACTCTCAGCCCAACCAACCTCACAGGGTTGTTGTCGTGGGGATAAGATGGAGGAGGAGAATGATGTAAGCTGCCTTGAGCCCTTTGTAGGAAAAAGGCAGGATATAAATTGAAAAAAGAAAAAAAGAAGAAGAAAGGGAAGACCAAATATGAGATTGGTTGCTTCCAGAAAAGAAGCCACAGGCTTAAGTTTAGAATTGCTTAGCGGGGCTGACAAGGACAGGTCATTCATGCACAGAGTCACCATAAGCGGAAATGACTTGATGGCACATACTAAGAATAACTGCCCTTTCAATTTGATATTGCAACAAGTGCTGGAGAGCCAGGATTGGAGTTAAATGTTCACACTGCCTCCTCCCACTCAACATCCTGGCCACCAAATTCTACATGAAATACAGTTTCTGAACCACCTTCAAAGGCAGGCCAATATATAATATAGTGCTTTATAGCTTAGAAGTTATCAGAGCATAAACTACTGATGCTATCCTCTCCCCATCCAGATTTGGTTGCAACCAGGCTATCAACTGAAGCTGGTAGAAGTCACGCCATACCACAGTGGACACCTGTTATCCAGCCCATTACCTGACATTGGTTCAGCCCTTCCATTGCCACAACTACTTGAAAGGCAAAGCCCCATGGATTGTGACATGCTAGCTAGAGGGACCCCTTGAGATATCCTGATTTGGTATTAGAACTAAATAAAGTTACGAGATTGGTAGAAATTGGATATCCTTGGCAAGGATTTCCTTGGCATTTTCTCCAGTAGGATAAAAAGTTAGGTGCATCCATTTGAGCAGACTGATAGAAATTCTCCTGGGATTAAGTTATGGGCAAATGTGAAGCATGGAATTTAATTATCTTCTAGATATACATTGTTAGAACTTGCACGAAATGGACAAAATAGATTGAGGAAACTCAAACCAGCAATATTTATTAAGAATATAGCATGCAAGACTGTCAGCTTATACCTGTGTAAGTAAGGCAGAATGCCTTGGAACTGCACAGTACACAAATCAGGAGTATGCTTTTATAGTTTACCTCATCCTCTGAAAATTTCTTGTATCCCTCCCCCGCTTTTTTTTCCTGAGACTGGGAATTGTCCTCCCTCCATACATACCTTATCTATGGATGTCTCTTTCAAGATGCAGCTCAAACAGTCATCCATGGCCTGGTTCCTTCTTGTTCTCTCTTATCTAGGAGCAGTTCATCTATACCTACATAAACACAAGTTTTCCCTTCAACCCTGCTTCTGCAAGAACAAAGGAGACACCATCTTCTCCAACAACATCAATCAACATGTAGGGTATAAAATAGCAACTGTACCAAGATATGTTTTTACTTTAGCAGTTTATGAAATTTATGCGACTGATTTATGAAATTCAGTAATAAAAAACTGCTTTTCGCTGAGTCAGACCATTGGCCCATTTAGGCCAGAAATGTCTAGAGTTTTAGGCTGGAAGTTTGTTTGTTTGTTCCTCCCTGGAGATGCCAGGAATTGAGCTTGGAATATTCTGCCAGCTAAGCATATGATCTACCACCAATTTATGCTGGTTCAGAATGAACTATAATTCTTTCCATTATATTGTGGTGGTACCAAAACAGTGCCACTGAAGAGTCTAGCAGAGGCTGATGTTCTAGTACAAGGTCTGTTCAGATTAGACTTTTACTTAGCACCCAACTAAGATATTCTACAATCCCTTTCCTTGTTTAATATTCCTGTCAAGGGAAAATGAGTAGGGAAATGGGAAGTTTTTTTTTTCCAGTTGGGACCCATTTTTATGTAACCTGAATAATGTGAACATCATGTGGTAGTCACTGGGGAGCACCTGCTTCCCATTGCTTCATTTGGGTGGGTCAGCTTATGTGATTGCTTCCTGTGGCAGCATCCAGTCTAACTAGGACCTGAGGACAACCTAGGTGGACATCCATTAGAGGCTTGAATGTTCAAGGAAAATATTGAGATGACCTTACTAATAAAAACCAAAAGCCAAAAATTACTGTTCAGCCAGTCTAGGGCAACTTGGTTAGGAATTAGTTGCAGCCCTACAAAAGTGCTTGAAAAGAAGAATTGGTAACTTTTAAATGCTAGCTTTAAATCAGTGCATTCTGGGCAATCAAAGGTTCCCTTATCACTCCCCAAAATGACCTGCTTAAAGAAAATTGAAGTGCTCTGATGTTCAGATAGTTCTGCTGTTCATACACCCAGAGTGGTGATCACCTTTAAATTTAAGCACTTAATTTAAGAGCTTCAGTAATTTTAAATTGCTGTGTGCCACTCAGAGTGACAGACGGTGACTTGAGTGCTTCAGTAGTTTCAAAACACTTCAACGCACACTTGAGATGTATTTTTCTACAGAGATTTATGGAAAACTAGTTCAGATTTTGTGATTAACACTGAAAAGTGAGAAATTGAACCATAACACACTTGTCAAAATATAAGAAAGCTCATCTTGGTAACTTCCTCAGCGGCTTGGATTTGGAGAAGAAATTTCTTGTCATAACTTGAATTGCCAACTTATTTCCTCAGAAAGGCTTCTGTTCTCCCCAAGAACTCCATAACAAATAGAATTTATTTATTAATTAAATGTGTTAAAAAGCTGCCTGTTATCAACAAGCTCTCTGGGCAGCTGTTACAATATTAAATCAACAAATATTAATAAAGTAATACAATAATAGCTCATAACAAATTATCAAAATAAAGTCACAATAAAATATTTAAATAAGAATCAAACATACATTGATATAATTAAAAACATGTGCTGATGTAAATAGTCTAGATGGTGCCAAAGGTATTCTGGAAAAAGAAAGTTTTTGCCAGGCACTTGAATGTCAATAAGGTAGGCGCCTGGCAAATCACTGGCGGCAGAGTGTTCCAAAATTGGGGTGCCACTACAGAAAAGGCCCTCTACTTTGCAACCCTCCCCCTGGGAACCTCTGTGGGAACTCATAGAAGGGCCCCTGTCAAAGATCTTAAATAATAGTAGCATGTGAAGTTTTTTTCCTCTCATGGGGTTTGCATGCCAGAAAAGCCTACATGTATTAAAAATCTGCTTGTGTAAAAGCTAGAAAGAATTGCAGTTATCAATGTCACAATTTACATATCAGACAGCCCCCATTTTAAGGTGGGGAGGGCAACTTAAGATTTTCAGATGTTGTTAGACTAGAGTGCCCATCATCTCTCAAGTCAGTGAAGTCAATGATGAGGATGATGAAAGTGGCAATCTAAAACCTAGAGTGCTACAGGTTTCCCACTCCAGCTTTGACAGGTAGGACTTGTAGTTTCACCTAGTCCCTGGATTATTTTGCCCTTTGATATCTCTCAGTATCTGCTGCTTTCAGCATCTGGTAAAAAAACTGGCTTTAAAAAATTATTTTAACTGAACTTTTGGTTGGCTTTTTAATACTGTTCCCATTCTTATTGCTGTACACAGAAATTGTCTTTGCTCATGCATTTATGTAGGATTTCAATTTTTTTAAGTATGGAGTGGTGATGTATCATTCTTAAATATCATCTGTGGTGTTTCTTTTAGATGTCTTAGGCACCTTGTGATCCTTATTTTGGAAATAAGGCAGGAAATAACTTTTACAATTAAATAAATAAAAGTGATATTCCCTCTTTCCAAAATAAGCCACCTGAATAGCATTTTATGGAAAACAATATTTGTGTATCTGGAAATTTGATCTTGTAGCATCCTTGGTCTTGATGATGAAAATGATGAGTTTAACATCTCATGTCTTCATGTGAGACAGAAGACCTATGTAGGAATTGGACCTGCATAGATTAGAGTTAAAGGCCTGCCCATAAGAACCCTGTGCACCCAGCTTTTCTGTAGAACCTGGCACTTTTAGCATACATGTCTACTGGGAGTTTTAGCACATTTGGTTGTAATTGCTCTCAGTCAAGTATACTTATAGATTGCCTGATTTGGAAGCCTGATATGACAGGTTTCCCAACTATGGAAAGACTTGTAAGTTATTCAGGCAAATATAGTTACAGCACCCAAAACACCTTACTGCTGAAAGCTCTTGAGATTATCATCACTCTGGGGATATTGTATGTGCCTTCTGCCGATCTGGGTTCCCAATGTAGCCCTTGTATGTGCAGACTGAATATCTGTGACCAGTTTCTGTTTTACAGAACAATCTGCAGATATCTGACCAAGGCTTACATGCATGTCCTCAACCCCCTTTAGCACTCAAGTGTGCTGGGTGAACATAGGGCTAAAATAACAGGAGGGACAGTGTAGAGTTGTTCAGGTTTTAGAACATGAGATATAGAAGGCATGATGCACCTAAACACAACTGTTTCTATAGATGAATGAATGCATGTTGAGTGATAGGTTTAAATCAGAGCATTCTAGGCGATCAGGGAGGCCCACTTTGCTCCCTCTCTGATGGTCTTGCATTGCCTTGTAAATAACTTTTTAATTCATGAGAAAGGACTACAGCTTCCAGGTACCATCACTAAACACTGGCCCTACTGGCTAGGACTAACAAAAGCTGGAGTCCTGCAACATCAGGAGGAAATAAGGATCCTCATTCACAGAAGATGGTAAAATGGACAAAGAGATTAACATACGATGGAGGAAGGCAAACCAGGTATTGGGACAGCTTGCTCCACTCCTACAACATCAGGCCAATACCAATTAGTACAAAGAAGCACCTCATACAAAGCATATTCATCCCCATCCTATGTTACCAGTGTCAAACATGGACACTTACAACAAAACAGAAATGAAAATTAGTCACCACAGAAATGAGATGTTTGAGGAAAGCAACAGGAGTGACCATAAGGGATAAAATCAGGAATGGAATTATAAGGGAAAGAATTGGAATAGATTCCATCCATAATAATATACAAAAACAGTAAATAAAGTGGTTTGCTTATCTGGAGAGAATGTCTTGGGAGTCCATACAGTTCAAAGCACACACAAACAGAGAAGAGCGCATGGCAGACCCAGATCACGTTGGAGAGACAAGATCAAAGACACACTAAGCATCATATAGCAATGGTTGATGCCCCCAGAAGTGCAAGAGCTAGAACTTTGTATCTTCCTAGACACCCGAAGTGGTAAAAGTGAAAGTGAAGAAGAAGACAAAGATGAAGAAGAAGACGCAGAAGACAATGAAGAAGACAAAGAAGATGATGAAGAAGAAAAAGAAGACGACGACTCCTGCTTTATAGGATTCAGATTTTGTCCACTGAAATGCAATGTGCCTTTAGCTAATTGTATTATTGCAGAAGCAACTGATCTATCTGTGACTTTTATGTCATGGTGAATGTAAAAAGCCACTCTTTGAGAGAAAGCTGGAAATACCCTCCATTCTTTGTTGTCCAGCTTTGGCAAAGTGTGGCTTTTGATGGACATTCTAGACTTTCTGTTTTTTCAAGCAAGACAACACACATGTATCACATTTTTCTGCTTGCTTTCTTCTCAAGTCACAAAAATAAATGTCTTGGTGTTCAAACTGAGTTGAATCCTGTACTCTGCTATGGTTCAGTTACTTTCACAGTATCCCAGGGAATTGATAGGGGTACAGGTCACTTCCTACATGTTCATCCGTTTAGGTACAATTCATTTCCAAGAAGCTGTAGTGATAACTCCTTTTTAGTTAAAATGACCTCCTCCAAACTTTTCTATTCTAGCACGCTTTTGTTATATTTTTGTGAGATGCTTCTCTAGCTCTTGAATGAAGGTTAGCAGTGCTTTGTTATCAAACTTGTTGAAAGTTGCAAAGAGGTCAAAGTAATAAAAGTGTAACCGTTTAACCCCTAGCTAGTGGTCCATCTCATTTATTATCCTGTCACTAGTAAGAGCTGGTAAAAAGGTACTTTGAAGGAAAGATGCTTACAGACCTGGAGTGGACACTTGGGGAATAATCTGTCATAAGAGGAATTTCTTCTTCCTGAATGCTGGCAGCTAATATGACTCGGTGTCTAGAGATTTATATCACCTGCGATTTATTTTCTTCGCCTAATATAACTATAATGATGAGATCACCATCACCACTTCTATTAGCCCTCCAGGCCCTGGACTGAAAGTCAGGCAGGCAATGATGATTCTAGTGTCAAGGTTAGGAAATCTTGATCTTTCAAGTTCCTTGATTTCCTTAGCAAGCTGAAATCAGAGCATACAATGGTTAGATATGTCTTCTGTCTTCATTTTGCTTTAGATGCCTATATGAAGCTTTGCCTTCCTCAGGATAGTTGCCAATGGTTTCTCCCTTTCATGGCCAAGTCTTGTTAAGTAGTTCTGCTTAACTTCTTTCTCATTGACATCCATTTTCAAAACTAGTAGGACCTCACTCACATTCTAACTGTGTGCACTGAACACGTGCAAAAAGGAATTGGAAAGATGATACCTGGCCATGCGTTCCTCCCTACCAGCATTGCCATTCATTCTGCAAGGAACTTTGTAGATAACATATGTGCCTAGGCATGTGGGAAGCAGGGTCCACATACCAAACCAACATGTGGGTTGGTGTATAGGTGCTGGTGCTAGTATCTGTAGACAGATGCTTTGTGTGGTCAGCCACTGAAATGTATGTGACAGGTTTTTGGGCTCTGTACTGACTACATCCACCTAGCTGCCATTGGATTCTTCTGGACATGAAGGAATGAACTGCTTCAGCTGGGCCTTGATCATCATTCTTCTGTCCTTTGTCATTGACTGGCCCTTAGCCCTACACCCAGGTTTGTCTCCTGTTTCTGACTTTCTTCAATACTAAATCATGGCTTGCTTCTCAGCAGTGCTTTCTGGTTTGTCTTTTGCTTCTAACCTTCTGGTTTGTCTTTTGCTATTCCTTGGCCCTAATTCCTTACCTTGACCAACAGTTCCTAGTACACTGCTCCTGACCAACTCCAGAGAGCTGTCTGTGATTCAGTCCTAGTAGTAGACACTTCTGGTTACATGTGTAGTATGTGTGTAAACCATTTTAGAAATAACATTGAACATAGGTGAGGTTGTAGGTGGTTCAGTGGGTGCAAGCAGTCATGTTTATGCACTCTCTTCTATGTGTTTTTGGTGCATGAAGTCAGGCACAGTACTCATGGTATGGCTGATAGATTGTAAATAAGACCTAACTTGAGAAGACCTGAGTATGAATCCCCACCTAGCCATGAAACCTCCTGATTGGGCTTAAACTGATGAGCTCAACTTACCTCAGAGAGCTGTCATGAGAATAGAATAAGAGGGAGAGGAGGCCGGTCCATACATGCTGCTTTGCATTGTTGGCGCCATTCTTTTTGACCCAATGTTGTATTGTATAATGCTCTACTCCATCTTTGGGCTGAAGATGGAGTAAGAAATGGGAATAAGGAATAGGTACATGGCTATTGAAATGTGATGACCATTAAATAACCAAATTAACTGACTTGGTTAAGATGATTATATGGAAAGTATTTGTTCAAATGTTAGTGGTCTTTTTACATGCCACTTAAACTGTTCAGGTGGTTGTCATGGTGGTTCAGGTGGTTGTCATGACAAAATCTTAACATGAGCACCATTGCTCCTATTTTTTCAAGGATGTGACTTCCCTTTAATACCACAAATATGCCTCTCTCCCATACACAGAACTCAGAACAATCAGGCATATCACACTCCCTGTAAATTTTCTCATTGGAAAGAAGTCAGAAGCATGCACACTGAAAAAAAAAAAAACACCTTCAGTTTTGACCTACAACTTTTCCTTAGGTGATCCCATCATTTCTGAAAATCTGTAATCCACATTATTAAAATGTATAATCTAGCATGTGGAATGCTAAAAGTGGCATTGAAAATTCCCTCTGTGTCTTTGCAGGGAGATATTCCCAGACTGGAAAGAGTTAAGTTGTCATTGTTTATCCGATGTCCTGCCCTGAATGAACAGTGCATGCTCATTGCACATGAGCCTCTAAACTTGGCCTCTACTGCCATCATGCTTTCTGCCATTTATTTTAACTAGAAGGTCCACTATCTAGGGAAAGCACCAGGGAGGGAATGGGAGGGGATGGGAAGAAAGGAGGGTTGCCCCAATCTCTTCCGCTCCCTGCAACCCAACGCACCCCTTTTTGCCTTCTCCAACTTTGGGTGGGGACAGCTGGTTCGGTTATTTCTGTGCCAGTTGTGAGAGGAGTGGCGGTGGAGGGATCAGTCCCAGATCCAAGACTGCAGGATCTTAGTGCTGAGACAATGCTGAGATGCCATAGCATTGCACCGTAATCTCTTTGTTTTAGGGTGCAAACTGATGAGCTGAACAAATTGCATTATAGATATAAGGGCTCAATTTTAATTTTTATTAAACCAAAGTACTGCAAGATATTTCTTGAGTGTCACCATGAGTGCCAGTAATTGATGGAAGGGCAAGGTACAAATAAATAACAGTGATGATGATAATGATGATGATGATGCATTTTGGCAGCTCTGTGTCACAAAGAAGATGAAAATATTCTATTGGAAAATATAAGATACAATATAACGGATAGCTAGGCTTTACTAGTCAATCAATGAGGGATATTTTGATTGAGTACTCAATATTTATTTACCTCTATCATTTATCTTTGAATTTGGGTTTTATAGGAAAGAAAAGAACTAATCCCCTCATAAATATTCCTTGCTACCTCTAACATGTACCTTTACAACAAACCAATATCTTACCATCCAAGTGCAATAATTAACTATTTATAGTATCTAATCTATAATGTTTATTGAACTTCTTAATCTTGATGTAATTTCTGTCTGGGTGTCCATAACATTTAGAACATCTGACTTGCTGAAAAGGCCAAGGTAATGCCAATGGCAAGTTAAAAATTCCTGTAGTGTGTGTATGTATGTATACTGAAATTTAATATCAATAATAACATTACTAATAACATTCATGTGTATACTGATTCCAATAACTGTGTTCAGTACAGAACAAATATTTTTCAATGGCTCTGTAAAATCAGGCTGTAAGACACCTACTTAAATCCTCTTGATAAATAATGCATGGATGATCCTAAATGTGGATTTCCCCAGATTCCTATAAACCCAGAGAGTTTCAGGAAAATCTGGGATGTGCTGCTGTTAGTCAAGCTAATCACACTCCTACCAGATTCACTTGGGTAAGTGAAATCCAGGGACAGAGACAGAATTAGCACCTGGCATTCTCAGACCAGGTATTAATACCTGCTATTTTAATTTCCTGGTGTAGAATTACTTTGGATGATTGTAGAAAATTAAAGGGATGGTGGCTCCCAGGCACTTGGTGGAGAGTGCGGTGCTGTAGGGAAGGGCCACTGACATAAGAGATGGTCAACCAGTGATTTTGCTGCAAACCACTAAAATATGAAGCCAGTCTTGGCTGGAGGCCTTGGATGGAATGAATGAGATAATATCTATGATTTCAGTAGAATCCAAGAATATAAATCACATAATACAAACATTATTATATTGTGTATACCTTAGTGTTTCTTGTTATATGTTTTCTCATAAATATAAGAGAAAACTTATAAAAATATAAACCTTTTCTCATAAATATACTCCATTTAGGTATCTGGTTGAAAAAATATACTAAACATTCAAGGTAGACTTACATTTTCAGTGGGCGTGTGCTGGCTGTTTGTAATTACTATTTACACTACTATGTAAGGGTAGCAATTGAATTTCTTTGTGTCCCACCCATCAAAATGTCTCCATCTCTCCTTCACTGAGGTTTCTGTCACAAGCTTGGAGAGCAAGCCAGTGCAGTTCTTCCAGTATCAGTTGCAAGGTGTCAGGGGAAGTGGGCTGTAGCTACATTTCCCAGCTCTGAGTCCAGAGTGCTGCCTCTGATCTCAGATCTGGGAATCCAAACTATCCTATAACTCTTCAGACACTGCCTAGGGGGCATGGAATTGTTTCTTAAGAGTGCTACCAGTACAAGAATTGCAGTTTTGGAAATGGCACATTCCCCTAACCCCTAATTAGACATGAAATTGGTGCAAACGAATTGCAAATACAATCACTGCAACCTTTGAGATCAAAGTTGAGGAGTGGATTACAGCTTCCAACGCTTCCCCATGTTAAAAGATGTAAGCCAATTTAGTTCAATAAAAAGGAAAAGGCAAGATATAATTCTAATAAATAAAGAAATAGGCTGCCAATAGAAAATCACGATGATAGGAAAAGGGCTAAGCTTAAAACTTGTCCCCTGATATGGTTTTTGTTTTGTTTTGTTTTTTGTCTAGTAATCCAAAGAGTGTTTTTATTTTGTGGAAGAACATTCAGACACGGTATGCCTTCCCTTCAAACAATAGTGACATGGGCCATTTGATCTCATCAAAATGCTAAGACTTTGTATCCACCATATTCCGTTGCTTGTATAGTTCTAGCCACAGGCTGAATTGCTGAATGGGAAGTAGTATTTTGCAAAAGTTGTCTCCATACATGGCCGGATGAATGAGTAAACAGTAGTCATTCCAAAGCTGATCCAACAATCACTTTTAAGGGCAGTTTGGATTGTTTGAGACATTTTGATAACAAATATGCTATTAGTACCCACTAATATGGCCAAACATTGGGAATACTGAGAGCTGTAGTCTGAACCGTTCTGGAGTGCACTATGGAAAGAAAGGCTGGTATAGTGGATAATACTGGAGTTGAAAGATCTGAGTTTCAGTCCCTGATCAATTACTGATCTAATATTATGATTTTTGTACTATATTCCTACCTCCAAGAAGTTCAAAACAAAAGTTTTGATTGTTCATTCCATTTTATCTTCACAAAGGCTTTTTGAGGCAGGTACGTCTGAAAGAGAGTGATTGACTGGCTGAAGGTCACCCAGTGAATTTTGTGGTTGAGCAGGGTTTTGTACATTGGTCTTTCCAATCTCAGCCCCAAACCCTAATTGTTAGACCAAGCTTGCTCTTGACCTTGAGCCATTATCTCTGCATTTAAGTTAACACAATAGGGTTTTGTTATGATAGTTTTCGTAAATGAACCCAAATAACATACATGATAGGGTAGAATTATTTCAGGTAAATAATTAAAAATTAATATATGTGGCTAAGCAAAAGAACAACCCAGAGTTATCAACTAAAAGAGAACTTATCCTGAGTCAAGAATCAATGTGTATGTGTTTTAATCTTCCTACTGTTTCTCTTTTCCAAACTAGTTACATTTTTTTCAAGAGAGAATTTAAGCATGACATACTTTTTGAGGGACACAGGTTGTTTCCTTTGTTTATTTTATTCATTGTTTCATTTATTTTTGGTACATTTTAAAACAAAATAGATAATGTAGGTTGTAGATGGGCTTGGGATGCTTGCTATCATGGATCTCAATCAGATAGAAATGTGATTTCAGAGCAGCATAACTGAAGGGCATTTATGATTAGGTATCCAGTCATTTTTTTCCCCTTTCCTGTACCTTGACAAACAGGAAGGATTTAACTTAACCTTTGACAAACAGAACCAATGAAGGCTGACAATAAAACATTTATAACAAGTTGGACCTGTAACAAAACATTGCAGTTTAAAGCACACCTCTTCAGGTTACTCCCTTGCATTTCTCCTTCCTCCCAGTTTTTGGACTGTCTTGAAGGTGTTTATGCCGTCCTCTGCCTACAATTAGGAGGTTTTTTTGTGGGGGAGGGATGGTTTGGTTGGTTTTTCTGCTAACTATGTGGTTCCTTTGTAACTGAGATGTATTGTAGATCTGTACTTGAAATATTCATTTTCCTGTATAAACTTACCTACCTATTGGGATTGTCTAAAAGATCAGATCCTCACACATGCATTTGCATATACCATATCTCCAGAAAAGTTTGCCTGGCATCGAGCTATACTCCTTTCGGCGCCAGGTCAAAACCTTTTTATTTAATCAGTAATTTAAAAACTAGTATTTAATGCAACAGTTGCATTTTATTGGTTTTATTGCTTATGTATTATTTATTGCTTGGATTGTTTTAATGTCTTGATTGTGAGACATCCTGAGATGCCTTGCATGGGGGATAGTATATACAAGTTTTACATAAATAAACAAACAAATAAATAAATAAATTTGGAGGCCCTTTTCTGGATATCAGTCAGAAAGGACCTTGTAGGTATTGGCCATTAGAGATGCAATGCCCTTTCCAGAAAGATTTGTCAAGTGCCTTCCTTATATTCTTTGTGGCACCAGGAATACAAGGAAGTAAAGCTCTATTTGCTTTTTCTGGTGTTTAAAATATTTCTTTTATTTCTTTCGACTTCTTTTATATTTTATATTTTTATTTATTTTATATTGTTAATTTTATATTGTTATTTTTGTATTTTATTGTATTTCATTGTGTTTGTAAGCCGCCCCGAGGCTTCGGCAAGGGGCGGCATAGAAATGTTCTAATAATAATAATAATAATAATAATAATAATAATAAAATGAGTACCTGTTCAATCCTCTGAATTTTTAGCGTCCTTTTAGCAGCTCTCCTGGGATCAACACCTGGCCCTCAATGATTTTCCAAATGGCCAAGTCCCCTTCCTTTAACCAGCTATCTTTGGTAGTTTTCAATGGTACTTTGTGTGCCTTTTCCCTCTTTAAGATTGAAGGGCCTCCCCTAAGGTTTAGCAGCTGGCAGTATATGCTTTAAGCAAAATTATGCTGGTATTTTTGTTACTTTTGCTGCAAGTCTTTGATATTCACCCCCATTCACCATTGAACTGAACCTCCTGAAATAATTTTTTTTCATTACAAGGCATTTATAGCACACTCATCAATTACTACTCATGGTTTTTAAAAAGGTTCTTTGGGTGACATTGTAACTCTCCAGTATTGTTTTTGTTTTAATAGAGCACTTCTAGTGAGTTTTTTGAGAGTAGAGAAAACAAAGAAAAATGATTTTTCTAGGTATGTATTTGTGCTATTCTGCTATATTACTGTGCTGCCTAAAGGTTATGAACTGGAAAACCAGGGAAAAAAGATTTTAATTATGGCACAGATCAAAAGTAGATACAGCAGATTAACAGCCATGTATAGAAATGCACACAAACATTTTCTTGAATGGGATGAATTCAGTCTTTGGCTAAAAGGAGTACTGCACCCCTGAAATTGAAACTTTATTAAAAACTCCTGTCTTCTCAAACATACACAAACCTATTCATCAGTTTCTTACAAATACTAAGTATTCAGCACGCATCCTGAATTTTGCATCCCACAAGGAGAGTTCTGTTCATTTCAGTGGTCAAAATGCAGCTTATTTCTCAAGTGGACTCAGTAACACCGAGCACCTTTTATCAGAATAGGCTAATTTACCAACTATGACTCTGGTCAGACAGAGCTTGACCACAAGGATCCATGCTCTGGTAACTCTTGTTTGGATTACTGTAATGTGCTCTATGTGGGGCTGCCTTTGAAAACGGTCCAGAAAGTTCAACAGATTCACAATAGGGCAGCATGGCTGTTGATGGGACTGGCCCACGAGATCATATTACATCAGTCTTTTTTCAGAAGCACTAGCTACCAGTTGAAGTATGGACCAAATTCAAAGTAATTGTACTAATATTTAAAACCCTAAATGACTTTGAGCAGGTTATCTGAATTAATGTTTTTCTCGTATCTTCCTATTCAGGCCTTAAGATCATCCTCTGGGGTCCTTCTTAAGGAGTCCCCACACCCAGGAAAATAAAGGGATGACTAGGAGGAGGGCCTTCTCAGTTGTGGCACCCCATCTTTGGAATAAGCCCCCCCCCCCAGAGAGGTTCTATTCTCTTTTCCTTTCGGTACCAGATGAAAATCCTTTTATTTTCTGGACATTTTAATAGTTAAAGTTGCAGTTTTGATTTGATACTGCTGCTGTACCTGCTTACCAGTTTGACTAGTTGTCTTGGGGTTGTTTTTACTATTGTTGTTTATTGATGTTGTTACTGTTTTAATTGTGGTATTTTTATTTTTTAATCTTTGCTTATGTGTTTTAACTTTGCAAGCTGCCCAGAGAGCTTTTCGGGCTAGGGAGCAGTATATAAATGAAATACATACATACATACATACATACATACATGCATTATTTGATTCTATGTGCAGACCTTTTCCCACTGGAATGATTGGTGTATTGTTTGCATACTGCAGGACTAGAGAAGGGTGAATGTCATGTTTTTAAAATGTATGCCAGCCGCCACCCCCCTGCCCAGAAATCATGATTGACTAACAATTGCTTCATTTTCCCCCCATGGTGTCCTCTAACAAAAGAAAATTATGATGCTTATTCCACCCTGAAATTTATCATGATTTTTTTTAAAGTTTGGGCTTCATTCTAAAAATATATCACAAGTAAATTACTCTCCAGTCTATTGTGTTTTAATTATGTTTTCTTTTCTATCAACTGCTGTTGAAATGAGAGGTTATAATATGCTTGTTAAAATGTTTTTGCCATTAAAATATGTGAATTATAGACCAGAAAACGTAATACCAGATTGACTTTGTAAAGAAGGCTGTATTTAACTTGACTTGTACCACTGGATGTGTTGTGATAAATAGATGTTGGCACTGCATGATAGGTATAATGTGAATAATAATATAATTGTCATTTTAGATTTTTAAAGAAATAGCTATAAAAATCCCAGAATGACAATTTTGTTCCAGATAAATGAGGTTGATCATAGCTGTTTCAGATTCAGATGTGATAAGAGCCAATTACTGAACATTCCCATGGTTGTTTAGAACACTTAGATATATGACAGCTTAAGTAAACACTGCAGATTGAGACAACTCAATTAATTCCAGTACTGCATTCCAGCACATTCTTAGATGTTCTACTAATACTTGAGTAGAGTGTTTCAATAGAAAGTAACGTAAGGAGGCATCTCTAATCGGTCGTAGTTATTTAATAATGCTACTTATTCAAAGAGCTTCACATGGATTATCTATTTTGTATTCCCTGCAACATCGGAGCTGAACCCATGGCCCTCAAGCCTGTGGAAGTCCCCATATGTCCTGCAGAATCTTGGATTCCTCCAGTGGCAGAGCTTGGCCTCCAACTCTTGTCCCCTAAAGGATCCCAACCCCTCAAACCATCAGGGATAACGCTGGGATGAAGGCAATGGGAGACCTTGCTGGTGCTGGCCCCCTGACACTTGGCAGGTGCTTGGAGGAGTACAGTCCATTTGCATGGCAGGCTCAGTAGGTATTGGGAGAGCAGCCGTTCTTCGCAGCACTGGTGAATTGGCTTGCACTGCACATTAGTGTGCCACCCCTCTTGAGTAGCTGTGTGGAGCCCAGGAACTTGTCTGCTGTTGGAAGGAGTGATGGCTCCTCCCAGTATCTTCTGAGCCTCTGATACAGAGTGCGATGCCTCTCTCAGCATGGAGAAAGGACGAATGGGCTTGGGTGGAAAGGTAACTGCATGATGAGTAGCGGGTCATTTATCTGTACAGTACAATTCTTTGTCCAGCCCTGCTTTACAATAAGGTATGTGAGGATTAGTATGCCCTTATTGCAGATTGTGATTCTGAGCAGTGGCTTGCCTCATGAGAGCCAGTGTCGTGTAAGGGTTACAGTGTTAGGCTGAAACCTGGGAAACTGGGGGTCACTTGGCCATGAAGCTCACTGTGTTACTTTGGGCCAGTCATGTACTCTCAGCCTCACAACCTCACAGGACTGTTGTTGTGAGAATACAATGGAGAGGAGGGGAACTTTGCAAGCCATATTGGGTTTCTTGTAAAAAATCAATGTAATGCAGTGATGATGGTGATGATGATGGTGATTACAGAAGTAAGATCTACCCAGAACTATCCTATTTATACTTCTGACTGTTAGCCGCAATGTTACACCAGCTTTAATGTACCTTTGACGTACACTGTCATCTTCCCACTAATGGGATCTAGATCCACTAATGGAAAGAAGAGCTCCCTCACTTTTCTGGGTTTATCTTTATTCATGCATGCCCACCACACATAGATGTGCATGTTACCTTTTTATTTACTAGTTAAAGCATAGTGTTCCGGTGCAGTTTAATATGGAACATTTAGTCATCTTTCTCCAAATATTTGATGCAGGTGACATTTAGGCTGTGATGCAATAGGTTCTGGATAAACATAGGATCGCACTTGTCTGAGCTTCTTTGCAGCTTTTTTCTGCCTTTTGGCTGAAGAGGGCAGCCTTCCCTCATATATTTGCAACTGCTGTGAGATGAAATGTGAATATTCTTTGCCTTGCACAATTTGTGCCTACTGGACTTTTTCTTTTGTTTTCAATTTTCTGGTCACAGATATTGTAGCAATATTAACAAATGCAAAAGACGATGATGATATGAGCATCATTTTTATTTTTAGTGTATATAGTTAGGACAGGAACATATTTGCTGTTCCATCCTCCTCATCCTTTTTCCCCTCCTAAACCCCTTCCCAGTTTCCTTTTGGAAATGTTATGCTAGTAGAGCTGCCATCAGCCAGAGCACCATTGCCGACTTAGTGATTCCAGATGTTCTGAACTGCAGCTCCCAGCAGTTCTGTAGCCATAATGGCTGGGGCTGATGGGAATTGGAAAAGCATCTAGAGTTTTATGCATAGGGGATTTGGGGGTAAATTTTTCAAAGCACTGAGCATGTACTTCTAGAAGAAAACAAATGGCTACTCTACTTTTTGCAATTAGCATGATGGATTTAAGAGGCTTTTAGAGGGATTTATTGCTGAGATGCATTTCTGTGGTATTGTAGGGAAGGGAAACATGAAGTGGTAGAAATGATAGATTTTCACTCTTATTGCTATGGCAGTCCCCACGTCACATCTCTTCTCCTGCAGTGACAGACAAATTTGAATGCCTGCCTAACCTTTCCCCATGTCATGATTTAGATTCTTTGATAGACTTAGGAGAGAATAAGAATGAGCTAGAGGACAGTAGACGTATCAGCAAAGAATTTTATGGGCACAGTTCACTAAACAATTTCCATTCCTTTGAATGGAACCTGAATTGGAGCAGGGAGCACAACAGATAGTGCCCAAAATATTTGGCAAAGGAATTGATTGATTGATCAATTTCACCCCTCCTTTCAACAGGTTCCCAGGGCAGCTTACAAAGTGCTAAAATAGCTATAAATAAAAATCTAAAAGTGGGAGAGACCTGTGGGGCTTTATAATGCCGCCATGTGTGGATCCCACATTTTGACATTAGGATAGCTGAGTCTGGTCCGTCACTGAGAACATTATGCAAGTTAAGTATTATGCAGATTAGTTGGAATCCTGTGAAACAAAGCAAAACAAATCATGTATAATGCATTAAGCTGTTAAATGAAACTGGAGAGTTCAGCTGCCTTGAAAAATATTCAGTTGGGTTTTCAAGGACTATTATTTATTTATTTAAAATATTAGTACACTGCCTATTGTGCCATAGCATCTCTAGGCGGCTCACAATCAGGCAATTAAAACCATTATAAAACTAAGACAACAATCACCCCAGTAAATACAAAAATCCAATAAACAAACTACGTCAATTAAAATACAATTGAAATACAGATAGAGGTTTAGTGGCATCAAATGTTCAAATGTTTTTTAAGGGCTATGTTGCTTATTTGTTTAAATGAGAACCTCCATTGGTCTTTGTAGTTTCTGAACTACAAAGTTCAGAAAGTTAAGTATTATGCAGTATTATGCAGCTGAGGAAAGATGTGGCCACTTAAGCAAGTACAGTGATACCTTGGCTCACAAATGCCTCAGTTCACAACCAAATAGGGTTGCAAACAGAAATTTCAGGAAAATTTTTCCTCAGATTGCAAACTCTGCATTGGCTGACAATTGCGATCGCACCCGTCTTCCCTGCATGGGTGCGATCGTGGTTGTGCTGGGGGGGGGGGGGGGGACAGGGGGGATTGTGGTCACATTCCTGCAGGGAAGATGGGTATGATCATGGTTGTGGTCGGGGGGGGGGAGATGGCCATGATCGTGCCCGTCTCCCCCTCCCCTGAGCGCACCCATGATCGTGCCTGTCTTCCCTGTGATTAAAATATATATATATTTACAGAATAGATTAACCTTATTTACATTGAACCTCATGGGGAAATTTGACTTGGCCCACGACCAATTTGAGTTGCAACCAGAGTTGTGGAATGGATTAAGTTCGTGAGCCAAGGTACCACTGTACAGTGACTGAATGGCTCTTCAGTACAATCAGAAAAAGCAAGTCACAATTTAATCCCACTTAAGCCCATGGGACTTAAGTTTCCTGCAGCTAACAGTGCAATCTTACACATTCCTATGCAGAAAAAGTCCCCTGTTTCCAGGTGGCTATATAGCAGAGATGGGGAAAGTTATTAGACTGCAATTCCCATCATTATCCACCAATGGCTATGTTTGCTAGGGCTTATGGGATTTGCCACACATAGGCCACACATTCTCCATGGAAGCCAAAATCCTATTCTACTGCTTTCAATGTGATCTCATTTGAACTTGTGCTTCCTGGATTACGTGTCTTGGTTCCTATTTAATGTTTTGTAGAAATTTAGGGATCTGAACCTGAGTTGTTCACAGTGTTTTCCTTACAACCATGTCACTGAATGAAGATACGAAACACCCATCCAATATTACTGGTTTGTGAAGAAAAAAATGTAGCACAACATTGTGGAAGTTACCCCAAATAGACCTGCACAGGGTTAAAGTGATGTCTTACCTGCAAATATATCTCATGGAAGTTCCTTTGTTTGCTCATTTTTGAAAAATAATCCCTTAGCTAAGTTGTAGTGATGAACTCAGAGATTCGTGAGGCTGATGGTCGGAGTATTGTATGGCAGTGCAGAAGATTGTTAGCTCCACTCT
Organism: Varanus komodoensis; assembly: GCF_004798865.1. Taxonomy (NCBI): domain Eukaryota; kingdom Metazoa; phylum Chordata; class Lepidosauria; order Squamata; family Varanidae; genus Varanus; species Varanus komodoensis. The sequence goes on along the minus strand of NW_025335269.1, from coordinate 25,337,466 downwards.
AAAATCAGTAGCGTAATTGACCTTGACTGACTCAGAAGTGTTCTGCAATAATCTTTATAGGAACATAGAAAGCAGCCTTTTACTGCATCAGACCACTGAGCCATCTAGAGAAATATTGTTTACAACGACTAGCAAAGATTTTCCAGTCGTACCTGGAAATGCCAAGGGCTGAACCTGGGAAATGTTGCCTGCCAAACATGTGCTGTAACACTGCTACATCCTTTAACAGAAATAGCTCCTTTTTCTTTGATCAGATGAAAGAACTTGAAGGAAGGAAGAGCTCCAGCGATAATGGCCTTGAAGTTGTCTTCCCCAATCACTCTGTAGATTAGGCATGCTTTTGCACTGGGAATGACGCTGTTTACCTTACCAAACCAGCTTCATTCCCAGGAACAGGGAGGGAGCCAGGGTGCATTCTGACAGGCCCTGCAATGGTGAGAGAGAAACTATATAACATCTATGGCAAGAGATGTGTCTTTCATTCTTAGCTTAGGTAGCAAGGGGAGGAATTGACATGTTGCTCACCCAGGCATCTTTAGTCTCCCATGGAGCACTGCCTGCCTTTCCAGGGAGCCAATAGGCAACAGAGAAGAGTGTGAGTTTTCTTCTGCTTATTTCTTAATAAGTTGCATCCATATTTCATCACTGTATTTCATAAATGATAACATCTTCAACACAGGTGTGTCTTCCTAAGAATCCTCAACCTAAAGTTGAATGACTTGGCTGGACCAGGCTCCCATGGTCGTAATAAGTGGATCAATAAACCTGGTGGAGAAAATAATTTGATTTCAAATGTAATTCTAGAGAGAAAACTTTTTGAAACACTTGAAATGGGTTTAGCTTGAAAAGATAAATCAAAACCATTGCCAAGAATGCATGAAAATGTTTTGGTGGATTTTTTTTACCAATTTTGTTTCTTTGAGGGAGGCAGAAAATAGATCTCCAGACTTCAGTTCCTAACACTCTATTAGCAATGCTGGCAGTGGCTTCTAGGAATCGAAGTCTAGAAGATCTGGAGATCTACCTTCTTACTATCCTTGGTATACTACCAGCAATACATGATATGAACTTCTCAAAATAGTTACCTGCTGGTCAGATGACACATATAGAATGTCTGTAGATATTTATTTATTTATTTATTTATTTATTTTTCAATTTATATCCTACCTTTTTCCTACAAAGGGCTCAAGGCAGCTTATATCTCCTCCTCCATCTTATCCCCACAACAACAACCCTGTGAAGTAGGTTGGGCTGAGAGTCTGTGACTGACCCAAAGTAACCCAGTTGGCTCCATGGCTGAGCGGGGACTAGAACCCAGATCATCTGAGTCCCAGTCCCATGTTCTTAACCACTACACCACACTGGCTCTCCAGTTCATTTTCAATGAGATTCTGTACTCCAGTTAAATAAAACCATTATACTTATTCCATTAAAATTCATCTGCCCAGGTTCATAGAAATTCTAGAGGGATGGGTTTTGTTGTAATAAGTCTAATGTATGTATGTATGTATATATGGCTGGTATCTTCCTTCAGTATTTGCTCTGTTCTTGTCTCATTTTGTTGTTACACTGATTCCTGTAAAGCAAAAGTTATCTTAGACTCCACAGTATAATAATCATTTGTATCCTTTCCTTGTAATCATGTCTCAAAATGTTATGTGCAACTAACAAGTCTGTTGCATAGGGCTCTCTCTTACATTCCATTCTCATCTGATTTTGGAGCATTTTACTTTATATCAAACATTTGCAAGCTCTTATATTAAACCACATTTTGCAGTGCATTTTGCCGCTGCAGGTGGCATGATTCTTTTCACACTAGCTGGGAGTGCCATGGAGGGTGCTCCAAACTGGGATTCCCAGCTCTAACTGAGCTTCCGAGGCAGAGCTGAGACTCCAAAAAAAAAAAAATCTATGGCCATCGAGACTCTTTCTAGCAGCCATAGACCTTCACTGCCCATAAATTAATGGATTGTTTCCATGCCTTAAAGCTCTTAGCCTCTACTTTACTTTCATCTTGTGTCCTGACCTTAAGAATTCAAATGCCTAATTGGTCAAAAGATTTAGGCTGGAACATTAACCCATGACTTTAGGGCAAACTTGCCCAGTCTGGTATCCACCAGTTATTCTGAACTACAGATCCCACTATTTATGACTATTAGTCATGCCACCTGGAAATGATGAGAGTTGAAGTTGAACCATCCACAGGGTACCAGGTTGAGGAAGGCTAGTTTAGAGACAAAAAGATTAAAAAGGAAAGAGAAAGATACACATGCCAACAATATGTTTAAAAGTGACAAGCCAAAATTTTGTTAAAAACAAAAGCAAAAACCAGGTTGCACCAGGAGGCTATGTCTGTCAACAAAAGGATTTGTAAATCTTTTATTCCTGGCTGTCATAATGTAAGCCTTCTCCTACTTTGGAAGGCCTTCTACACTCTTTTAAAACCATTGCACACTTCTCGCTTCATATAGGATGTAAGTAGGTGTGAAATGTTATGTTTATGTGAATAAAATCCAGAGATAGTCAGACATTGTGAGTCATTTGTGGAGCAGGGCCTAAGAAGGGTGTGAATAGTCTGACTGTGTGCATACAGCAAGGGATAATTTGGAAATCTCCAAAGGAATAATGAAGAAATCAGGATAAAATTATTTCATATGGTGACGATGACCATTCTGAAACAGTTATGAATGTCACAATTGGAGATTGTTACTTCTGTTTAAATCTAAGCACTCTAGTTTAAAAGGTCAGTAGACCAGGCCTTTGATCTCTGGTAACAGTGGAGACAATACAGATGGCATTGCTGAAGGCACAGACTCAGTAATCTTTTAAATTTATTTCTCAGGGTTGTTGTGTGAATCGAATGGGATAATTGCATGCATGTTAGCCTGAGGTCCTTGGAGGAAAGGTGGACTAAAATGCAATGTAAACAAAAAAGGAGGTGATAAAAGGAATCATGTAAAGCATCCATGTTTCTGGTAAATCACTATCACAGGGGAAGGGAGAAATTAGCCAAAAAATGTGTAAGGGAGACATGTAGTCACATGGGGAGTCTTGACCTTTGCAGCTACTACTTTCACACCATGTGCATTTGGCTGATCTTTAAATGGGCTTTTTGTGCATGCTAATGTGTATGCGTAGTTTCTTGACATGAGAGAGGATTCTGGCCATATCTGACCATCATGGAAGGTTACTATATATCTACAACCACACATACATGGAGCATCTTCACACGCCAGTCAAATACACAGACTTTCATGTGCCAGCACCTCAAAACTTCATTTTCATAAGATCCTGTCTCTCATCCCCAGAAAAGGGTCCAGAGTCAGTAGTAGGAGGCTCAGCTAGGGAAAGTCATTGCAAGACTTCTCTCTCCCTGCAACAGCTCTCTAGAGGAATTCCAGGAAGCAGCTCCCTTGCATCTAGAGGTGGGTCCATTATCCCCTTCAGGCTGTGAGAACTTCAACCATAAAGAAACTAGCATGCTACCATCACCCTACATTGCTGCAGCCTGAGGCTGCTCAAACGGAGGAGGACCCTTGAACAGTTATAGCCTCAGGAAAGACACAGAGCTAACCACCGCAAAACTTCCTATTTCACCCTCATTCTGGTGGTTGTTGGAGCAATGGTATTCTTGTCTGGCTGCCAATACCAGTGGGGGCTCTCTATGGTGCTGATTGCATTCTGCCTTGATTCCTGCAAAGGCTGACCCCCTGCTTGACATCGGGTCTCTGGCAGAACCTTGCAATCCAAGCTGCGTTGTAGAACTCATAGTATGCAGTTATGTGCATGAATGTGGGCGGGGGGGGGTGCACTGGTTGTGTCAGTGGGGGAAGGCATGGCCTTGCCACCCCTCAATTGTTATTTTAATATGCATGATGATGTCTTCTAAAGACTTTTTGGAGGTGCTTGTTGCTTGTTAAAGTGTTTTCGTGTTTTTGTTTTTTTACTTTCTTCAGAGTTTCTGCCTTCTCCAGGTCTGTATGAGTGAACCCCCCCCACCTCCTGTGTCTGTGTGTGTGTGGGTGGGTGTGGGTGTTTGAAATAGAGGGAGAGAATGATGCCCTTCTGTCTTTTTGTACATAGCCTGCCATTTCACATAGAGAAGCTCTAAAGGCTTGAGAATCCCACAGGAGTGAAAAGAGTGAGGAGATTAGGCAGTGATTCTTGATGTAAGCATTGAGTTGTTACTGTCATCTCCTTATTTTCATTGGAGAAATGTTGGAAAATAGGCAGTCTGCCTGTCTAGAAAGCAATGAATCAGATGGATATCTGATATAGCAATGGTTGAAGTGTGCAAGCTACAATGTCTCAGCAAGGCTAACTCCTATTTTGAAAGCTCCCGGATAAACTTCTGATGGCCCTATTCCATAAGCAGATTTTGGATTTTGCCCTCCTCCACTGGGCCTTGATGGGTTTACCTGGGGGTGGCAGCAGTGTTTTGAGGTGCACTCTGGGACAGTGGTTCCACCTGTCATTCCAATTTCCCTTAACATCTACGGTTTTTGGATGCCCTGCTTTACAGAGTACAGGCCTAAATTTGAAGGGCTGTTAGCAGACAGTCCTCTGATTAAAGGCTCCATCTATTTGAAGGGCTCTCCATTCCAAATCAAGTTCAAAGAATCATAAGAAAGAAGAATAAGGATGCTGAATTTTTGTATCAGTATCTGGGCAGCATATTCATCGGTCACCTGGTCAGTCTCCCTCACTGTGGTAAATTGTATTAAAGTATAGTAGCTGTTTCTAAATGTACATGTGTGCACATAAGTTAGCATATTATTTATGGAAATCCGTGTCCTCTTTTAGGAGTTGGGGTGATGGATTGCCTCTTTTTTTGGCAATGTGTAAGTGGCCACCCTGCCATGCAGCCTCATTCCAGGGCACTGCAGCAAACAAATACGATGGCTAGGCAACTGATAATGTTCAGAGCACCAGGTCAGAAAAACTAACTTCAAAGAGGGCCCTGGGCCGGTATCAGTGGCAGAGCTTCCTGCAGCTCTTGGTTCTTGCAGTTGCCCAAAAGATGCCAAGTTCTGCTGCTGACCCTGCTTTTCAGTGACCAATAGCTATATCTTTCTCGTCAGATTTCAGTCTGCCAATTATTATGATCTTGCTCTTGTTCCTTTCATTTAATGGAGTTTTTATTTTGAAATAAAGTTAAAAGTACAGGCAACAAAAAGAAAGAAATGACATACTCGTAACAATACAAGATGGCCACTCATTAGAAGAAAAAGGGGACAGGAAAAACCTTAATGCAGTTTTCTCCACAATATCCCTCAAGATGTTATGAATGACAATGTCCATTATCCCTGAGCACTGGCCATGTGATTGGGGGCTGAGGAGAGTTGTTGCTTAAAACTTCCAAAGGGAAACAGGGTGGGGAAGCCCACATTGCCTTAGCATACCCCGTGTGAGCCTATGGGACACTTACTAAGAGAGGTGAAGTTTATGAATGAGAGAGAGTGGATGTGTGTGCTTTACAACTGAACCACTGCCAGGGAAAAGAAAAGCTCTCATTCTTGTCTTTATTCACTTGGGATCTACAGTGCTAGAGATGTGAATAAATTGAGAAAACAAAACAAAACAGAAAAAGAATCAGCAATGGAGTGTTGTTTCTCTGGGACAATGGATCCTTGGACAATTTGTGGAGGAAAATGCAGGGAGATTGCTATTTTTTTCTGGGTTTTGCTTCAAGCTTCTATATATCTGCCAGTTCTTCACAATTTCCACAAGACAGTGCTTAAGAGAACCAAATGCACCATGAACAGGGAGAAGGTCAAAATATAAAGTGTTACTGAAATGTTTAGAAGTATTTTTAAAGGCTTTTCTCTCAGTGGCAAGTACTATGATTTCTTATGAAGTAACTTGATTCTTCAGCTGCCCTAAACACTTTGTACTTGCCTTCCTCAAGCAAAGCGGAAAACTGTATTTTTCTGCACATTGCAGTATTTCCTTAAAACAATCTATGGGGGAATCTACTATTTCCCAGCCCATCCAGCTCTCTGTTTAAACTGCCTTTTGTATTCTGATGGTTTCATTAGTAAGGAGCTGTCTGGAGCTTTTTAAATTTTTATCTTTTTAATTAAAGTAATTTGGATTAAAGGGAGGCAGTTGCCATATTAATAATTCCGTAATACAGCAGTATTTTATACTAATAGTGGCTTCAAGGGCTTTTGTGCCTATGAAAGATTGTATATAATGGAGCCTTGCTATAAAATGAAATGGTGTGTATGGACTCCATTTTAAGTATAAAAAAACCAAGAAGAGGTCCCTGTGACTGTTTCTTCGCTGTGATGTTGTCTTATACTGAAATGTCATAGTGTTCATTAATAACTAGGATGGCCTCTCATGTAGGAGAGCTTTCTATTTGAATGGCTCCCAGAGAACTGCTCTCTAAGGGTATCCTCTACTTGAAAAGTGTCCTAATCCAAGCCCAGTCTAGAGATAAGGAAGGATCAGAAGGAAGAATATGAAGGAAGAATATAGTTGCTCATCAACAGCATCTTGATAGCAGGCTGAGCAGACATACAGGTCATCTGGCCTCAGTCTTCCACACTATGGTGTGATATACTGTATTCCTCTTTAATTTACAATAATTATTTCCATGCATGCAGATATATAAATCATGTGGAAATTGATGTACTTTTTGCCCTTCTTTTGGGTAACGTGTGTCATCTCTTGGCAATTCACAAGTGTCCACCCTACGCTAAAGCTGAAATGCACCTTAGAGCAAGGATTTTCCCCACCCCGCTTCTTTATAAGGTGTCTTAAATCATATATTAATGAAATTTCAGAAGCATCTCTAGATCTGAGCTGCGCATTGGTTGTATGCGTTGAATGGCTGTTGGAAACCCAGTGCATCCTGGAATATGTAGATATGTGAGCAAGTTCTGCATCTTGTTTCCTGGCCTAACAATGGAACATCTTTCTGTTTCCTTTTTTTTTAAACTACAAACCTCTGCAACTAGGTCTCTTTCCCCTCTCCCCTCAGAGTTTCTTTTTCTCCTTCCATCATACCAGAGTCAGATGTCTGTGTGTGATATGGATGGCCTAAAGGAGGGGTTCACAACCTATGGCCCCCCATGAATTTACATTTCTCCATATCCAATCCTCTGTGGCTGCCACAAACAAACCTGGCTTCCCTGCCTTGTTAAGTTGCATCCAAAAAGATGAGCTAGTACTGTTCTCAGTGGGCTTTGTGACTCCTGTTCTCAACCAGAAGCCACCAAAGCATCTATTCCTCCTGCTTGCTGAATGTGGCCACTAGTGAGAGTGATGGGAACAACTGTTCCAAACAGCAAGTGCATACATGCAGAAAGCCCCAGGCCACTCGGTCAGCACCATATGAATGCCTCAGGACTGAAAAAGTTGTGCATCCCTGGCCTTGTTCCTGCCAATATGAACAGAACAGCAACATCCAGGTATGGCAAAGCCCCAGTGCCACTTGTGGTGTAAGCATGTGGCACATACAAATTAGATGCAGGCTGTTAAATCATCTTCTAAATAGCCATGGCCAGGTCCCACTTTTAACAGATCAGCATTGTTATTCTGAGCTATAGTAGTTTTATCTGTTGGGAAAAGGCATGCCACACATAGATTTAGCCTAGGTTTCTATTCCTTGGCCTGTCACACCAATGGAGCCATCTCCAGAAGCTACAGCAAGCAGGTGAATGGATGTGCAGACAATTAAAAAAAAACTTACTGGATACAAGGAAAACATTATCTTGTGTTCCTGTGTTTAGCTCAAGTGTGCTATTTTTTCTACTTAGGGCCAACATGATGGCCTTCTTTTTATGGGCACCTGCTGTTGGAGTGCCATGAACAAGATCTCTTGAATCTAATAACTGATTCGTACTGCTTAGAACAATGTTTTCTGCCCTAAGTGTTGAAACTAATAGATTTATATAACATCTTGTATTTTTAGCATTGCCGCTGAATGGCAGTAACTGTCTTTCCCTGTGTATGTGTGTTTTTAGAAACCTACAACCAGCAAGACTTCAGGTGCTCCTTCATATAGCAGATGGTCAAGTTCACAACCACATCAGGTAATAATCCTGTATGTTACTTTATAACAATTCTTTACATATGTATATGTCAAACAAAGTTAACTTAATATGTATGTTTTGAGGTTCCGAATATGGTTATCATCTTACAGGCATAATAAATCAAATTCCAATAGTGCCTGAAGGCCAAAGAACATGCAGTCGCCTCTAGATAAAGATGCTTAGATGGATGATTATGGCAGTTTAGATGGTTGATTAAGTAGCAGGTTGTTTGTATGTCATGACAAAGGCTGGGGTATTTTCCCCATGCAATTACAAACATTCAAACCTTTTTGTGCTACAAAGATCATGATGATGATGATTCAATGAAGGAATGGTTGTGAAGTGCCTCAATGACAAGTTATGTGCCACAGAGCTAGATTGGGTTCATTTTCATTGGCATATTCTGGGGAAGACCCAAATAGGTTTTCAAGATGGTTTTCTTTGGCTCTAATTTAAAGAGGTACAACCAATTTTGTGAAAAACTACAACTTTTATTAATTTTCTTGGGATTTTTTCATTTTATATTATTTCTATTTACCTTATATTCCTCCTTTGTAACACCATTTTATGAGCACTTTCTGGTTCTGACTGACCAGCAATTTTTGGATTCATTTGTGTTGAGGTAGATGATAAAGAGTGGCTGTAAAGCTAGTTAGGACTAAGTATCACCGAAATCAACAGGTTGCATATTACATTCAGTATCATTCTTTTAAATACCAGTTGCCAGAACATGAATGGAAGGTTGCTATTGCATCCACATCCCGTTGGAAACTACCCACAGCAGTTTCATGGTTGCTGTGGAGCGGACTGTTTGTTTTTTCTCTGTTGTCATCATTGTCATCATCATCATCAGGTCAAAGCTTCATTTGGTGTTTTATTGTTTGTGCCCCAGTGCAGTTAAGACATTTCTTTAAAAAGCTTATGTTCCATTCATATCAACCACTGGCACTGATATAGTTCACATGTAACAATAAACCAGGCATTGTCTAAACTATGAACAGGATGTTGTTGGACACAGGCACTTGCAAACGAGTGCACTACCTCTAGTGGAGGTGCGCTCCTCACATCTGCTTTCAGTAAACAATGTACTGTCTCATATCTTGTGGGTGTGATATCTGAACCAGACACTCTGGATTGTTTGGGGGTTAATTCTGGATTGTTTAATCAGAGTATCTGAGTCAAAAGATGGAAGGAGGTCACTGATGGTAGTAATGTTGATTTTATGTACTTCCTTCTCCTACAGCCAAATAGAGGAAAAGCACTGCATATAAATCCCTCCCCTCTTCTGCTTCCATGTAGTCAAGCTATACCTGGGTCAGTCTGGTTTATCATATTTTGGGAGGACTCTAAAAGCACCTTAAAATAAACTTCTGGTGCATTAAATGCTGAGTCTACCAGCCATGACCGCACAATTTTATAACAGGTCTTCATTGTGCTTTCTAATCAGAATTAGGTTGTATGTTTAAATTGTCAGTAGATTCCTAGCGATATGCTCAAGGCAAAAATGTAATTGAGTATTGTTCCATCAGGGTATGCATGCAGCATGTTCTCTCCTGTTAATAGCACATACACTCAAGAATTAAAAAAGTACACCTTTAACACACCCAATGGAATCCACTTTACTGTGTATTGTTAAGACTCCGCTTCTTTTCCTGAGAGAGAAAGATAAGTGTATATCCAAGAATATTGTGTTGGAACATTAGAATCCTGTTAGTGGTTAAATAGGGTTGAAAGATTAACTAGCAGGAATATTGTTTGAAAGTAAATCTGAAGCCATTATGCATCGGTTGGAAAAGCTTCGTCCTATTATATTAAAACATGCCTGTGGTAGTGCATCTCTGCATCCAATATTATACTTCACTCATTGTAATCTTCCCCCTCCTTTGTAATCTCCTTTCCTTTTTTATCTTTCTACTGTAAACCTTTATCTTCAGTATTTTGGTTCTAATAAGCATTATGGACTTGCCTGGTATAGAAATGCCAATACCACCAATGGAGGAGGAGAAAGCGAATGTTACAGCATCATCAAGGAATCCCAGGGCACAGTGTTCTATTTACATCAGGGCTCAGCAAAACATTTATATTAGATCACAGAATGTCCTATAAGAGTCTTTCTTGCTTGTTGACACATTTAGAATAGTTTTCCAAGAACAAACAAGATTATAGCACCAATTCATATTGTTTGTGCTTTCTTTGCCTCATGCTGGGAACTCAATGAAGCTTCTTCCATAAAAAGAATTCATAGAAAAATTGAATAAAATTACAGAAGTGTGACCTTTGGTGAATCGCAGGAATGTTAAAAGTTACATGGACTCCTTCCTACTTTTGACTAACTTTTCTTTTAGTTTTTCCAAATCCATGTTGTTAAAACAGTAAAGGCTGATGTTGTCTATAGGTTCGTATTAGCCTAGAGAAATGGGCAATTTATTTTTCTTGGTTCACATGAATTATAGTGCAGTCATGAGCAGATACATAATTATTACACTGAGTAAACTTGTGTGTGTGTGTGTGTAGCTAGCTAAGGACAGCCTTTCCTCAGTGGTTTGTTATTGCTTTCCTTGGCTTCTATGTAAAATATATTAAAAATAGAAGAGTCCAAAGTTCATTTAAGTCTGTAGAATGCAGAAGGAGATATTTAGCCATACTGATCCCCAATAAACTGATCCTCTATCATTCAGATCAATTGTGCCCTGAGTAGAGAACAAAAACATGCAGATTATTCTAGGTTGTACAAGCAAAAGAGTCAATTGCTATGCACTACCACACACAGTGTACAGAGAACAGAACCATTCTTTAGAATTGAACATTGATATAACTATCTAAGGATATTTCTTTTTATGCATGCATGTGAAATTGGCACATGGTTCTAGAGCACTGCAAACATTGTTCCTATTTTGGAAACTGGCAACTTTTGATATTTATTAATTTATTTCCTTCCTTGCTTACTCACTTATCAAAATCAGTTCTTTCCAGCAGCACCAATCAGATCTTTGTGGGAGAACTGCTTCCGTCTGATTTGGGCAGCTGGTGCAATAACGGGGCAGGTCAACAGGAGGTGCTCCTGCAGTTTTCTAAGTGCATAAGTGCAACCCCAAAAGCCGCATTCTCCTTGACCTAGTGCTCTTGTGTATTTCTTAGGCACTGGTAGCATAACAGTGCTTGGCATAATGTGGATTTTCATTGTAGCGCTGTTGGGCGGGGGAACTTCTCCCATTGCTGCAGGGCTAGACACATCCTGGGATAGTAGAAATTGTGGCAGTGGCCAATGTACTCAGCCCTTCTGCTGAGAACCAGGCCAGACATCGCCATCCAAAAAGTTTATATGTATAGGATAAAGAAGATGGCATCTGCCCTAGAAAATCCTTTCCTCTGGGTTTTTTGACATTTTCTCATTCTGCCAGATGCTCATGCCAGACTTGCCTGTAACAAAGTCCTCACATAATGTTTCCTCACCTTATTTTTATGCAAAGGTATTTATCTGAAACAGGCTAATGCAAATAAATTGCTTAAAGCTATGTATTACTACAGTGGAGACTACCAGTTCCCAAGGATTCAGGCTACAGTGCTATGCAATAAGTAAGTTAGGAATTGCTTTCTGCATAATATTTCAATGTCACTGTTTTCTCGATGACCATTCACATGGCCATTTTTATTTGAAAGACTGTATCAGACAAAGACCTTTGCATGAATCATCAAATGAGGATATTACCACATTAGGTTCAAAATGTATCTTGCCTCTGACTTCTTAGCCTTCAGAAAGTTTATAGAACAGAGAAATTGTACAGTTCACAGCCTCTCCTAGCATGAGATCAATACACTTTAATCTGTACCATTAGCCTTTCGCTCGTTATGAATTTCTAAGCAGATTTATGTCAGCAGGAATATTCGTGTGGGTTGCTCTGAGGTAATATTTGCCCAGCAATCTTAAACTGAACACAATGGCATCAATTGCCCATTGCTCATGTGATGGCTAGAAGATATGATTCATCTGGACTTCCCCTCCATACATGCACTTGTGGTCAGGAATGTGAATAGAACACAAGACCTTAATTTAAGCATCTTAGTGTGCTGGCTTTTTCCTTGGGAATCTGATATGGCAGCAATTGATTTTACTTGCCTGTTGGAGTGTTTATGGCTGTCCCTCCAGCTATGCTTAACTTCTGTTTGAACATATACATAAATATTACAAAATGGCAAAAGTCTCTAGTGACTTCCTTCCAAAGGAAACCAAATGTGTGTAAGTGCTTATTCCATGGAACTTCTCACAATTTGGAAAAGTAGCTAGAGCACAACGTACACTTCTTGAGCAGAAAGGAATTACTGGTCTTAGGTTTATTGAGATGTCCAAGCAATTTGTCTGGGAATATAGTAGACATATATCATAGCTTAGAAAATTGAGTATTTCCTTCAGAATCAAGCAGAGTTGTAGCTAGTGAACCAAACTTGTTTCCATATATGATATATTCATATAGAGACTGGTCTTGTACCACCAGAGTAAGTGAAGATAAATGGGTGTGGACTTGACTCTCTACCTTGGAAATGACTAGGAGGCCCTGGAAATGTGGAATAATCATGATGCATATTTATTTTACTTATGTTTCGGAGAAACTGTGAAATGCAACCATAGGAAGGTGATCACTAACCAATTGTGCTTGCAAAGAATTTACACAGTTCTCTCATAAGCTGGATTGGATCTGGATTTGAGCATGTACAACTGGACTGAAAGGATTTCCTCAGGCCCTTCTACACTTGAAAATGCTACACAGAGCATTGTGGGCACTGGCGGAAGTAGTATATTATGCTATAGGAGGCTGAGGAGGAAATAGGATAATAGCAGAAATCCCACATGTATAGTGGGGAGTACCCCACACTATATTCCATACGGTAAACCCCAGACCTTTTGTGTAGCATTTGAATAGTTAGATGGTCTGCTGTCGGGATGAGGCAGAAGAGGAACCTGCCAGTCTATTACACTGGATTCAAGCCATTGCTCTTGATTATCTCACATTTAGTTTTCTGTCCACAGTAGTCTAAAATCCGTTAATAATTTCTTAGTATCATTGATCACAAAAAGACAGAAAGGTGAACGTATCTAACTTATAGCGTGATCCTATGCATGTTTACTCAGAAGTAAGTCCTGGTGTGCTCAACAGCACTTATTCAGGGGTAAGTGTGCATTGGATTTCAGTCCTAAGCTTCCAAATGTTGAATGAAATGAATGAATGGATGAATAAATAACTTAAGAAGTGAAGTGGGCTGAGGTAACAAAGTTGATTTATCTTCAGAAAGCAAAGGCAGACAATTTTGAGAGCTGTGTTGAGTTACAAAATAGAAAGGAATAAGGCAGCTGTCACAACGAGAAGAGTTTCATTTGAGTTCTACTGCATCCGTTTGTTCGTAAAAAGAAAATAGAGATTTGTAGTCAATGGATAGAATAGGATATTTCCTATTGGAAGCTGATTGGAAGCTGCTTTCCAGGGTTTCAGAAAGGAGTTGATTCAGCCCAAACAGGAGATGCCAGGGATTGAACCTGGGACCATCTCCATGGAAAGCAGGTCCTCGGCCAATGAGTTTCACTTCCTTGTAACAGTCCCTTAAGATAATTGTCATGATTGTGGTTAAGGTGTTGTGCTGAAACTGATACTTGTCATGCCAGCGATTTCCAATGTCAGCTTCAGTTCAGAATCATTTCTGTGACTGTCCCTCTCCCTGCCAATGCCAAGCAATTACTGTGTTAAGGTTCTGCCATACCAACCAGTACTAATTACTATGAGAAAGTGATAGTTAACTTCATCAAGACAAATGATCCTAGTAAATTTACTGCAAGATATGAATGTGTGTGCGTGCACGCGCGTGCATTATGTGAGCATTTCACACAAATTTAAGCACCTGACTCCATAAGTAAACCTTACCATAAATGGGAGGGCTGTTTGTAGGACTGTATCACTTTGTGTGAACTGGCCCGTCAATGAGAAATTCTTTAGCGATGCTTGCAAAAGTATCCCGTGAGGTTAGGCAGCTCCTCTGTGGTGGTGCTCAAATGATGCTCTTCTCTCCCTCTCTCACCTGATGCCATTTTGATCATCCTCAAATGCCAGAAAAAAATCTGTCCCATTTTCACATGTTTTTAAATGGTAGATTAGATCCTTAGATAGTATTTCGTTTTAGTTTTAGGACGTACTGATAGTATATTTTAATTTTATTCTGGTGTATATACATTTTTATGGGAATTCTATCCCACTGTGAGATTTTTGCCTATAAACCCCACTGAACTGTTTTGGACTACTTAATATACATGGATAGGATTGCACTGTAAAATGCTCAGTATTATGCTGAGAAGGTTCATTTTTGGACCAATGTTTGGCTGGATTGAACTAGTTGAAGAAGTACAAAACTGGCCTTGGACCAAATAAATAATTTTTAGTGAACCTTTCAAGTCTCCTTTAGGTTTATCCCTGCAGTGGTACCTTTCTGAATTCCTTTCTCTATCAGAGATCACAATGGTGAGTCAAATTCTGGATTATATTTAATGTTACACTGTGGAAAAAAAATTACAATAATCTGTAATGACCTGCTAAGGGTTCCATAAACCCTGGCAGAGCAACTAGTACAAAGAACATCTAGTTTAGAGAAGCCATACTGAATTGAGGAATAGTTAATGCAACCACTTACTCAAGGTATGGATTTGAATTTAGGCAAAGATGAAGGTAGAATTTCCATATGGCGTAGAAGTTTTGCACTAGTGAAATTATACCATTGGATATGAACTAATTATTAGGACAAATGGAATCCTGCCCTACTTGAAGTACTAAGAGTTCATTTAAATAGAGAAAGGATATTTTAACACATCTCTGTGAGCACACGTAAGACAATGCCAGAAACGGCTTGCAACCTGCACAAATCCTATAGGGAAGAGACAAAGATTACACAGATTAATGGTTGATAAGTCTCAGTGGAAATTAATATGGCTCTGTTTGCTGAAACAAGAAAAATCACAGAAGGATAAAACTGACCCCCCCACTCTGTTTTGTTAGTAGAAGGACACTCATTCATCCGTTCAACCTTGTTTTACTTCGCTGAAACAGAGTTGTAAGAGAGAAGGATTTGTTGCTATGCATATGCCATCCAAGTTGACAGAAAAATTCCAAGTTGAATTGCACAAATACGATGCATTCGATTCATTTGTATCATCCTTTCAGGAACAATTACTTTCTTCCATTCTTCCCTGCCTACTGCAGCTGTGATGCATTATCTAAACTGAATTACATCTGCTCATTTAAGTCTGTAAAGAAAATGAATGAAAATAGATTGCTTGCTATAGACAAAGGGCAGATATTCTGAACGGCAAAACAGCTATGCTCATTTTAACTGCAAATGGCTGCTTAATAGAACAAAATACAGTAGTACATAAAGATGCTTTGAACCAGTCAAGACATATTTCATATCTGATCTAATAATGACTTCAAAGATTCCATTATAATTTATTGCATTGATCCTTTCAAGCAATCAGATTACATAGAAAACAGGAATGGTTGGTGTATACTGGGCTAGGCACACAGTTGCAGTTTATTGTGAAAATAGGTGGTTCCAGTCAAAAAACTACAAACTAAACATCTCATCTTATACTTCTTACACCTTCACACCACAATATCCAAAGGAAGAGTGATAATGGTGGGGTGAACTAAATGTTTTCCTAGAATCTCTACAAGTAAAATCTCTGGAGAGGTAAACAAATATATGCATTTCTTCCTTTTCCCACAATCACATAGGCATAATGACCCCACCCCCAATAAACAAAATGGCCCCTAATGGCTGCTAGGGTGTTGCAATACTATCTGGGTATTGGCAGAAGAGATGAAGGGAAGCAAAAAGGGTGGAGAAGGTTGGCTGAACCAGCTGTGATGGCTTTGCTGCTCTGCAGGATTGGCTTGGTCAGTGAACATGGTAAAAACAAACTTTGGCTATGCATTATGTGCAAATGCAGCCATTATATTGCAATTTAAAATATATACCAGTTTGCCATGATTCCATGTTCCCCTTATATTTAACCAAATACACATGGAAATGTGTAGGCACAAGCTAGCTGATTTGGAAGGTAAAAGTAGAAATCCTGCTCTAGATAAAGATAATAAATTTGGCCTTACAAGGTTCTGTATATTAAAGTCATACCTTGAGATGGACTATTGAAGATTAGCATCCTCTCTGGTATGCTCTGTTGGGTAATGTGACTTGCAGTGAGTGCTGGCTGCCTTCTGGTAAGCAAGCTGGTCGTTGAGAACCTGAATATGCTTTAAAAAACCATGCACAGCCACCCCGTAATGTGTGTGTATGTGACAGAAACGGATAATGTGGAGGAAAATTCAAACTGAAGGCTGATATTTTGTCTTTAATTCACCCTAGTTTGCTTAGGTATTGGAACACATATGGTGGAAAGGTCATTTAGTTATGTGAAAGCAATGAAAGAGTCTGCCTGCCCAGTATAATAGGACCTGTTAAGGACACTGTGTCATTCTTAATGTCAGATCTCCTGGCTATTATCGTTTGTGTCGGAGCTTGAGCCTGGTTTACTCAAAAGGCAGATTTGTATTCCAGTCAGCTTCAGCCTTCAGAGCTAGCATGTGCTTGGTGCAGTCTTATTTATTTGTTTGTTTGTCTTCAACATTTATTTACTGCCCTTTGTGTAAAAACTGCCAAAGCGGTTTACAGAATAAAAGGAACAAATCATAATGATACAATAAGGCCGTCAACACTTCTTAAACAGCAAAGTAAAAGAATCAGATCTTGCAAACTTCTCAAATAGGAAATCAGGATAGCGTAATTAAAAAGTTATTGATCCAGTACTGAAAATGAAGATGTGATAGACACCAGGTACGAAAATAATTCCACAACAGGGCACCATACAGAGAAGATGTTGTCCTTGGGTTCCACCTGCCTCAGCCCAGGCTTTCTCTGGAAAAGGGCAACTCAGTGGGCAAGCTCATGTTTCTTCAGGTATGCAGGCTCATGTAGGCTCATTTTGTTCACGCATCCACCCACCCACCCACACAAGATGCATCCTCCCATATGAGCCTGTTGAGTTCTTAAGGAAGGCCCTTCTCTCAGCTCTCTACCATCAGAGGCACAGTACATGTGGATATCAGAGAAGACCTACTCAATGACCACTCCCAGGCTCTGGAACACTCCGTGAGGTTGGCCTCCTCTCTGTTGGTTTCCCACCAGCAGGGGAAAACATTTTTCTGAAAGCAGAAAAAATAATAAAAATTAAGATTCTGTTCTTAATCTTTATTACCCAACTTGAGAGTGATTTTTGTCACAAAGGAAGGATATAAAATGAATGAATGAATGAATGAAAATAGCCCATATATGAATTTACTTCAACAGCTCTCCAATTCTGAAAGCCTGTTGTTTGATTATATAATTGTGGTATATGCCTGATACTTAAACGTATGGATTGACAAGCCTGAAATGGTGTTCTAGTGGTAGTCAAGAAGAAGGGAAATTATGGCTATTAATGGGAGCATTTTAAAGGCATCTGGCAGAGCTAGTAAACATCATAATCAGCTGTGGTGATTTGTTTATTTTACATAGCAAGTGTAAATGCTGACATTTTGACTTATTGCTATGAACTAAGCCCTTGTATATGATTTGATAGTTTAGGCTCTAATTGAGCTGGTGGCATGATGCTGCTGACAAAATGAGTTTTTAATGGTTCCCAAATCTGTTTAGTCATAATTATGCACCTCAATGGCTTGCTTACTAATAGTTCTGTATAAGATACTTCTTCTGGTTCCTATTTTTTTAAGTAGCAGAAGAATATGTGTATATGCAGTTTCATCAGTGAAAGTCAATGAAACCAACTTCTAACATAAAATATGCATTATTAATACAGGAAGGCAATGGATTTTATTGCCTCTTTAGTCACCTTAATCCATGTGTGAATATAAGTTGATAGTTTGCAACAGTAATTCACATACCCAAGGCTGAAATTTGCTTTTTAGTTTACTCCTTTCTCGCTCCCTTTGCATATAAATCAAGCAGAGCTCAGAAAAAAAGCAAAGCAAGCAATATAGCTACAAACAATTGTGTTATTGTTATTGTCATTATTGTAATAACTTACAAGAAAAAATTGCTCTGGAGCACATACAGAATTCAGAAACTTTCCCATTGCACAATTTCAAGAACTCCATTGCACAAACTGGAACAAAGTGCTACCTATTAGGGAGGGTACAACAGCTCCCACCTTCAGCCTAATATTGTTAAGTTTATTTCATTGGATGTATCTTAAGCTAAATTTTGTCCTTGAACATGTAACTGCTATTACTCCAGAGGTTACTGTAAGCCATTCATGTGAAGCAGAAATTGCCTTCCTGGGTTTTTCATAAGTAAACAAGATTTTCTGTGCTGTGTTTCTTTTTTTTTCCGTGGCATTTCCTGTGGAGAATGTTTAAGTCTTTTGTGAAAATGTCTATTGTGAGCCATTCACAAGCAGATGAAGTTTTGCAAGCCCCTGATGGATCTTTTTAGGGATTAGAGGCATACACCACAAGCAAAGATGTGAAGAAAACAGCAATACATCTGTCAGCAAAACAGTTGATGAAATCTGCACTCTGTATGTTTTGGCTGGAATGAAAGGAAATGTGTTCCCACCCTTACCCCACCTCTCCTCCCCACCCCTACCCATGCATGTAGCCTCTGGTAAAAAAGACTAGTCATGTTGGTTGTCAGTTAGTTCTGCAGTACTGAATTTCCTCTTAATAGAATCAACGGCAGAGACATCAGCGTGTTCAGTTACAGCATGTGGAGAAACTCTGGCAGGTCAGCTGTGGGATGAAATGGCATCAGTGCTGTCTTCTTTGAATTAAGCTTGTTTTACTCATAGCCTTGCAGGAAATAGAACCGCTGAATGGAATAATATTTCATAGTGCAGACTGACGGAAGCTCATGGACTACATGAAAGTGAGCAAAATGAAACTGTTTTTTGTAGCAAGGATTGGCTAAGCACTAAAGCAAATTGTCAGTGGCTGCTTGAGGATGAGAAAACATAAATGTCAAACAATGCAGCATGAGTTGGATAGATAATCAAAATAGAGAATAGCTAGGTTGCAGAACGGAACCTCAATAAAGATGGTGAAGTTAGAGAGTGATGTATTGTGCAAACCATACAGAATCATAAAACTGGGAGACATCAAAGGCCACCTAGTCCTACTCAGTTTCTAAAGGGAGGAATGTCAACCGGCCAGCCTTGAACAGATCCCATCCCAGATCACAGTGTGCTATGCTGGTGGCTAAATATGCCACAGCAAAAGATGCTTGCTAACCAAATGGTTCCAGATGATGAAAACAAGCGAGCTTCAGGAGGCAGATACAAAAACTAAATTCTGGGTTCTCTTGCCCAGTGATCTTTACTGTTTTCTCAGAAAGAGCCACTATGTTGCTCTCTTTCTCCCCACCATACATTAAATTTCCCTTCCATCTCTATCTTTTTGCTTCTTGGGCTCATCTTCCAGTGCAGCTTAACGGATGATTGTTCCTACAGTCTTCTTATTCCCTCCCAGCAAGCCGCCTTACTGCTTGCGGGTGGCAGGTCTCTTGACTCCACAATTCAAGCCTTCTCTGGTACTAAACCTGCTCATTGCTAAAATAAACACTGATCTAGCCAGTTAGACCTGGAGGAGGGGAAAACCCTCCAGATTTTAAGTAAAACATGGAGATTCAACGTGACAGAGTAAAAACTGCTTACTGAGATAAATGTTCCTTAAGACATCTTTACACACCCTGAAACCTGACATAGAATAACAGAATTCAAGGGCCTCTCTTCTTAGCATTGATATAGTTACTAAACAACTTCATGCAGTCTACTCCAAACTGGTACCCTCCCTATATTTTGGACTTATAATACTGAACACCTGGCCATGGTGGTGTGGTTGGTGGGAGTTGTAGTTCAAAACACCTGCAGTGCACCAGGTTGAGGAAGGATGATATGAACCAAAACTTAACCAAGTAGTTGATAGTGACAAGAACTTCCATGTGAGAAGACAAAAACCACTAGAATAGTGCAAGTGATTACTACAGCATTACTATGGTGGCAGCAGCAGCTGCTGTTGTTCTAGGCCAAGAAACAAATAGGAACCAAGAGACAAGTCCTTAGGAAATTCCAGTTAAAAGGGGTACAGGGTGGGGAGCAGAATGATTGTAAATAGTGCATTAAAATAATGCTTAGGTAAGTGTAGACTGAAACCAAGAAAGCAGGTGTCTATTAATATTCAAAGAACATTTTAATGAAAGAAGAACAGAAGGATCAATCATATCCAAACTGAAGAGAAATGATGTAAAGGAAGAACAAAAAATGATCACATGATTTAGCCAATAACAGATATGCAAGTAAAATAAAAATGCAAGGAACAGTAGATTCAATGGAAAGATGAGAACAAAAAACATAACACAATGAGTAGAAAGAAAAGCTGGGACATTGCCTTAGAACAAGATATTGAAATTTAATTACACACATCTGCACACTTTCCTCAGTGCCTGATTTCTAAAATGAGAAGTGGTAGGTTGTGCTGACTTGGAAGTTGGGGAAAGCCCATTTTTTGGGGCTTTTTTGTAGAGCCTATGCCTTCTGTGCAGATAGCCACAGATTTAAAGCTCTGGCATTTCCAGTTAAAGACACTGCATATTAACCAAGGAACCAAGACTGGCAATTGTGCAAGGTTAGGGGATTGGTAAAAAACCTTTGCTTCACATTTCCACAGGAAGTATTCCTGTTGATGGACTTGCTGTGTGGATTGATGAGGGGAGAAGTCTTTCAACTTGTTTGTCTGGCCAGTTGATGAAGGCTGGGAAAGAGCCAGTTTGAGGTTAGTTTTTACAAGCTGCTGAAAATAGACATTCCTTTGGGATTAGTGGTATCCATGCTGGCTGCTATGCCCTGCAGTTTTTTAAAAAATATGAAATAAATATATTTGGGGGCTACAGTTCCATATGAGGAAGCTCAGAGGTCTTTTCAAAGGTTTCCCTGAATATCCAAACATTCCTGGGGTAAGCAGTGGTGCTATTAGAGTAGTACTTTGGGACAGACATCTAGGCAGCAGAATGATTAGGAGAACTCCTGAATGCAGCAGAGCTGATGTGACACATTTTGGAGTAAGTGAAATAATCCATACTGTGATCTAAAGATGGAGATCTGCTATAAGACCAGTGTCTGAAATTGCTCAACTATACCACTGAGAATAAGGTCTGGAACTTCCAGAACACCCTAATGAAATTCATCTGTCTTTTTTGTAATTATTGTTACTGTTTAAAATATAATCCTTATTCTGCCTTTCTAGAAGCATTGTAAGGATTTTGAAAAGTACCACTTGCTGTTTAGTCTTCAATAAATCGTAGTTTTATTAATTTTCATTGTACTGTTCTCCCTTTAATTATTTATTTCCAAGATGTTAGCATGACTTCCTCTGCCAGCATTTTAAAGCACTGGCATGCCAATATGTAGATAAATTTTGTATGACTGCAATACATCCTAAGCACTGTGCTAATCAGTAGATTACAGCCAGAATGTTTTTGTTATCACTGGAATTCTACACTGAAAGGATTATGGTTACAAGGAAAATAGCATTTTTCAAGAACACAGTGTTAGGAGCCACAAAAATGGTTTCCATTCTGCTTAAGACATTCAGACATTTCCACAGGGAAAGGTTTTTTTTCCCTCCTGGAAAATGATGCTGTAGTACTAGTACATCAGGCATGAAATCTACAACGGACGATGGGCATTTCCTTTGTAGAGAGAGAAGGGAGTCATTGAAAGTTCTTCTGACAGGAAATGAATCTGAAATAAGTTGTGATTTGTAACTCTGAAATATGAGGAAGAATTGGCCTGTTTTGACAGGCTTAATGTACATTACAAAATGTTGTCAGCGTCTAGACAGGTGACTTCATTTACGTTTGTGTATTTATTTAATTAGTATGTTTAAGACTTCTTTAAAAATGAAAACATTAGACAATGTATCTGTGTTGTCACAGTTTTTTGGCACCTAAAATCTATTTTGCGATTTTAAAAATATTCTTTGCTTTTTCCTTCATGTGGGCTAAATATTAGCCTATGAAAACAAAGTTTATTTTAACAGTGTTGTGCTATTTCTCATTTTACAAAGCGAAGACCAAGTTTTTAAAAGTTTTCCTTTTCAGTGAGAGTGACTGTCATTTTAACTGTATTAGGGACTTTTTGTAAAATACCTCAATCAGATTCTGACAGTATTGCTGTCTGACCCTGATTTGTTGAATGTGGTTTACTGTTTGTGGCAGGGTGAGGAGTAGTGTGTGAATGTGCATATATAAAGAAATACACCATAGCATTTATTCTTTGCCTCCTTGACTGATCACTTGACCTTATTACATTTATATTCCTGTAATTTTTCCTCTTGAAAGGAACCCAAGGCAACTTACATAGTCCTTCTCCTCTCCCTTCCTCTACTCTTATCCAAACAACCCTGTGAAGTGGCTTAGGTGCAGCCTGAGCCAGTGACTGGCCTAAAACCCTTCAGTGAGCCTCATGGCCAGGTGGGAACTCAAACTTGGTTCTCCTAAGTCCCAGTCCCAAACTGTAACTGCTATACCACCTGACTCAAAGTACACATTTTTCAATCTATTTTTGTCATGGAATAATGCAGTTTGAACAGTTACTCTTTCTAAGCTTCTGCTTTGGGGCTCCAGTGTTGGAGCCTATGACTTTTCCAAAGCTCTGCCAGGATCTGGCTAGCAAGGCGAAGTAATGAGCTAGCAAGGTGAACTAGCTGGTTCACCACCTGCCCTGACCCTGGCTTCAATTCACTTTCTCTTCTCTTTTCTTTTCTTTCTTAACATTGCAAAGGAACTCATTTAGACCAACACACAAACTGGTCTCAATTTTTCCATGTTGGGGTCGGCCACTCCCTCTTTGCTTGCCTGCCCACAGTGCCCCAATTTGTCTCATTTGTCCACCTTCAAGGTCAGCATTCTGACCTCATAGAGGGAGCTACTATGGAACTTCTGCAGTAGGTAGGAAGGGGGTTCTACTATCAAAAACACTCTGAAGTTGAATCTAAACCTTGGAAGGGGTTTTCTGATCAAGTGTATGGCCCCTAGGACACCTTCCTAAGATTGCTTTGAATGTTTTTCTGTATATATCACTAACTGTATTTCACCCAAAGGTATGCATTTTAATATGCAATTTGGTATGTTTCTGAGCTGGGAACAAATTATGTGCTTGTGATTCCTTTCTCACAGTGTTTTGTGGATGTTTTACATGACCTTGTCATCCTCCAAGCCTTCTGTTACGCCTTGCAACCATTTCCAAGGCTTTTTTTAGATTGAAGAAAGTGTGATATTTAAAATTCACACTGTAAGAAGCCTGTGCATTTTTATAGTTCTGCCAGAGTATAGCACCACCTTGTGCATCTGTAAAGCAATGTACATTAGGGTAACCCCCCCCCCACCAAATTTAAGTAATAACTTGTAAGATCTGAGCTGTCACTAACAATAACAGGGTCTTAGGGTTGTGCTGGGCAGCTGAATGAAAATGTCAACCTGGCATGTTGCTGCTTTGAAAAAGGCAAACTCCATGTTGGGTATAATTAGGAAAGGTACTAAAATAAACCTGCCAATGTCACATCTTTGCTTTTGCATACATCTGTGGTGAGAGCACACTTAGAATATTGGGTACAGTTCTGGTTGCCCATCTAAGAAAGGATATTGTAGAGAACTATGGGGAAAGCACAGGGAAGGGTAATTAAAATGATCAGGGGGTTAGATCATTTTAATGATCTAACAACCTTTCTTCAACCTTTCTTTTGAAGAAAGGTTAGAACAGCTGAGACTGTTTGGTTCAGAAAAAAGGTGAGTAAGGTGAGGCATGATAGAGGTGTACAGAATTATGCAGGGTGTGGAGAAAGTGGATTGGGAGACATTTTTTTCCTTCATAATACTAGAAACATGGGGTCATCCTCTTAAACAGATTGGTGGAAGATTCTGGAGAGATAAAACAATGGAATGCAGTTCCACAATATATAGTGATGGCCACGAATTTGGATGGTTTAAGCAGGGAACTGGATAAACTCATAGAGAAGAAGGCTTTCAGTGCTACTGGCCTGATGGCTAATATGCTCCCTCTAGTACTAGAGGAAGTTTTCCTATGTACAGTACACCAGTTGCTGGGGAACTCAGGCAGGGGAGTCCATTATACTCATATCATGCTTGTAGGATCCTGTGGGCAGTTGGTTGGCCACTGCGCAAACAAAATGCTGGACTGGGTGGACCACTGGCCTGAGTTAACATAGCTCTCTTTTTTTATGATTGTCTGGTGGAGCATGTAGAAAGGCAGAGAAACAAAAGCCCTGAGGTGGGGGGAACCATGTGTAAAGGAGCTGACTCTGGAAACAGAAGCCTGGTAAAGTAGAATTTCATGCAGAGATAGACCTTTAATCAGGAAGGTGTGAGACAGATTTGTCTGCCTTGAAATGTAGACTGAATGAAGTCCTCTGGTATTCCTAAATGAAACTGATGTGGGTTCTTCAGAGACAAGCTGGGAAATAGAAGAAGTCACTGTAACAGCTAGAGTTTGAGAGATGCACTCCTAACAAACAAAATAAACTATGATGATGTATGGCAGATAGGATTACAAGCATGTTAAGCTAGCTCACAATCCCAGGCATGAATGAACAATGGTTTGTTCTTTCACATTAAAAGAAAGACCTTCAAATCATTTTATTTAATTTCATCTGTTAATTACTACTTTCATCAGGTAATCGTCGTTATGGCATGAAAACTCTGAAAGGGAAGTTAAACTAAGAGGTAAGGCAAATGTTTGTAGTGAATACTTTATTGCGAACACTGTCACAGCATTAACGAACAATCATTTTTACGACTTTGTTAGTTTTCTCTTTATCTCCTCCGGCTGAGTCCATAAACTTAAAGTGCCTTATGTAAATGTAAAACTAAAAATGCTAGCAGTGGAGACACAGCAGAGGGGTGATTTGTCCATATAATTTACTGAAAGTGTGTAAACAAGGATGAATGGAATGGATTGACGGCACTTCTGGGGAACAAGGAGAGAGCAATGTCAAAAATATACACCAGATGAAGCTGTGAAAACTTAATATAGCATCATGCAACAAGGTCTATTTCAGAGCATTGGGTGAAGCCAATTACTGTGGAGTAGCCAGAAGTGTACAATAAATTCAGCTGCCTGTCAGATGAACTCCCTTGCCTGGGACAGAGAAGAGCCAAAGAATCTTCAAGTAGTTAGGAAATGAGTTCTTTGATTTCTGATAACATTATCAAATAGAAGGCAGGCTAATACTGGAGGCTGTTATGCTGCAATATTGCTGAACACAGCAGCCCTTGAAACAGGGGTGGGCAAGTTTGCTTCCCTGATCCTGCTGTATGCTGCGCTCCCACTGCAGTGTCAAAGAGTTGGCAGTGGGGAATAAAATAAAACAACAAAAAATAAAAACAAAATGACATCTGGAGCTCCTATGATGTGCCAATAGGTCAACTGTTGCTTGTTTGCAAGCTAATTTTGACCCTTTAGGGGAATCTGTAACAACTAGAATCAGTTTTCGCATTCTCTGTCTCTCCCCTGCTCCATTCTCTCTCTATATGTGTGTGTGTACTATTATGGATTTGGCCTTTGCTGAGTGTTTGCAAACTATAGTTCCAGTATTTAGAAAGCCTTTGGGTGCCAGTTAAAAACTCACAACTGATCAATACATTTCAAGCAAAGCATACACCAAAAATAATTTAAGTGAATTCAATTCTAACAAGAATGAGTAAAGGAGATGTCTTTTTTTTATCTATTTTTCATTTTTTAAAGAAACATAGTTGTAGCATCCCATTGAATTATACCTTGTATAAAAATATGTCTTGTGGATAACTAAGCTTTGCTGAATATTCTTAGATCTCAATAACTTAACAGCCTAGTTTTTGCCTAGTTATCCAGAATTCATTATGAATCAGCTTGTGTCTCTGCATTGTCTTCTCTTTAATATAATTACTAATTTTACTGATTTATATTTTCAAAATCAGAGTATTTATCAACATTTGGCATTAGTATTTTTCATTTATTATCTTTATATCCTGCCTTTCTCTTGCACAGAACATAATAAGACATCCTGTATTTTAAAAGATGTCGATTAGCATTTTAACAGCCTTCCCAGCAAGTCCAATGCAGCAAAATAAGTAAAAATCTAGGACGTTACCCAGAAATTGAGCCACACTGAGTGATATGGGGACCTGATGCAGCCCATGTGCCACAAGTTTCCTATCTCTGCCATAGTATGTGGTAGGAAAGATCTGAAAAGAATGCTATATGATGTACCACTTTCGGAACAATAAATTCAGTAGATCTTGTTTAGTGTACAGGGCAAGCCATACAGTGTGCATTTCTAAAACAGTCCTGTACACTAGTGAACACTTTCAGATTTCAGTCAAATATTATCTGTTTCATCAAGGAGGAAGTAGAAGTGTGCCAAAGTTTAGGTTAACCCCCATTCTGCAAACAAGGCAATTTCCCCAGGGCAGCATCAAAGGCCAGATATGACACCCATTTACCTGAAAGTAACCTGCATGGATCCTCGTGCAAGAAGTATAATCTTTTTGTGCAAACACCAAACATTGTAGCCATTTGTTGACTTCCCTGCTAGAGCCAATGGGGACACATCAAAAGCACTGGGATCCCAAATCCAAGGCTGAGCACTGGGATCTCCAAATCCAAGGTTGAGTAGATCCCAAAGTCCTGTGAGACAAATTAGAGCACCTATCTGAAGCAGGGAATGGGGCTGGAAGCATTTTTCTTCTGCGTTCACCTCTTCAAGGTTGGTTGTATCATTCTGGCTTTTGCGTTTGGATCTGAAAAATGAGGCCCTTTCGCCAATGGCACAGGTAGGCACTTGGCATTAGCAGGCCTGAAGAAAGGAAAGCCACAGTAGAGCACAACGAGGGAGCGAGCACCAGAGTACAAACACAGAGAATATATTACTTACAGCTTTATATTAAAACAGTATATTAAAAATAATATGGGGCAAGTGGATATGATGTCCCTGTGTAATATTTTCTCTCTCCTATCAAATGCGGTGGTGCAGTGTATAACTTCAACAGGAACAAAGCTATTCTCAGTTGCTGCTTCCTACGGAGATTAAGCAGAACATCTACTTTGTCAGCAAAGCTGCCATGTTGCTGTAAAAAGGAAATCTTGATCCTTGTATCTGCTTGGCTGGAGGAATGATGTTCCTTTGTAGCTTGATTGAGAGATTCTTTTTATTACTGTTACTCTAAAGTAACAGAGCATTCTTGACTCTCATTTAATTTCTAAGCAAGAGAGATATCAGCCTGCCTGTTGGAAAACTCACACTGTCTAAGTGGCTAGCCCTGAGCTCAGAGCATAGTGGTTTCACTGAGGCTACTGAGACCTGTGCTGCCCATTTCTTTGCCAGCCCTTTGCACATTCCAGGCTGAGCCCTCCATTGAAAATGGGGCCCAAGTTTGAACCAAAAATGCCTGGAGTTAAAGTTGGCCAAACATGAAGCCCTGCAGGATTCGTATGAGTGAGGCATTCCCTAATGTCAGTTAAAGCATGGAAGGAATCACGCTCATATTTGCAAGCCTGGCTCAAAACATTTTACTGTCGGAGGTGTAAAATTAGATGCCTGCCCCCAATTCTACGTACAGAAGCTGGCCCGATTGTATTTGGATGTTACTTTCCTCTATCCCCACCCCCAGCCCCGAGCCATAGAGTAGCTGGCTAGCCTGAAGGTGCAGAGGGACCTGTAAGGTCCACACTGTCCAGCATCTTGCTACCTCTTCCTGCTTCACTGCCTGAGATAGCTGCCTAGCTCTGCTGAATGGTATGGTTGGCCCTGCAATATGGCAAGTGAGTGTCATAGGTCACAAGTGGGACCGGCCACAGAATGGTGCAGTGTGGACTGTTTCTGTTCAGGGTTCCAGCCCCAAAGGGAGTGACACCAAAAGCAAGGAAACCAAACACAAGGAAACAAAGACAACAGCAAGAGGCAATGCCTAAAATGATACTCTCGGAAGATTTTACTCAAATGGTAAAATGCCGCTGTGAAACAATGGGATGCCCAACATGTTTCAGTAGCAACCTTCCGCAAGGACATACTTCTGGGCTGCTTATGTTGACTTTATTTGTGGTTTAATTTCAGCATGTGAAGAGCTCATCATGTTGAGTTGCTTTAACTTTAATTGTGGCTTACCTTTCTGTCTGATGAGCCTTTGGCTTTTAGGTGAAGTATGTTATAGCATATATAAAATGCATTGGATAAATACATACTTCTGAAGGGTTGCACACACAGTATATTCTTTGTAAGGTTTGAAGATTTTTTCCATAGTCAAGCAAGTCAGTGTTTTATATGTATTTAAAATGTGGACTATAGTATGCTTGTAGTAATAATAATAATACCATTAGTTCCCTTATCTTTTTAATTTCCTGCCCTTTTTCATACGCTATGAGGTTTCATAGATGTGTAATTAATTACAATTTCTTTTGGGGATTCATGCCTATGAAGGGAATTATATTATGATAAAAAAATTCCCAAGTCTCCAAGTTTCATTGTATGCCATATTTGGTGTGATTGATATTATGATTGATGTTCAGGGTATGTTCTAGGCATAATAAGGATCTTTAAAACCACAGATTGTTCCATATTCATTAATAACTATGCTTATGATTTTCTGTACATGGCTGTTACTTCATTCACTAAAAAAGTTGTTATATTTCCATCCTTCTTTTAATGAACATCACTTTCCCCACAACAACCCTCTTTTGGGCCGAGAGATGAAGATTGGCCCAAGATCACCTAGCAAGATTCCTTGGCTGAAAAGGATTTGAATCTGTCTTCCTGGTCCTAGAGTGGCTTCCTCACTCCTACATCATATTGGCTTTCATAGTATTAAAGTGATGAAGAGTCCAGAAGAATTAAATTAAATTAATTTGTACATGTATGGGAAGTATTCATTTCACACTGAATCCAGTTTCTGTGTCCCATGTGGCACAGCACTTTGTTCAAGAGAATTTATGTTGCCATAGATCGGAAAGCTGAAATATCCTTCTAGTGTTCTTTTAGTTTCTACAAGGTATAAGTCAGATCCAGGATCTGCATTCTATTGACAGAAGGTCTCCACTCATAGAATCATAGAATAGTAGATCTGGAAGGGGCCATGAAGGCCATCAAGTCCAACCCCATGCTGTTGCAGGACACAATGTTACACCATCCCATTCAGATGGTTGTCAAGTTTCTTTTTGAATGTCTCTGGTGTGGGAGAGCCCATGACCTCTCTAGCTAGCTGGTTCCACTGTTGTATTGCTCTGACAGTGGGGAAGCTATTCCTGATGTCCCTGAATCTGGGTTGTCACAACTTGAACTGATTATTTTGTGTCCTACAGTCTGGCATCAGCAAGAAGATATCTTGACCTTCCTCTTTGTGACAGCCTTTGAGCTACTTATAAAGGGATATCATGCCCCCCCACCCCCAGTTTTCTCTTCTCAAGGCTGAATATGGCCAGTTCTCCCAGTCTCTCCTCATAGGGCAGCGTTTCCAAATCCTGGATCATTTTTGTTGCCCTCTGCTGGTCCTTTCCTAATTTACCTGTATCTTTCTTAAATCTTGGTGCCCAGAATTGGACACAGTATTCCAGGGGAGGTCTGATTATTGAGGAGTATAGAGGAACTACTACTTCTCATGATTTGGAGGTAATACTCATGGATGGAGACCCTACCCAAGTTTTTGGAGATCCCATCCCCATTGTGCTCCAATTCATCAGGTCTCCCAAATAATTATCTAGCAATTTCAGGATTGCTGGAGAGATTGCCATGAGTGGTAGGATGGGGTGAGAAACTCTGCCTAACTTTCCTAAATTTCTTCTTTTATTCCATGCCTACTTTTACCTTTTGGAGATTAATTAATAAAAATTAATGTAGTATGGTTGATAGAAATCTCATTCCTTGGGGTTCATGACTTTTCTCACTGACCCATCTCCCCTAATCTATTTTCGAACAGTGAAATCCTGTATATATCCATTCAGATATACATCCCAATGAGTGTTTAATGTTGCTTAAACTAGGTTAACAGAAAACTTGGGTGGCGGGGTGAACCAAGATAATGTGCACTGACTTTGCTCTTAAACCTCTGAACATTCAGCATAGGCTGCCATATATTAGACTATTTAGTCATCTGACCCAGTGAGGAATTGCATGTCAGAATGTTTCTTCATTGTGACCTCTGGGCATCACACATATGGGCTTTGTCCTATGCAGAGCCCGTTGCCAGAAAGAGAAAGATTCCCCAGCTAAACATTTTTGGTGGAGCCCCTCCCCTTCCCTCTTGTGGTATATAAAGGTGGGGCTCCTGCCATTCTCTCCAGTTCATTTTTGAACACTTTTTTCCAGTTCATTTCTCCAGTCACCTTGGGTGCCTTGGATTCATTCTATGCATTCACACAACCTGTCCACCAGCCCCACATTGGTGTCAATAACCACATTAGGGTCAACCAAGGTATTCTTTTATTTTTCCTTACCTTTCCGTCCATGCCCTACTGGTGTGGAGAGGGCTAGAAATGGCCACCCTTTCTCCAGTACCGAGGCCAAGGTGATGGTCTCACAAGAACTGGAGAAAATG
This sequence comes from Varanus komodoensis, assembly GCF_004798865.1. Classification (NCBI taxonomy): domain Eukaryota; kingdom Metazoa; phylum Chordata; class Lepidosauria; order Squamata; family Varanidae; genus Varanus; species Varanus komodoensis. The sequence goes on along the minus strand of NW_025335269.1, from coordinate 25,306,759 downwards.
TTGGGAGCTCCGCCTTTATATAACACATGGCGGGGAGGCATGGCTCCCACCAAAAAAAACTTAGCTAAGGAATCTCTTTCCAGCAACAGGCCTTGCGCAGGTTCAGGGTCTGTAGGTAGGCACAAATGACCACTTGAAGAATGTCAGTTACAGGTAGGCAAACTTACTTAATCCATGTCATTTGTGGAAAGCTGAGGTTTCAATGGTATTATTTCTGATGCACTAATTTCTGTGTGCAGGAAAGTACTTTTGAAACCTAAAGATTATTCATTCACATAATTCCTACCTTATTCCGAAATGGTACATTCCAAGAGGACCATACCATATGCTTAATCTGAAGATGTAGATTGGCTTTAACTGACTAAGATCTCTACAGGGGAGCCAGCTGGTCCTGATTAAAAACTGCATTTTAAATCATGCACCAAGATATTTCAACCTTCAGATGTTTCTGAAGCTTTTCTTATGTAATCCCAAGCTATCATTTATCAACCCATAAGCAGCAAGCTGGATCGAGCAGGTGACTGACAAGGAAAAGGCCTTGTATCATCTGTTACTTGGCTGTTCCACCCTTTCTGCTGAACCATTTCTTCAAACGTAGATGGATAATGGAAAGTCCCATGCTTTATCACATTGTAGCTTTTAAAAAAACCACTGATTGCTTAAAAATGTTTATAGTAAGCAAATATTTTGAAGAAGACATATTTACTTAATTTTCTCTGACACAAAATTAGAGTTACTAATGAAGTTTATTTGTTATAGTGTTTCTGGCAATTTATTCTAAAGTCAGGAGACATATGCAGCAACCTTACAATTTGCATGATGCTCTCCTTCCAGAACACTGAAAATGGGTTAAGCTTGGGCTGAGGTATTCCCATGGCCTTAACTATGGTCCCAGCATACACCTTTAGTTTTTTTCAGTTCCCTCTTCTTAATGTAGCTTTGGGGGGTTTTTTTCTTCAAAGGGCACTGGATCATAGTTTAGTGTAAGCATGTGGAAAGAACAGACCTGATGGATAAAAGTTATAGTTGTATCACATGGCATCCCTACATAGAATAGGCACATTGAAATGAATGAGAGTTCAATATAATTCTAAATGTGTATGTAGTGCACAATACCTGACAATGCCCAGTGGTGTCATTTCACAAACTCAAATATAACAGGACAACTCGGCTGAATTGTGTGTATGTGTGTGTTAGCAGCTGCGCATTACTTTTTTCTCTTTCAGTTGTATAACTGGTTGTACAAATGTGATGGGCAACAAGTTGTACAAGTGGTTGTGCAAGCAGTTGTATGTAGTGTACAAATGGTCGCACAACCATAATTGTGCAAATGTACCATTAGTTGGATTCTCTTCTAGCCAATTGTTCAGAACCCTGGTTTCTGCTAGCAGAACATTATTTACAATAGCTGAATGACATATTGGATCCTGTCCATTGTGTTCTTGCAGTGACCAACAATAGCCTTCTCCTATAGAGATGGGGCTGTCGCTGGAACTTGCAGCCCCATCTAGATAGCCCTTTAGTGTATTTGCAAAGGTCATAGCAGTTCTGGGCCTATATGCAATCTCCCACCCAGGTTCAGCTCTCTGGATTGATGGCTGTTTCTGCCAAAGTAGTTCTGCAAGCATTTCTACTAACAGAAAACTGTAAAATCTATCCAAGTTCTGTCTGAAATGCACAGGAAATGCTGCATCCCTGTGGTCTGAGCAAAATGTTTGATCAAATAAAACTCCTTCTGGGCTTCTATTCTGTGGCACAAAATGCTATATCCACCACTAAACAGGATCCCAAAGGACTTGCCATCCTTTAGAAATTAAGTAGTTAGAAAGCAACAGGGGATGAAGAATGTCGGAAATACAAAGGCTCCTAGATCTCAGCTGTATATCATAGCTGTGGATTCCACTACCCCCTGCCCTGGAAAAGAAGGGAGAAGATAGGACTGTTGAGATATGATATCAGGGCCCCTGAATAATGCATCGAGGCTTACAAGAGTGTCACATCATTCTGGCCTCTAACTTAGCCATCCACAGAAGAGTACGATGTAATATCAGCTGCTTCTCACCAGGTTGGTGTTTTCTGATGACATGTACATAAAGTTGCAAGTGAAGCATGGAAATTGTTTTAATTAAGCATTTTAACTGAGGGGTCAATTGCAATTGAAGAGGATAATAATTCAAGAAATGATAAAGCAATACAATTATTTGTCTTCCTTTTCCATATTTGATGCACACTGTATTAAACCTTTGACTTACAAGACAGATGTATCATTACAAAAATTGTAACTCTTACAGTAAAATAATCTCTTGAGGAAATTCTTGGACAGTTATTTTCAAAGAAAAGATTCTGCTTTGTTTTATGACTGTCTCAAAAAAAAATTTTTTTTGTTTTGCATTTTCCCAGGTGAAGTATCAAATGCCAGTTTGGCTGAACACTGCAATTTTTTCACTGTTTTGGTACGTTTGCATTGTTAGGTTCAGGTCAGTTGTTAGTGCAAATAATTGTAAAAACAACACACCCCTTTATCCACAGATATGGCATAAATACATCACAGCCTTGTTAAATATACCCAATATTATTTTGAATAATTCCAAAATACTTTTAAGAACATGTTAGATTATGGACAACTTAGTCATTTAATAGTATTTAGTAATACTTCCAAGTGAGGCAAATTAAAAATTTGATCATAACTCTAGGTTGGGGGTGGCCAGCTGGTAGACTTGCAGGCCTAGTCAGATCCCAGGGGCAGTTTTATCTTTCAGTAAGGTTAGAATAAACTTTTCCCAAAGTTTTATAAGGAAAATGAAAATGTTTAAGGAAGTTATTTCACACTTTAACATTGTACATCTGGTACCCATCTTTTTGGGTGGCCAGGTATCCTCTTTCATAGAGAGCTGCCAGAGGACCATCTACTATTTGAAGGGCTTCCCTGTCCATGTCAAATTTAAAGATAAAATAACTGTTGCCCATCAACCTGGAGCACCTGGGGAGCAGGCCTGGTGCATGCCATCTGGTCCCAGTCTTCCAAACTATGCTGAGCTTTAGTGATCCTCTTTAAATCACAATAATTACTGATAAAATTCTTTACACACATATAAATTATCATACGCGATTTTACTATCTGTTTTGGTGTGAGGGCATGATGCATTTCCTCTTATCTGGGACTGCAGACTTTGTCTTCATCTATTGGCCAAAGAACCAAGGGAAAGGATACTCAAACCAGCAAAACTGAAGCTCTCTAGATTTCATCTCAGAGCTTGTTCCAGCCAGAGTTTGCACAGACTGTAAGCATTGTTTTTAATTTTCATGTGAAATTCCATATGCATATTTTGTGACTGCTTTTCCAAATGTTTGCATCAATGGTGTACATCTTTGAAATATACTCATTCTTCTTCCATTGATTAAAGGGCCTTTGTGCACACTTTTGAAAAATAATGCATGCTGTGTGATTTGGTTATGAATTGCATCAAAAGGTTGTGTCCAAATCCATGCTTAGAATAGAAGGCACAAACTGAATAGATAACAATAAAAACAAACTAAATCCTCATTCTCAGACGATGTTTGTATTCATCTCTGCTAACCAGATCTATAGTTTTGTATTAGAAAACTTGACTTGTAAGTTTGTACATTTACACACAGTTTATTTCAATATATGACTCAAGTGGTAGAGGAAGTAAATAATTCTTCTGCCTTCTTTAAAAAAAATCTGATCATGGTTTCAAAGATCTTGGGTTTTTTTTAAATTATTTATTTACAATATTGAAGTATGACTGGCCTGCCTGCATTCCAGAGAACCGTTTGATCCTTGAACACAGGTTGATCTTTATGGTTAAAAATCCTTAAGACAGTTTGAGAAGCTCTGAGAAAAATAATTTAATAAAGGATTCAGACTGAGGACTTATTTGCATTTATTACAATTGTTGGATATAACCAACAGTAATTCATGGACACAAGACACAAAAGTCCCCAAACCTCCCCCTGCTGTTCTGTACAACTAGAGAAAGCCAAACTTCTAACTACGCTAGCTGAATTACCAATATATAAAAGTGATTTCCTTACTTTTGCTTCAGAAGGAAAAAAAATGACTACTATCTACCCCACATAAAAATTCTAACATTAACACATCATTTATTTCTTTTTTCCCCTCTGTCTTTCCTTGAAGCATTCTTAACTTCATTCATTCCCACTTTTTGTAGTTTTTTTAAAGCTCTGGCAATGTAGCCGTGAATCAAATGAGTGGGAAATGTTATAATACCTAATTATACAACTCACTGAATGTCTGTAAGATGAACAATGGAAAGTACTAGGCCTGCTTTACCCATTTAACTTCATTTAAACTGTTCTTGGCATCCATGTTGCATTAATGCGATAACTTTTGTGTAGCAATTAACAGACTGTGGCAATTTGGAAATGTTCAGGCAGCTCGTCAGGAAAGGGCTGTGAAGTGGATAGTTAAGAGTCTTTGTTAGTGTACTGGCTGCTTGCGACTTAAGGCCTTATACTCTACTTTCTCTAAGAAAATACACTAATAATAATAATAAATGAAGAATTGCCATGTGTCATCTAGGTCTCAGTTCATGATAGCTGCTTGCAAATAATGTTGGCAGCAGTATTTTTTTTCCTAAACATTAGTAATTTAATTTAATTTATAGCAAAGTAGCTAATTGGCCAGTCTGTGATGCCTGGGAACTCTCTGTTTCTTATTTGTCTCATTTGTTCAATTTCTGGAAAGAAAGATACATTTCTGGAAAGAGTCAGGCGAGACAGCGCTCTTGACATGGGAAGTCCCTTTCCATCCACAAACCTTTCTTTCACCCCCTTGGCACAGACTGCCTTTCTAGTTTCCTTGTATTTGATGGGAATGTCTGTAAAAGAGGGATCTGTTGTATTCAGGGCTGGGATGGGAATTGGCAGAAGGAACAAGTCAGTGAGGTGCAAAACAATCATGTGGCAGAATCGGAAGAGGAAATTAAAAGTAGTTGTGTGTTTGTTTCAGCAGTTGGTCCTGGCCATATCCCCGCTTCCTCTTCCAGATGTGGTCACATGTTATTACAACCCTATTCCATTACCAGATGTGATTTCCCTGATCATTTTAGTGGACTTTATAGTATTTTTTTCCCTCTGCATCATTTGTGAAAAAGTAGGTACCCCCAGAATTGCATGTACTTATCCTGTATGCTGATGTGCTACAGGTACATATGCCAACATTTTTTTTTAATAGCCACTTTCTAGCAAATTTGCTTTCAGCATCCTGAGTTGATAAATGCATGCAGTTTTCTATTCAACGATATTTGTAGTTGGGATTATCTGTTTATTCTAATCTGCACCACTTGGATGTAACATGGTCATCACCTTGTTATATGTTCACCATATGTGGACATAACCTTTGGAGTTCTTTACAGTATAATTTGGATTTTACTCTTCTGCACAGTTTAGTTTCTATAGCAAATGTCACCACCTCAGTATTTGCTCTATTTCCATAATAAAAGGGAAAAAGAATTTGCAACTCCAACATACATTTTTATAGTTACCTCTGTCCATTTTAAAAATCACATGTGTTTTTGTCCTTTCCTGTCTTTTATCTAGGAGTTATATACAATGCTTCTGAACACCATGTTTTCATTCTTGTCCAAGTGTAAAATCTAATACTTTATTTCCACTTGGACAGGTCATTATGGCTTCATCAGGCTTATTGCTAGTCTTGCACTACTTTTGCTAGTGCTAATACAATATTTACAGCTAATTGAATACTACCTCAGAACTTTGGGTAGAACCCTACATATTGGCCACTGTTTGATCAGGTGATATGGTGGCAATGGAAATTCATGGATTTTGTAAATAATCACACTTTGCATTTTTCTTCAAGACTCCAAGTCCAGTGACTTTCTCGTGTGCGCGCGCGTGTGTGTGGAGAGTGCGAGAGAGCAAGAGAGGGAGAGAGAGCGCGCACTTCATTGTAGGTTCCATCTATCAGCATTATGTAATAATCTCTAGAGTACACTCTTTCCTTGACACGTTCTTATATAGTTCTTTTCTTGATATGTTACATCAAGAATATCAGCATTAGAAACTCTTCATTTATATTATATTAAGATAATAGATTCAAGCATAATAAGGTCAAAGTACAATTTTTCTCTTTCCTATGATTAGATAAAATAGTGTACCATGTTATGCCTTATTTGCCCCTTCCTTGGTTTTGATCTACTTATACACACATTATGTATGTTTTGGAGAAAATAGACTTAACACATATTCTTATATTCTTTTCTATATTAACTTTATTTTCAAAGATTTTTTAAAGTATACTTGCATGTCAAACTTAGATTGCATTTGCAAAGTCTGAGCTTAGGAAATGGCCTGATACATACTGAATATTGGAATACTGTTGCTGCACAGTGAAATGGTGGTAGAGAAATTGTGCTGTATGATTTGCATGCAAGCAAACTGAGACATAGAACTTGCATGCTGCTTCACAATAGCAGTGCCTGCATGTTAGTTGATACAGCAGTGCAGCTTTCCTGCTGAATCTGTATGCCACACTTGATCACGGACGCTCAAAGCAATTGGCACATATAGGTACATACAGTAACTTGTTCATATATTGGCATCTGCGTAGAGTCGCCTGAGTGGCTTCATGAGTCAAATATAATGTAAGTGCAGGGAAGTAGCCCTTTATGCACGTATCCTGTATTAACTGTTTAATCATTCATGGCTAAAAATTAGCTGCATGCCATTATTCAGAGAGTTATATTAACAGCAGTCCATGTTTTATTATCCCACAGCAGAATGAAATATGGGAACAAAGGCATGTTCAGGAATAATGTAGTGTGCTGGATAAATATATATTTCAAAGAGGGTGTGCATTATTAGCGAATAGTAAAAATTTTATCAAATGAATATATTTGGCAAGTAAAAATATCTTCCTTGATTTCCAAATTTGCAATACTGCATGAGTAATGGTCAAATTGTCTTGTGTAAGCGAAGGCATTTGCCTAGGGAAATCTTCCCTTCCCCCTTCTGCTTATTATTCTTGTTCTGTGATACTTGAGGTTGTATATGGAACAGAAATGCTTCCAGGAGCTACAAAGAGGCTGCATCTTCTTACTTGAAAGAACAAAGATCCTCACAAGCCAGTTGTCAGAGATAAACTTTTGTGATGACGAAGATTTAACTTGCACCACATCAGGGGCCAAATCCAATGTTTTATAAGCAGATGTCTGTTTGCATAATGTTGGATACTGCCTCTGATGGAATTTGCTCTTCCCCTTACTCAGTATATGCTAGAAAGTTTCCCAATTTTCTGGAGCAGAAGGTACACAAGGCAGGCAGCGCAGGGCGGCTGCGTGGGGACGTATTTCATGCACCAGCACCGTTTGTTGGATACATTGCCAGAACATCAGTTGCATTCTTCTGGTTGGTCCTTTCTATTATTTTGCTGTTGTTATTTTTTTTCTCTGTGAACTCTGGCGAAGTAATTCAAGAGAAAGAATAGGCAACTTTTTCTGAGCTATGGGCATATTAGGCGATTTGAGAAACTGTCTTAGATACGCTCAGAATATGGCTGCCTCAGAATGCATGGCAATGGACAAGCAACCGGTCCAAAAGACTGACTACAAAGCAGAGGTGGCATCTGAACCTCAACTCATAAAGCAGCTCCTTTTAACCCACAGTATTCAGCAACAGCAGAAGCCCATTTTTTCATGGCAATTCCCACTGCCAGTAAGAAATTATCTGTTGTTGGTTTTTTATTAACAGGTGGGGTAGGGCACCTTGACTGCCCAATGTGTCCTGGGGTACATTGCTGTCTATGGGCACCACATTGCCTATTCTTGTCCTAGAGCAGGGGTCTCAAACTCGCGGCCCGCGGGCCAATTGCTGGGATGGGCTGGCCACGGGGGAGGGGCCCTGTGGCCCTCAAAGCGCTGGCGGCGCCCGGCCCGGCCGCGGGATGAGCGGCCCACCACCACCGCGGTGGTGGGATACTTGATGCGGCCCAGCCTCACCCAGACTCTACTTCCAGCGGCCCCCAGGTAAGTTGAGTTTGAGACCCCTGTCCTGGAGGATAGTCATATAAGTCTGTTTCAAGCAAAGAAAAAGTGACAATTCATTGAGGAATGTACCTCTTTCATTGGATAGCTTTTGGCTCCCACAGTTTACAATTTTTCCCATCTTTACGCGTACGCGTGCAATATAATTCTGCCAACTGAGAATATACTTCATGGTAATGAAGTGGGAACTAGAGTCTAAAAGCTTGTTGCAATATATCTGTTAATCTTTAAGGTGCTACAGTCTTCCTTTTTTGCGGGGTGTAAGTGGTTTGTGAAATACAGTGTATAGATCATGCTCTGTTACACTTTTTTTAAACAAACAAACAAACAAAAGATAGATGTGGATTTCTCAGTTTCATTTTTGGTATGAGAACTGGAAAATTAGTAAGCCACTACTGGGCCTCTCAGATTAAAAAATGAATCAACTGCAAGGCACTTAAAATATATATCTTGTCATTTAATCTGTACTTCTCTTCTATTCACAGCTCTTGCTCCATCCCTTCCCCATTTCCTTCTGATGAAGCCATGTCATTGCCTGTTTCTCAGTGTGCCTGCTTTCCCTGGCTTCCTCTCAGTGACCAAATACGTATTAGTTACGGGTAGGTTTTTGAAATTAGATAGACACTAGCAAGCAATTGTTTATTGCTCTCAGGTTTTTCATTCTCATGTGGTACCCTACTGGGAACTTGAAAACACATTTTATTTCCTTATGATTTTGCCCTTTTCTGCTTGAGAAAACATTGATTCTCATTCCCCTCTAGAATGAAAACCAAGTCAACATAAATGCCCTTTCTTTCTTTTCCTGTACATCAGCATTGTTAATATCAGCCTAGGTTTAGTTAAACTGGATACTCTTTCTAGTTGCACTAAAACTGAGAGGACAGAGATGACTGATCTTGCCCACAAAAATGTTGTTCCCAGTACAGAAAACATCTTGTGCAACATGAACAATGCTGATAGGCATGGTGTCCCTATATGAACTCCCAAGAAAGATGATATGCATTACTGAAAAGAGAGAACATGTTTGCATAACATTCATGTATGCTATTTTATAAGCATAGGTACAAATTCTTATCTTAAATAGAAACACTGTAAATCTCACCATAGTGTGGCAGACTGTGATTAGTTGACCTGCATGTTCGCATGTTCAGTCTCTTGTCCAAGTGCCAATTGTTGATTGATAATAGTTCTTATGATACTTTATTTTTAAACCGGGCAGCCCTTCAAACAGAGGATGCCTTTAAACCAATGTTGTCTACCTGTAAATGGAGACACATGGACAATCTTGACTTGACAATTTGCCTGTCAGCTCGCAGAGCCTTAGATAGGATGAGAAGTGGGGGAAGCATCCCAGAAGCAGTCTTTTTCATTCTGCCAAACCCAAGCAGATCCATGTTGTCAGAAGTGTCTCAGTAGCCTCCTCAGATTTGCAATCACCTGCTGATGGAGAAGATGGCAACCTTCCTGACCCCAGTCCATGTATCTCCTTTCATTGGCTCTTAGCCTGCCTGTGGCTGACTCGTTTCGTCTTTAGGGCTAGTTGCAGATTTGCTTGAGCTCCTCAGGCAAATGTTATCAGAGCCCACTATTGTGGCTTCTTTCCACTCTCTTTCCCCCCTTCCTTTCTGTCCCCGGCCATCATCAGGACTGTGGATGAGCATTGCACAGCAGGTTGCTATTCTAGCACCTCCATCACAAAACAGGTGCATGTGCCAGAGGTTTCTAAACAATGTCTCTCGGTTAAGCTCCCTTTCCCAGTGTCTGGAAGAGGCAGTGAGGTGTGACTCTGGCACTCTGCTTTATCTTCCTTCAAGAGGCTTCCTCCTTCTGAGAAATGAAATCTCAATCCTGGGTCTTCGGCCAGCAGTGGGCCTTCCACCAGGTCCTGGGCTTCTCTGCAAATGGCCACCATGCTTCCTTTTCCTTCTCTAACTGGGGTTTCCATGGCCAGCTTGCTTCTGCTCGGCAAAGCTGAATGAGCCCAGCACAGCCCCCATTCGATGTAATGGAGTTACACTGATTTTGCTATCAAAAGATCAGGTCTTGCTTGTTTCTCCCTAAATTCTGAATGAATAACTCATTGCCAGTGATTCAGGAGATAATACGCGATACATGAAATTGCAGCTTTTTTGTAACAGTAGGTCAGATTCTGTCCCTTAACTCGTTGGTGCTGCAATTACCTTGCTGTTTCCTGCTGTTTTGTTACTTTTTTTTAAATGAAGCTTTCTCATAAACTGGAAAAGATTTGTTTCTGCTTTATTTGCTGTAAGTGAGATGGAGGTTTCTACAAGTAAGGTATGTACACTGTTGATATTATGTTTACCTTGGTTGGTTATAAAAGTACTTCACAAAGTGTATGCCCTGCTACCAGGCGTGTAGGTGTAAGCTGAGCAGACTCCCCACCCCCTCACATCTGTCTTCTTTTAAATAATGAATAATGGTCTTTATATTTTAAAATGGCATTTCAGTGACTGTGCTAGATTGAGCTATATTTCTTCTGTGCGAGTATATTCACATGGTGATAAACTACTTATGGAGTTTGCCTTGGGGGTCTGTTTAATATAATGTACTTTGATGCAGAAGAGCTGGTGAAATTTGTCAGCCCTCTTTCAGTGCAGTTATACCCAGCCTTGTTTTATAATATCTTCATGTATTCATACAAAGCTTAAATGAAGCCATATTATTCCTGAGAGGCTCATCACTTTAAATCTATTGAAGTTGGTAGGTTAGGGAACAATTTTGGCCCCCTCTCTTGGGGGTCCTTCTGATGTTACTTGGTGGCACAGGAGCCATTGTAGTAAGTGGCCTTTGTTACATTCCTAACAAGAAAGGTTAAGATCAGATGGGTCCTTCCTTCCTTCCTTCCTACCCTTATTAGGAACGGATAACACTGCTATGGGATGTAGGGATAGATGGATACGTAATTTCTCCTTTCTTCTGCATTCAGGGCTTTTTAACATCTCAAATTATTTCTCTCCCAACTATGAATACATTTTCAAAGTTGGTTAAATTCTTATCAAAATGAATGAAGCAAAATTATGAACTATCCCCAGAGTTGTGTGGCTTTTTCCACACACACTGTCAATTCAGACATTATTAAGGTAGTGCAGGAGGGATGACAATTTTAAGAGCAAATGAAGTGCAAAGTTAAACATAAATATCTGTCCATCCTTTCTTAAATAGCAATTACATGGAGGACTCGATTGGGACTGAGGTGATGATTTTCATTATTTAACTTTCTTCTTCATGGTCTCTGTGCATCACACGTTTGGGCTCCCCTTCATGGGTCTGTTGTTGGGAAGGTTTTTCTAGCTGAACTTGTTCTGGTGGGAGCCCCTCCTCTCCCTACCCCTTGTGTGTATATAGGAGTGGCTCCTGCCATTTCCCCAGGTTCTTTTCTGACTGCTGTTGTAGGTACCTCCAGTCTTTCCTTTCCCAGTGTTTTTTCTTACTGCTTTCTAGAATCTTCTGCTGAACTACTCTCTTCTCATTCTGCTCACTTTGTTCTTTCTTGTAGTCGGAAACCAGCTTCTTCCCTACCCTTATCCCTCCCAGCCCCTGCCCCCAAACCCTTCTATCATCCCCTCTTTCCCAGATTTTTTCTCTCAGCCACCTCTTTCTCCCCACCACCCCAGGTTGGCACTCAAGGTGTGGGAGCTGTCTGCCCACAACCAATGGGCACATTTTGTGCCTGTTTTGTCTCAGTGAAGACCACGGCCAGGCTTTCACATGGCAGGCTCAGAAAAACTGAGTAGGCTGACTCAGGTCTGAGATGTGGTGCCATGCCCTTCTGGGTGTTGATTTTATCATGGTGGCCCCACCCCTTTCACCTCCTGCTTCTCACACTCCATTGGCAGATGCTGGGGCTCCAAAAGCCACTCCAACCGTGCCACCCATGTCTTCTTCATGCAAGAGAGGGTGAAGAAGAAGGCCAAGAAGACCCATAATATGGTGGTGGCCAGGAAAATGGTGGAGATGAAAGGCAAGGACAAGCCCAAGAAACAGGCTCACTGCCATTCACCATTGGTGGTGCCTGTGCCGTCACATGTGCCCATTGCTCCAATAGTTCATGTAATGGTTCCTGCAACAGTTCTGGTGGTGGTGTCTCCACTGGGCTCTGTGATAGTGCCATATCCCCATCACGAATCCTCTCCTCCTTCCCACCTTCAGGTCCATTGTGGCTACATTGAGGCAATTATTATCTGGGTTGTATGTTGATTACCAGTGGAAAATTGGAGATTAACCTCCCTTTTCTTTAATCAGGAGCCTAATCAGAATCCCCCTTTGCCCATGTCTTCCTTTTTAAAGGACAGGAAAAACACAGGAAAGAGTAACATGTTGCATTCCAGTGGTGGGTGGGGCTGAAAGCAAAGGGGGTGGGAGCAAAAAACAAAATAATCAGCCTAGGTTAGGTTAAAGTTCTTTGTTGCAGTAATTGAGCCTTTGGAAAGGTATCGCAACATATTGGTACGGGGGAACATTGTACAAAAACCAGGAAACCACCCAATGATCAGTCGTTAGGAGGAAGGGATGGGGCCCTCTCAGGAATCCCAGGTAGCCAGATTTGGCCCCCAGACTGATGTTCTGCACCACTGGCTCTTTGTGTTCATGTACTTCTCTCCTCCTTCTGCCTGACAGTGAGAAAGAGAAGATAAACTTCTATTTTTATTCAGTGAAGTTTTTCTTTTTCTCTAAACTCAACAAATGGGCTAATTTTAACTATGCCTTGTTTGGAATAACTAAACTTTAAATCACGAGAAGATAGAGTACAAGAGTACAAGAAGCAGAGGGCCACTTTCTTCTTGTCATGAAAAACTGGGTTTTATAATACCTGAATGAGCTCATTTGTTTAAGTGTGTCTGTCAGTGAAGTACCAAAGAGAACCTTGACATATTAATAGGGACTGGAAAATAAGAAAGAGATGGACTTGTGCTTCATCCTTGCATCTACCTCCCACAATCCTATCTTAAATGTATTCTTCTATTCTCCATTGCATTCTAGTTTAAGTTTTATAACTGGCTGTGTAGCACTTAGCCAAATGGAATGGACAAATGGGTTTTATTTCTAAGTTCTGGAAAAAGATCTCCAGTAGTCACTGACCCTTGAACATAAAAGGAAGATGATCTTTTTAAAAACTCAGATACATGGGCCCTTTTATATTTTATTTTAAAGTTCAGTGGATGTTTAGAGTGATGTTAGCAATAGAGGAAATAAGATAAAATTGAATGAACTGGTTATTTCTTACAGGTATTATTTACATAATATAATAAGTTAAGCTAATTAAATGTCAGGTCATTTGTAAGACAAAACTCACATGAATCGAATGGGTCAAAAGAAGCAGCAATTAGTTATGCATGTGTAATTCAGTTAAATTCATATTTAGAAAAGGGAAGTGTCACATCAGGTCAACATCTTATTGCTAATTATTTTTTCATACTAATTTGTCAAACAAAATTGCTAAAAGAAAACTACACATCTTTATTACAAGTTTGCCTTATTTATTTTTGAAAGTTCAGTTGTTGTTTTCATCAGTTAATCTGTGTGCCTAAGGAGACCTATATAGGAGGGAACTGGATACGTCTTCTACACATCTGTAGATCTGTGTCTTCGTCTTTATTCTCCTCCTGAAATATTTTGCTGGTGTAGACATAAGTGAGAGGTATCAGCTTGATTTGAAGGACCTGATACCATTCACCCAAGAGAGACCTTCCTAAATAACCCCTGTGCTTAGAGCTGTGTAGAAGGTGAAAGAGTGATAGCTCAGAAAGATATGGTCTGCTCACAAAAGGTCCCACTTTCAATGGCCAGCATCCCTAGTGGAACTGCAACTCTGGAGAGCTGTTATCACCCCCAGCAGAGGATGCTGAGCTAGATGGACCAATACGCTTACTTGGAATAAAGCTGCTTCTAGGCGCCACTGCAAGCTCATTGTGACATCCTCCAAGCTTCAGCATGCAAGTGTTCCCAGGGCTGCTGACAGTGAAAAAGAGAGACAGTGTAGTCAATCAGTTAAAAATAGCTGAAGCTACAAAACCATCAGATAAAGCATGATTAAACAGTCAATAAATAAAGGAGAGCTGAGTGAATAAAAACTCTCACAGTGGCCCAGATCACATATAATGGCAAGGCTGGCACATGCTGCCAGACTGCTTCCACCTTATTCATGGATTGGTTAGTTTGATGAGCAAACTGGGGACTCCAGCTTGGCAGGGAAGAGACAAGCCAGAGCTGGATCTTAAAGCTTTCAGAGCATGCAGCAGGACAGAACAGGAAAGGTGAACCTACACACTGCCACATTCACAACAATCCAGGGTTTAAAACCTGAGCGGCTGAGACATGCAGAGTTGGCCACTGGCTTAAGAGGTTGCAAATATCTGAGGAAATTCATATCCTGGCCCTGAAAAGAGAACAACATGGGATCAAGGTGAGCCTTTTTTAGGAAAACATTCCAAGGCGGGTGTCAGGATTTGAGGCAGCTTCAGGGCTCCATCTTCTGGCCAAAGGCCAGCATAACAGCCCTGGTAGTTGCAGGTTCAGACCCACAGCCTACTGCAGCTATCAGGGCCCTTATAAGCATCACCTGGGAGTCTTGAGGGAAGAGCTATATAAGAACTGCCTCTTCCCTCCAGAAACTGCCTCAACAATCAAAGTTGTTTGAGTTGCTGTATAGGTGCCTGTTGCTATGTGAAATCTTGACTAGAAATTCTGTCTTCTGGACCCTGCTGTGAATCCTTGGCTGCTGTTCCTGGTTCCAGGTCTTGTTTCTACTCCCACTTCTGTTCCAAAGGTAACTTCTCCTTGTGTGGGCTTTCTGGCTCTTGACTACTGATTTGTGATTACTTTGTATTGGCTTGGAATTTGGACTGGACATTAGTTAGTGCTTGGATTAAGGTATCTGGGTCTTGGTGTTCATAAGTTTAGCCAGCTGTTATGTCCTGTACTCTGATAGTTGGGGTACTACAACCAAGAAGGCCTGACTCCAGTTCACCCCAGCTTCTGAGTCCCATCCCATATTTCTCTTCATTCAGCTATTTGCACAAGTTCATTTCACACTCTTGTAAGCAAACCTAACCATTTAAGTGGTTAAGGCACTTTCTGCCAAAGACAGAAAAGCAAACGGCATTTTCCCCAATACTTGCAAGTGAAAATGCATAATGCACAAGACTGACCAGGCTATTTTGGCATCTGAGGCAGAAAATTCCACATGTATATCTCTCTCCCTTTCTGAACAATAATTATCCAATAATAACAAATGAACTGCGCGATCTTCAGTGTATATGGCTTACTTCTGAGTATACCTGTATAAAATTGTATTAATACAATGCTGAGTATATCTGTAAATAGCAACTTACTGTTCCTTTATGGCACTCAGTGAAAGGTAGCAAGCTCATCCTGCTTTGGAACTATTGGCTTATAAGAAAAATACCTAAAACACCCCAGCCTTTAAGATCCTCCCAAATGCACAAAATAGTTGTGTTCTCTAGGACTCTATCAGCCTGGATATTATGCAAGGGGAAAAGCTGGAAGGAGGAAACTGGCTTGCAGTTAAAGCCTCAAATCCTGCATTGATCAGTTTTGAGAGAGGCTAGATAAGTCGGTAGTCTCCAGACTGAGGTCTTGGCCTAAAGACAGTCCTAGAGCAGCAGTCACCACGCTGTCTTCCTCCTCCTCCTTTTTAGCAAAATGGGGACCTGAGTAGAATTTTGCTCTGAGATTGTCATTTGCTCAGAGCCTCTCTCAGCATGTAAAGATGATGGGTGTTGCTGCAGGTTTGCTTGACAAACGCTAACTTTATTCTGGTGAGGTCTTCAAGAGAAGAAGATGAGCTGTCTGCCACTTCTGCTGCTACCCTGTACGGGACGAGAGGAGGGAGGCCCCAGCAGCAAGATGCATGAGCTTGAAATGAACATCAGAGGCTTAGCATGAAGCATCAGCAAGACAATTTTGGCAATGCAAGAAAACAGGTGGAGAGAGCACCTGTAGGTGATGGGAGTTGGGTTATATACCTATTTTGCCAGGGCTAGCTGCCGTAGCTGTGTCAGGATGATGTGGCTAAGCAGAAAAGTTAAACTTTTCTCCTCCATCTTCCCAGGATATCTGAGAGAGATTGCATTGCTGCTGAATCAAGAGGCTTAGTGGCTAACACTGTTCACTTGCAATTGTCAAGAAGACAATTGAGGAGAGCTCTTTAAGGCACATGGTCCCAAGGGGAATGAACCCTCCATCTAAGCTTTCCTGTAGCATTTGCCAGTTTTGTGCATGCACTCACTCCCTGTGGACCTAGGCATTGAATACAACTGTGAGAGATCAAGGAGAAAAACAGCTGATCCTGGAAAGATGATAATCACAGGCCCTGTCTGCCCCTCCCTCCCTCCCTCCCTGCTCTCATCCAGTTTATGTACTGTTATGTGTACATATCAGCAAAACACCATACAACCTGGATATATAGCTGAATGTGATGATACAGGACTTGAATGAGAAACAAAGGATATCTTTACCAAACAACTGAAAACTTTCTACCTTACCCCTTAATCTACCCTACTAATAATATTTCTACTGAGGGCATGTCTTGAGTTTGAAAATGCCCCATTCTTACTCTGGTTGAGACCATGAGCAAAACTAGCTACAAAAGCTTTCAGTCGGGGCTGGCATCTGAAAACTGGCAGGAGCAATGGAGGACATGTCTCTGTCAAGGGCTGAGCAGATTCCAGTTACTGGACCTCATGACATTGCTTGCAAAATCTTCTGTGGGAGTTGCTGCCAAGTAACCTGGCCTGAAGGGTAGGGATGGAAGAACCAAGGGTGAATATACAAAAATTCTTTGATCTTAGCTTCAAAGCCTGATTCATTCCTATAAGTTCACACAAATTCTCATTTGCAACCTGCATTTTCCATTATTTCAGACAGGAAGGTACAGATTTCAAATAGTAAAAATGTACACTTTCCATAAGTATTCATGTTTCTTTCATTGACAACCATAACAATGAGAATTTTGTAAAGTATATTTTTTTAAAGCATGAATGAAAGATTCCAAAATTGAACATGTTTGTAGAACATGTGGTGACATTTGTGTCTGATTGCAAAAGACATTTTTGAGTGATCTGCACACTGAAACAAATCTTAGGCATACCTACAGCAGAGACAAGGAATGACAAGAAATGTTCATATGGTGTCAGATAAGTTAGGCAACATCATGTTGTTTTCATTCCTGAAGCTACACTTGAATAAGGAAGAAATTTTGTGTAGGCTGTTCTCTTGGAGCTATATAACATGAAAATGTTATTTCATTTACAGTAAATAAAATGACTTTCCCTTTTGCATTGGCATAGATTATTATTGGTTATTCCTACACTTTGCCTGGAGTTGTCCAATGGTACCTTAACACACAATATACCTATTTTATGTGTCTGTGTAAGCAATATATCAATAGTGCAGGAACCTGACCTCATTTGCTGACTCTTCCTTGTTGCTAACCTACAAAGCGAGGTTGTAGAACCAGGAATCTAATTAATCCCCCTCCAATAATTAAGTTGACTTTTACAATAGATCAGTTTAATTAAATAAACCATTTATGCTGTGTGTGCATGCTTCCACACAAAACCCCTTCCTTCACTTTGCCTCCTCACAGCAAATAAATAAAATAAAGGAACGATCTTACCTAATCCAAAGCATTCCTGAAGGAAGATGGGGAACGGCAGGTGCCTCTTCCCCATTATACCTACAAACAAGCAGGCGCTGTTAAGGTTGTCAGCCGAGTCCTTTGTTTCCTTTCTATTTTTGGGGTATAAATCCATGGTTCCACCTAGATCAGCAGTTTTACAGCAAAGCATGCAACCTAGTACAACCTAAGTTGATCACGTTTCTAAAGCTAGACTATAGGTTTGGTGGTCTTTATATTCCCTAGTGCTCTATAATTCAAGTTAATATAAACATTGAGGATAATATAGGAATCAGATCATTAATCTATTTAGTGTAAAAACCAGGTTAGTTCTTAGCATCAGTTGCAGCCTTGTCAGACTCAACCGGGCATCTCAGATGATGTAGGCTAGTGGCACTTCTTTCCATTGTGCCTTGTTTTAAATGTATAGAAACGTGCTTGCTTACATTGTTAGGAGCTACACTTTCATCTCTTACTTCAACTGACAGGTGAGAAAAGGGCAAAACTAACAAGGGGCTATTTGATTATAGATTTCTATGTTGTGTGAAAGCACTATCACACTGCATGGAACAATGGCATCAAGGACTGTTGAAAGTAATTAGGAATTATCTTGCCATCTATTTCTGAGGTTCAGTAAGACAAGGGATAAATAGAGGTTGTAGAGATGTCCATCACTGCCCTTGCAGAAAGTTTGCTAATTTCTTCCAACAAAAGCTAAGCCTGCCATGCAGATCCATGAGTTTAGTCTAAGCATTGTTTTCAATTGCACGAGAATCTGGTATAGCCCCCCTCTCCACATCTAATGCATGTGTTCCTCCCAGAATTTTGCTAATAGGAAAGTTCATATTTCCAGGTGTATGAAATGGTACTTCCTACTGCATAATTCTTTTTTACAACTGCAAAAAATCTTTTTAGCTGTACATAAGAACAAGCCCATTTTCAGCAAATTTAATTAAACTTATATTAGGTATACGTTGTGTGTTTAGTCGCGAAGTTGTACCCAACCCATCACAACCCCATGGACAACATTCCTCCAGGTTCTCCTGTCCTCCACCATCCCTTGGAGTCCACCCAAGCTCATACCCACCGCCCCAGTGACTCCATCTAGCCACCTCAACGTCTGCCATCCCCTTCTTTTGCTGCCAATCGTTCCCAGCATTAGGGTCTTCTCCAGTGAGTTGTTCCTTCTTATTAGGTGGCCAAAGTATTTGAGTTTCATCTTCAGTACCTGGCCTTATAAAGAGCAGTCCGGGTTGATTTCCTTTAAGATTGACTGGTTTGATCTCTTTGCAGTCCAAGGGACTATAGATGTGTGAGAGGGATACAATTCTGAAAAATACACTTTATGTTAGGATGGGGAAAGAAGAATGATATCAAGCCCCTACACTCACAGTTCTAACAGGAGCGAAATATGTAAATTGCATGAAGTGCAACTGTGCTTGCATGGAAAGCAACTATGGAGGGTTGGGGGTCTGCACCCCTTCCCTGCCACAACCAGAGGTGGCCTGGCCACATAGCTGTATTCCTTACAGAATTACACTTCCCCACTTATCAAACAGCTGTTGGGCAGACTAGGAAAGTGTTATTCTGCTGGGAAACAAGGTACACACTCCCCACATGCCTTGTTTTCCAGCAGAGTTTCTAGGAACTGGGTGGTAAGATAGTGGTGGAAGCTGCATGGTGGAGGCAGGGGACCTACTGGGAGTTGCATGTGGCTGACCTATGGGATAACTGCTGTTGGTTCTTTTCTGCTCCTGTGGACAGAGAGTAAAATTTATTGATTGATTTTTTTTGTAAGCTGCCCATGAGCATTGTACTCCCTGTGTGAATCTGCCTCTGGAAGAATAAAATAATAGGAATATCTAGGTAACAGTCTGCATCTTTACTTTCTCGCCAAGTAGATGTGCTCCTTTAGAACGCCTATCATGACCTTTTCTGTGAAAGACTCTATTCTGAAGTTAAGTGGTGGCTCTGTTAAAAGTTGGCTGAGTGTGTGTTCATTAGCATGCATGAAAATTCTGCAAATGAAGTTTAAATAAAACTGGTAATTGCACTATTTGACTGCGTGATTCTGAAGCGGTGTGCTTTCATCAGTGGCCATTGGGGAAACGGAGTGCAAATTTACTCGGCAGATTTGAGATGCAAAGTTCGGCCTGTTCTTCACATTTAAGCATGCATTTGGAGCACAAGCTCACTCTTGTGTTTCCATAATTGCTAATGGAGATCCTGGCGCAAATTAATGCAAGTGTGTGTGAGCAGTCCAAAGTAGCTTTTAGGTGCACTGATGAACAGTAAAATAAAGACCTCCTTATTACTGGAGCAACTGGCAAGCCATACAAATTGGAGCTGTTAACTAAATTTAACAGGAAAAAGATTTGCACAGCTGAAAGAGATCCGGCAGACAACTTACATCAAGAATATGTCTAGCCAGCTTTTGTAATAGCAGAAAGGAAGAGGCTCCTTTATTCAGCGGCCAAATGCTCATGGACATGTCCTATAAACTTTCCTAATATTTAACACTTCCCCCTCTTTGTTCTTTTAAACACCTTTCACCTCTTTACGGACTACCTCCCAGCATTAGTCATTTCATTTGTAGTCATGTGCATGCTGACCTGGAAGTAAGCCAGATAGTTTGGCCATCCATTCTACATTTTGGAAGGTTTTCCTCTGCTTCAAAGGTGGCTCTATCTAAGTCTGCTTTAATGATAAAGAGCCATTAAAGAAGAGTCCCATTGATAGTGAGCATCTGATAGCAACTGGAGCAGGCACACAGGTCTTCCTCACTGCAGTGTTCTTTGCCTACTTGTGAATACACATTAGAGAAAGATCTTGACCATTAAGAGGGTATTTGCTGGATAGTAAATGGGCATACGCGGCACTGTGTGGAATATTTAATTCTGTTTCCAGCCAGTTATTGAAAACGCAATGTGCTCAAAAGCTCTAGCAGGGAAACAGCAACCTCCTTCAGGTAAACTCATCAGGGAAGTGTGATTTGATTTTGATTCCCTCCTGAGTATACATTTGATGGCAATTTGCTACTTTGTAATGCAAAATAGCCTCCACTTTATCTTTGAATGAGACCATGGGCAGAGACAACATAGAAACAGAGTGCATCAGAAGAGACCTCTGGGGCCATCTAGTCTGACCCCCGGCTCCAGCCAGCTCTGCTCATGACATGCCTACCATGTGCAGTATTACAGTATGGCTCAGGTTAAGGGCCAAACTGGAGCCATAGGCTGGCATTTGCCTGCATATGTGAGGAGGCCCAAGTTCATGACAAGGATACCAGTACAATATCCCCAGGTGCTTTTATAGCCTTTGGCACACTTCACCATAAATGTTGCAAGCACAATCAGCTGAGTGGACTTGCAAGCTTTCTCATGACCAGGGATGCTGTTCCAGATCATGGAGGAACTGTGTTCAAGCAAATGTACTTAACTATTTCTCTGCAAACCATCATGCTGTGTGTATAAAGAGTTACAGAGGAACATGATGTGGAAGAATGTTGGTATAGGGCATGTCCTCATCCCTACTATTCTTTCAGCCCTTGTGTGTGCAGGCTATATGGCTGCATTTGACTTGGATGTGATGCCAGCTGCATGGGTACAATTAACACGTACATTTTTGTTATGTAAACAATAGCCACAAGGGAACCTGAACATCACTAGAAACAAGAGGGTGATGAGGGTGGGTTCATTTACTTCATGCTCCCAATGCTTGCCCTCAAGCTACTAATTTCATCCAGAGGGCAGCTTATAAGGGTGCTTTTGTTGTGACCACAGCAATAAAGTTTTCCCCCACCCTTCTCATTGCTGGCCATCTGGATCTTGCTCAAGCCCTGTTTCTGTGCATGCTCTTCTACAGCTATTTGCATAACCAAAAAAGTGCACATTACGTGCATTCATGCATGACAACCACAAATAATTCATCCCTAAAAATAATACTTTTGACCTGCATAGCTGCTCTGTCTGTTAGGCTTGATGTGTTCCTATCACGTACAATATTGCTTGAGATATGGTTTATTCTTTTTTTAATTTTCCCACATTGCATATTTTTAAATCAGTCTAAGCTCTTTTTTAAATCATCTTTTCCCTCCTTGTGTACACAGCAAGTATGGAATTTCACAACACTTGGTAAAGAAATCTGCCTTGCACTTCAGCATGACTGACAGAGGGACAGTGAGCTCTCATCATGGTCCCCTTAGCTTCAACCTGGCTTTGCACACAGCTTCTTCAGATGGAATTCATTTCAGCCGTACTAGCTCAGCACATCAGCAATGTCACACAATCCTCACATGCCCCTGATGGGCTGAGGCAGTACAATGGGGGAAGGGGAGTATTAGTCTTTTCCCGCAGGGGAAAAACAGTGTGAACTTGCATGGAAGAAGCTTTGCTGCTTTCTTTGTTACCTTACATTTTCTAACATAAGGCCTTGTAAGCAAGACAAGCAGGACCTGATATTATGCCAGTCATTATTCCTCACTGAGGTTGTTTCAGTTTTCATTCTGTATTGTAGAATTTGAATGGGAAAAGCTTATTTAAGGATGTTTTAAGGCAAGGAATATAGTGCCTTATATTTTTTGTGACCAGAATAGAAGATTCAATGTAATATGTTTGGAATGGCCACAACATGAGTTGCAGAGTTGGTCACTACAGGGATCTAAAATGTTTAATGTTTACTGGCAGGGCACATGGCGTTATATAAGGGATCTGGGAGACATTTCTCAATGGTGGAGTCCATGCTTTACATGCAGAAGATGCCAGGGACAATCTTGGCATATCTAGTTCAAAGGATCAAAAGCCACATATGTTAGCAATAACCTTTGCCTGACAGGCCTGGAGAGCTACTACCAGTTGAAGTAGACTAGGCTGGGCTACATGGACAAATAGTCTGACCTGAAATAAAACAGGTTCCTGGGTACTTCTTTGCCGCTTGTCTAGTTAAAGAAAATATTTGTGGCTCTGTTGCATAGAAATGTTCTAACAACAACAACAATAATAATAATAATAATTGTAAGTAGCAATTAATATGAATCTTGCTTGTGTTACATGTTGTTTCATGATGATCCTACCCACAAGTGAACTGCAGTCTATGTAGGCATGGCTAGGGGGACAACATGTGGATAATGTCATCCTTATTCTTATACGTGCAGAAATGTATATACAGAAGAACAGCACACCTTATAACCTGTATGTTAATTCCACATTAATTCCTATGTTAAGATGCAATATAATAAGTGCAGCATATTATGTAAAGAGATCGGTTTCTTGCTTGTAACAAGTTGCTTAGATAGACTAATCCAGTTCTGAGGTGGAGAAGTTAAGGTGTGTGTGGAGTTGACTGATTCAAGGCTTCCGAGTGGAGTTTCTCAGACAAAGGATGAGAATCTGCCTTTGGAAAGGATGGAAATTTGCCGGGGTGGGTAGGGGAACAGTTCAGCAAGAACTCCTTGACCAAGCAAGCTAGCAGTGGGAGAAGCAAGCTGCTCAATTACAAGCTCTCAGGTTTGCCTGCTGTCTAGCCCTCAAACAGCCAAAAAAAATGCTGAGGGATGGAGTCAGAAGCTATCCTGAAAGGGAGGGACAGAAGGGAGTTTTCATTTTGGATTTGACTCTTTACTTGGCATATGTTTCTCCTACAACTTTAGTAGATAGCTCTCTAGTGTCCATACTCTTCTGTAACCAGTTAAATGTCACTAAAAGAGCTGTACTTCAAAGCTTTTGATTTGGGTTTGATAAACAGAAGGAAAGAGGGAAGGACTAGCCCTCAACACAGCCCATGGTTCTGGAAACTCTTGAAGAATTGGGTTTGGACATACCAGCTCTAGGCCTGAGGTGATTTTGGACAGTGTCCTCTGATGGGCTCCCTCATTTGCAGTAGCCCTGTATAACTTAGCTCGCAGCACCAAACAGCTGGGTCTGGGAGCTACCATAGTAACTTTTCCGAAGGCCCACAGTGGTGCATCACTGCTAGGCTGTTCTGAGAAATAAAAGAGCTGCTTGTCCAAAGGGCTGGGCATAGAGCAGATATCAGCCATGGGTTGATATCAGATATCAACAAGATCCAGGTCTAGAAGCCATCCAAGTATGCTGGGTACTGCTGCTTGGCCTGGTTTGGATATGGAACACCTGAGTTCAGAACTCTGCTTACTAGTAGTTATTAATTAGCAATTATTAGCAAGCTATTTTTAAAGGACATTTGAGATAAGATATGGGAAGCCTTCAGGATTAATGATTAGAAGATGATAACCAGAGCTGGTGCCAAGGGTAGGCTTGTTTGGTCGTCTGTCAAAGGCCTAGATTCAGCAGGGGCCACTAGTATCTGCACCCTGAAGCTGCTGTTCCTTTGCATCACTGCAACCTGCTTGTCACCCTCCTCATCTAGCTTAGACATTGGTATGAAGGAGAAGCAGAAGATGCCACTGGCTACTTGCTCACTGACTTCCTGTCTGTCAGGAAAGCATGACTGCAGGGGTTAGAAAGTGGATGAAGAGCAATATCAGCTAGTAGTAATGGTGTTGAGAAGTAATTACGGAGAGAGTGGCCCTATTTAGGGTGTCCTGCTTAACATCCTCAAAACTTGGAGCAAGCACTGGCTACAACAGTAAAAAGAGGTTCATTGTGTCTATACTAAGACAGAGGAACCAGGTAGTGCAGTCTTGCACACAGTGACTTAGAGTTAAGCCTCTGAATGAGCATGCCTGTGATTGCAGTACGAGTATATACATTAGAGAAGAGAAAGATCAAATTAACACCAGGGTCATACCTTTCTGCCTTTTGTTTCTCCCCATTCTTCAAATCTCTTTAAAAACCTAAAACATCCTAAAGAACTTGAAAAAGCTTTCAAAAACCCACCCCTCTTTGCAAAAAGGAAGAAAAGTGCCAAGTAAACAGAAGAAATTGGTAAGAAATTGGTATTGGTAAATAGAAGAAATTCTCCACGTACAGGGTCACGATTTTGCTCTTTTACGAAGCCCCTTAATAGGTCAGGTTTTCGCCTGAATTTACTGCAGTGAAAGTACTTTATTCCACCTGCTGATTTTTCTGTGCCTGCTGAAATGACAGACAATCCGGGTGTTTCCTGTTTGGGGCTACTTAGCACTGGATCTGTGCTTAAGAGGCAAATCCATATGGATCAGCAAGGCTGAGGCTCAGGAACTACTCCCAGTGGAAATACAGTTTTCAAGAGAGCTCAGGAAGCTTTTCAAAGCAATTCTACTGCTGTGGAAACAGCAAAGTGCCCATTATTTCACAAACCCCATCTGTTAACAGCACATTAAAATAGAAAAGGTGTAAAGGAGGAGATTCTAGTTTTCACTGGAGGATAAGCTATTGAGTTGGCTTTGTGGCATGCTACACAGATCTATCAGAATAGTAGGGAGGGCAAAGGGAAATATAAATATATTGGGATCTTTTCTAGAATTGTCAACTCATTTTCTCGCAGACCCCTGTGAGTTTAACAGCTGCTGTACAAGCAAAAAAAGAAAAAAAGTAACTGGTAACTGCCATGAGAATAAGGGGGTGGTAGTGACAGAGGTGGGGAAACCTCCTGCTAGGGATGTCATGCTAAGCACCTGCAAAGAACCGTGACTGAGGAATCGCAAACACCAAGTAACAGTCTTGCATAGAAAAGCCTTAGAAACACGATCAGCAATTATTAGTTTTACATTTATACTTGTTATGGCTTTGGGAGCCAAGTTCAGGGCTAAGTACTGGCTGCAATATGCTGGGATGTATAGAACTTGCATAGGGCTGTACCCTTCCATGTTGTAACCCTATTTGGAGCCAATTCTTCCAGCTTGCACAGAGGGACTCATTATGGCAGAGAAACTCACACTTTAAGTTCTTTCGGACACTTGAGCTACACTGCAATTAAGTTATGTTTCAGTTCAGTGTTGTATACCAAGGCTTTGGAACCTCTAAGTCCATTTTACCAAAGCATGTTCCTGGTAGACATTCCTGACATTCCCTCTGCCGGGATGCTCTTACTAAAATAATTGTGGTGTTTTGTAACTATGACTTTCAGGGCAACATGTGACCTTATGTCCATGTGTCAAGACAAAATACCAGTTAGGTGAATATCGCTGTGTGTGTGGGTACATTTGTGTATCTGCATATGTGTGGAGAAAATCTAGATGGTAGAGAAAATGGAATGGAGTGTTGTGGAAGAGGGCATGGCTGGCTAATTACACCACAACATAATGCAGTCACACTTTTCCTTTAATAGCACTGCAGCCCAGACCTGTGCAGAATTTGGCACATCTAAACCCAGTGAATCAATGAGCTTTGGTGCGCCCAACAATGCATTAGACTAGACTATTGATGGTGTTTGTCACATTGCAGTAGACAGCAATCCACTTTTCTGAGAATTTACAGCAATACACTGAAGGATACATGAAGTGTTTTTGTGAGGCAAAACTGTTAACATGCTGTAAGCTACAAAGCATTGATACAATATTTATCTTGTGTCACCTACTCCTAGCAGATATAAGCTCCGTTCATGGACTGTGAGTGTGCTTTTGTTTTCATAAAAAACGCTATGAGTATTGGGAAATGGTTTAAATTTGGTGTTTGTGGATAAGGGTTGGGGTGGGGACATGAGAGGGATAATTCCCTTGGGAGGAAGTCTACTTCTCTTGGAACTTTTTTTAAATCCTTAGGTATTTGAGCGGGGGGAAAACACCTCTTTCCCACTTTTACTATGAATTCCAGTCTGTGTGAAATGAACCTATTTTGTTTAAAAGATGTATATTCTTTCCGCCCAGTGATTGGTTCCCAAATGCTATTTTTAAAGCTCTCAGAAAGGACTGGTGCCAGACTTTTAAGAGTCCTCCAAGTATCCTTTCTTTCATTCCAGCAGTAGCAATCTTGGGGATGGACAGGCTTGGTGCTCTTGTCTGGTTGCTGCCCTTTGTTTGAGTGGTCTTTGTCCTTCTCAGGGAGCCAGCGATCTCCCCATGTGAAGGCTGGCTTACACAGGAGGAGCACACGGGGCGTACACAGGCATTGCCATCAGGGCAATCGCTCTGGGAAGCCTGCTTTGTCTCTTGTCTTCTTCTCTCCTCTTATCTTGTTCCTGATATCCCTAAGGATTTTCAGCAAGCTCCACTCTCTCCTCACTCCTCACCACACACACAACTCTGGGACATTCACTGTCCTACCAATCTTCCAGAAAACTTTTCTGGACAGATGCCCAGACGGGTACTCTTGAGAACATCTGCCCTGCAGGACATGTGCCCTCTGTCCCTGCCATGGGCACCTGCGTTGATGCCTCCATGTGTCTGGTTGCGGAGGAGAAGTAGTCCCCTCTATTGCATGCCAGTCCCGTGCATGGCGAGTCATGGGCACACGTACAGTGAGCAGATGTGTGTGCGCTTTGTGTCGGCGTGGGAAGGGAGTGTCTGTGTAGCGTGACCGTGCTGCTTCAGTGAGTAGGCAGTCCCTTTGCCGTGCAGCAGAAAAACAAAACCAAGCTGGCTGAAGTCGCATCCAGAGGCATGTGGGCACCAATGACGAAGAGGCAGGCAATGCAGGCAGGAGCAGTGCCCTCTGGGATTGATTTTAAGCCACCAGGGCTGATGGGATACATGCCCCTATTTGAGGAGAAGATGGAGAAGCATGGAAAGCATGCATGTGTGCATGGAAACCATGTGCACATGTGAACCAGAACACTAGCTGAGTTGCCGTGCTGCACAGTTACCATGCCACATTCCTTATCATTATTCCTATACCATTGCTTACCATTCATGCAGTGAACACAGCCATTTTATGAATTGGCTTGAGGTAGGATATTAAGGCGCTTCTAATATGCAATTTCCCCAATTCTGCTGAGGAAAAAAAGGTAGGTATACTATTGTGGCTGCGGCTCCCATTCCTCAGCAAAGCTGTTAGTAGGCTCAGTGGATGGCTTGCATTGGGATGTAATCTGGCCCTGCTCCGATTTCCAGGAGTGGACACTACTAAACAGAATCCTTTCTCCTAGTGGTTTGGACCCTAGTGCAACCTCCTTCCCTCACCTTGGCTCCTCAAGCTGCTTTTAATTTTTAAAAAAGATTATCGGGAGGTCCATCTAGAGAATTGAGGTGTGGCAGCCATCCTATGGGTATGGCCAAAAACATTTCCTGCCGAATGTGTGTGTTTAGATGATAACGTGTTAAGAACTACCATGGCTGTTTTGTGCCAGAACGTCCTCTGCCCCAAGACCTTGCCAGTTAAACTGTCCAAGCAGCCAGTAATACAACAGGAAATGTTTGGATATCTGAAATTGGTTGCTGAACCTAGCTGTAGGGGTATTTGGCTGGGCTGGAAGTTTAGGGAATTTGATTTGAGGTAAAAGATGTCTTCAGAGACTTGTAACAGGAACAGTGTCCCTTGAGTTATAAACTTCCCCCTCGCCCTCCCCCCCAAAAAAGAATTATTAATCCCTTGTGTACAAAATATCCATTTAATAAGTTACTTGTTTAATTGTTCATCTTGTCTCTAGCCTCTTATATCAGCTACTAATATTCTGGCAAAATCGGTGGCAGAGGAAATGCTCATCTTAGTGAATTCAGAATTACAGTGGCAGAGTGCCTTAGGCCAAGTAGTATTAACCTTTGCTTGAAATAACAAGCCCCATTGGTGACGGAAGTGAAGGAGCAGTTTCTTCATAGGTGGTGGCAGTAGTGGGGAGAGGAAATCCTTCATAATTGTGCTTTTAAAAAAGTACTCAAAGTGGACATTTAAACATAAAACATAAAAAATACAATTTAGTAGAAAGTTAGATAAAATACATAGTGGACTCTGCAGGAAAGGAACTGTAGAATTAGACTCCTTTGAGACTTTGGAGAAGCAACTGGAGATCCCTAAGGATGCATTTTTGGTCTTGGTTCATTCAGTAGCTTCATTAGGGATGTTGAAGGTAAGAGTGTGTGGATGTTAAGAACGTTGGCAACTCTTATGTGAGAGGCCTCACTGATATTGAAAAAGGATTGGGAAATTATACAGACTTAATCAGATGACTTCATGAAATGAAATAAGTGCAATTTAATGAAATTCTGTAGTGCAGAATATGATCATAATTCTGGCACTTAAATCCCCATGTAAAAGCAAAGTTGTTTATTATCAGTAGGAAACAGAGGAGGCAAATATGGTGGCATTCCTTAAAATACTGGAGATCATTGTGAGCTTCGACTATGGAGAAGCAAGTCAGCTGGTAGTTAAGGTTAGTTGGATCACAGTGATGTAGAAGACACATACAGAACACCCTGATCCCTGAATTTTAAACTGTTTAATCTTTAAACAAGACCTTTGTTTATGAAGTAGCTGTCTTCAGAAATTAATTATCAGATGATCATAATATAATGGTCAAGATTGTTTTGGACCACCAGTGTTGCATAGGTTTAAAGAGGGCAAACACAATTCTCAAATGTGTTAATACATTTCAAGAGGATAACAAATGAATTACGGCAGGCTTAAGTTATCAAGACTACAATCCTCAGCACACTTATGTGTGAGAAACCACCCACTGAATGAGCACCATTTAGTGGAAAGGTGGCATCCCAAGTTAACAAATAAATGCATGATAAATAATAGAAACCATGAAATGTCCAAGTAAACATGCATAAGAATTGTGTTGCACAGTTTATAAGAGCTAATGTTACCAAAGCTGTGTGTCATAAACCAAACCTGCTGCTGGTCACAAACACGAGACAAGGTTGCCAAATTTATTCCTTTGTTTACACGGTTGGCTGTATCTGGATCGGACTCTTCTTTCTTGTGTTAATGAATACAGATGTGCTCCTGAAGATCTCCATCTGGTTTTGTGCATTAAATGTGCAAGCACAGATGTTTAAATCAAATATTGATAAATACAGCTTGGAATACAAAGGCTTCTCTTGTAAGCAAAACTTGTGTAGGTGCATAGTTTGTGATGCATCATTCAGTTTTCTGGTTTTCCATCTGTTTGCATCACCTCTTGGAGGTGGGTAGGATGTGAGATGTAAGCCCTGTGCTTAAATTGCATCAGAAATCAACCTTGGAACTTGTTTTCAGAGTGCACTTTCAGTCTTGGACTGCACTAAGGACATATAATTCTAACCAACAATAATCTCCCAGCTCAAGGCAAGTCCCCTTTCCAAACATAGCTGTTCCACATGGGTGTGGATTCATGCACAGCATTTTTAATCTTTTACATGTTGCTCCCCACCCAGGTCAGATATATTTATCTGATATAGAGTTTGTAGGTATAGAGATCAGGATATTTTCAAGATCCATGTCAGTAACCTGAGCTTCTCATATCTGTGGATTAGCCGGGACTTTCTTTTATTCCATTTGTGGGTTTTTTGGAGATGAAGGTAGGTATAGGTATATGGGATCAGAAAATAGAACTACTGAGTCAGAAGTCACAGCTTTGGGCAGGCTTGAGCTACAACAACCAGTGACTAATTTCTTGAGCTGGTGTTCAAATTAATCAAAGAGTCATAATGTCAAAATATCTTGAGCAGGCACTGGCTCTTGAGTGATGAAATAAACCTGCTTGTCATTTGATCCCAGATGTGTTGTAGCTCACTAAAAGGGTAACCTTGGATGCCTTGCTTCAACTTTTGACTCAGTTATGAACTCACTGTCCAGCTGCTGTCTTACCTATGTGGTGGTGATGATGATGTGCATGTAATCATGTGCATGTTCTTTTTATACAGATATGCTGAAGTACACAAAGGCAGAAATGTTAATCTTGTTATTCACTTTGCATTGCCATTTAAACCAGGCCCTTGCAGTGGATCCGGACCCTATCATCTTCCATTCATCTTCCTCTTGTTTTTTTCCCACCACTACTCTTGCCTTTTCTTCTTACTGCTGAAAATCCATCCAGGAGAAAAAGAATAGATGCACAATGCCTTCAGACAGGTTACTATTAGGAGTCCTCCACTGAAAGTACTCGTCATGAGCTCAGACTACAGTTTACACTGTATTTGTAACAGTGCATGAGTCTTTGGACTTCACTCCAATAATGCAGGGTTTGACCCACAATACAAAAGTATGCAAATTTTGTTGTGCCTCCAAAATTTACAATCTACATGTCCATAAACATGTTTACTATTTATTTATTCTACATAGATGTTTCTGCAAATGCTTTCACAAAAAAAAGTTGCCATCATAATCCTCTATTTGCTGTTTTGTATATCTTTCTGAAAACTTCATTTCATAGGCTCAGATAAACAGGATTCTCCCCCCAACCCCCTGCATGAACCTTTTTGTTTTGTTTTGTTTGATTTGCAATAAATCAGAGAAGCTCAAGAACTGCTAGGGGCAAGAAGATGAAATTTGACATGGATTTACCATTTATTTGGGAGGTCTTTCCATGAAAATTGCTTAGGACTTAACTGATCCATTGAAAGCAGCACTTTGTGCAAGTGAGAAAGTAAGTTTTCTGCTAATCTATTTTAGGAAAGTGAACCACAAGCAGAAGATTTTGTATATTGTTTACATTGGGGTTGGTAAGTGGAGATCACTTGCTTACCTGGTTTACTGGTTCATTACCAAAATGAATATTGTAAAGTGCATTCCAATGCATATATTCTCAGAAATAAAAACCATTTGAATTCAATGAGAATTACATATGTATAGGACTGTAGCCTCAGGTTTAGGTCCCCACCCGCCCCGGCAGAAGTTAGAGGAAAACGTCCTTGCTTAATTTGAAGCTAAGTCAAGGCAATGCACATTTCAAAGTTTGCCTGATCTTTCTTTGAACATAGCCTTACAAGGTGTGACCATAAGTGTTATTCCCCCTACCCACAATAGTACCGCATTATGGACATAGTTCCAGTTGTTGGCATTCTAATAATGCCATCCATCATCACTGCTACCACCACCAAGATTCATAAAAAGATAAGAACTATATTGAGTCAGATCAAGGCCTGTCTACCTTAGCTTTCTCTACACACAGTGGCCAGCGAGCTATCTATGAAACCCACACACAGGACATGAATGCACACCATCCTCTTGTCCAAGTGTCCAATCCCCTTTTGAAATTATCCAAATTAGTGCCAATCACTACAACTTGTGGATGTGAATTCCATAGTTTAACTGTGTTAAAAAAGTAATTTTATCTGTCCTGAATCTTCCACCAAACAGCTTCATGGGATGACCCAAATTTCTAATATTATAAGAAAGGAAGAAAAGAGCCTATTCACTTTCTTCACATCACATAATTTTGTACAACTCTATCTTGTCTCCCCTTATATGCCCTTTTTTAAATAAAAAGCTAACCATTCCAGATGTTTTAACCTTCCCCCTAGCAGAGTTGCTCGGGTCCCTTGATGCCCCTTCTGCACTTTTTCCAATTCTACAATATCCATTTTAAGTGTAGTAATCCGAATGCAGTATATAGTATTTCAAGTGTGGTCACACCAGTGAACTATGTAGAGGGGGATGATATCAACAGTTTTGTTTTCACTTCTTTTTCTCATTCAACATCTATATGAAACTGCTGAGTTGAGCTTTGGAGTGCATTGCCATCAGTAGGCTGATGACACGTAGCTCCATTTCTCCTTTTCATCATCAATAGGTGAGCCTATGAATGCTAAACTGGTGGGAACCTATGATAATGGAGTTGATGAGAGCTAAGCCTAATTGAGACTCAATCCAGATAAGAGTGAGAAGACATTGGTGGGTGATTCCTTTGACTGGATGGGGGTGGGGGGGTTGTTCAACCTGTACTAGATGTGGTTGTATTCCCCCTGAAGGAGCAGGTTTGTAGCTTGATCCACCTTTGTCACTTGAGGCACAGAGGAGGTATCAGTGGCTCAGAATGGATTCTACCACCTTTCTACCACCTGAACCCCTACCTGGACAAGGATAGCCTGGCTTCCGTAATCTATGCTCTGGTACTCTCTAAATTACTGCAATGCACTCTAGGTGGGGCTGCCCTTGAAGACAGTTCAACATTGCCTCTCTGAATAGCTGTCTAAAGCTGGTAATAAGTTGGATGAGGAGAAATAAATTGATGTTGAATCCAGACAAAACTGAGTGCTTGCTGTTAAAGGTCCAGGATTAGAAGTGTTCTAGATGGTGTCACACTTCCCTGAAAGACTGTGTTTGCAGTTTGGTGGTGCTATCTGACACAGCCCTTCAGATGTCAGCTCAGGTAGAAGCCATGCTCAAGAGTGTCCACTGTCACCTCCAGCTTATTCACCAAATGCATTCCTTCCTGGAGGATAATGACCTGAAAATGGTAGTGTTGGTAACTTCTAAGCTTGATCTCTGCAGTGTGATCTATATAGGCTACCTTTGTGCTTACACTGGAAACTGTAACTAGTACAAAATATGTCAGCAAGGGACATCATGGGACTGGTCTCTGGGACATCATGAGGAGACCACATGTCACCTATATTCTATATTCTGGCTTAGTTAAGTCACATTAAGCTTCAGGTTAGGGTTTGTGTTAGAGTTAAGAAAGCATGGCACTCTCTGCATGTCCAGGGGCCTGAAAATATGCTGGATGGGGCTGACAGAAAGGCTTGACTGCTCTCATGTTTAATGTGGGCACATTATATTGGCCATATGGCTAGGTTTCAGCATGGACAAAGTATCAAGTTTGGGTTAGGGTCAGTGCTGGGAAAAGGTGGCTCTATCTGCTTCTTCTTGTGCCTTGAAGATGTTCAGCTGGGCAAAACAATACACTTAATATAGCACTTAGGCAATTTTAGGCATTTTAAAAGTAAATAAATATTACTGGAAACACTATATGAGCATCCCATTCTGAATTTCAAAACCCCTCTATAAAAAGCTTTTCTACACATCTATAAGTGTATAATTGGACACCATTATCTCAGTGTATTATGGAAATATTGACTGATCAAGGGTACAGAACAGCCAGTTGAAGGACTGTGGGACTTGCCCCATTTCCAGAATGGCGTATTCACTGAAGTTATAATAAACAGCATCAGAGATGTTTCACTGACAAAGGGAATGTCCAAGTGAGAGTCTTGAATTCCTCTGCCCAATACTTTTTTCAGGAACTTTAGTATTTGTAAAGTGGGAAATGTATTTGTAGATAAAACATTTAATGCTCTAAATATCAGGTTAGCAAAATTTACGGAAAATGCCATTAGCAATATATGATGAACAGCTAGAAACAATATCGGTATCTTGCATATTCTATGACATATTTAGAATTTTCAAGAAAAAGAAAACAGCAAAGAAATCAGTGATATATATATGTATGTATGTATGTATATACTGTAAGAAATAACATAAAACATCAGGATTTAAAATGCTTGCAATAGGTGCTCATGGGATTATGCTGCCTCCATGAAAATGCTGCAAGCATAAAGAGAATAATTCCAGCTTTAAATTAAGTAGTTTGGAGAAACATGTTCTGGTATTAAATGGTAAAGCTTCTGAGTTGTTCCTAGGATACTTTCTGTAGGAAAGGGGAAAGAAATTATGCTGAATGCACAGGTTTGAAAGTAGAGAGATTATTATTATTTATTAAATTTGTTTGGGAGCAGCCTATTAGCATCATGTTCTAGTCCTATTGGAGACTTCTAGTATTGGCGAAGATTCATAGGAGGTAGCTACAAATATTCACATAAAAAGCAGGAAAAAGTTACTATTTTTGGTAGAGTTGTTGTGAATAACTACAAATAGATTGTGCTGCATTAAAAAGCTTATTATGCAAATAAGTAAGGCTCTGTAAAATATATTGTTTCTTGCAGTTAGATTAGCTACAAACTATACTTACTTTTGTATCCCATGCTATTATATTCTGTGTGAATTTGTTGGGGCCTAGATAAGGGGGTATAATACTGCAGTATAAGAAAGGTTCAAATCTCTGAAGCTTCTGAAATTCCAGTGCCATGCAATGCTATTGCTGACATAGTGCAAAGAGAAGCGAGGACTTAATCTCCTTGTCCACCTGTGAAGTGCTTTTTGCTAGATGGGCCTTCCATGGGCTATGACTGGATCTTCTTTTCCAGGTTCAGAACTCTGGATTTAAAGAAGTAGACTTACAGTACAACATACCCTCCTCAGTTGCTGTAGAAAAGCCTTATGAATATTCTGTAAATATATATCATATGTACCCTACATTTCAGGTCTTCACGAAATTTATTGGCTTAAGTGGGGCTTTTCCTTAGAACAAAGGTGGAACATGGTTTAAAATCAGAAAGTTGTCCTATTACATTTTGTGGTTCTGGTGAGGACGTTTAGTAATAATTCAAATATTTTATATTCCAGTTTTCTGTACATCAGGATCCACAAGCCTGATCCATCAGGATTGAAGGCAAAATAAAATGTGATTAAATAACAATAAAACCACCAGCAAAAACATCAGTCCAATTGCTGAAGCACCAGTAAGACAACAGAATAATCAAAAGCAACAACTCGATGACAGTTATCCCCAGTAAAATGAAACTGTCAAATTAAAATAGTTTTCACTAGCTTATGGAACTCTTGAAGCTCAGGGGGCAGGTGAAGAGTCACATAAGCTAGTCACTACCATTGAAAAGGCCATACTGCTTATCCTGCTATCAGTTGCACAGGAGGTGGCTACAACACAAAGCAGAACTCCAGATGATGATCTGAGTGAAGGGTCTGTTCAAACAGCAGAAGGCAGACTCTGGAATCTGGAAATACCTTTTTGGAACAGTTCAATTAGATCCATTTCTTCTACACTGCAATTTCAAATAACTTTAAAACTGGTTTGATTGCTATGGCTTCAGTTAAATAGCTGTAGGATTTAACACTTCCCAGGGGGTTATTTAAGTTACAAAGACCTTGGTCATCATAGAGCTACAAATGGACTTGATTTGGAAAGAAGCACTGCCATAAGTCAGTTTAAGTTTCGTGTGCAGTCATGCCAGCCATCCTCCAGCTTTCCCACTGTGAAAACTCCTGATTATAAGACTGATCCCCATGCATTGCTTCGGTTCTGAACGTTATCACCTTTCTTGGTAAGTAAACTTACCTAAAAGCTGAGCTTGCTAGATCAAAGCAAATTTCTGTGTAGCTCCTGAGTTCTTTGCAAGTTAATTATTAATCTGAAAAGAGGTTTCTTAATTAAGTTTTCAGTTATCAGGGTTTTGTTGGGGAAAAGGGGCACTGATACTATACAAAGTGACTGCAGCAATATAACAAGCTCACCTCCAGGAAGACTTGCATAACCTGAACTGCTAGATCAAATAACTCCTTAGGTGTTATCGGATAACTCAGCTGATGAGATAAATTTTGTAGTACAACCATTTAACTTGTGCACCGTTATTGTGATTATTTACATCATATTGTGTAAACCTATTCATATCATTGAAAAATCAAATCATGAGAACTTGCATGGTGTACAGGTTAGAGCGTTGGACTGGGGACCTGGGAGATCCATGTCCTAGACCCTCACTGGGTGACTTTGGGCCAGTCACTCTCAGCCTAACCTGCCTCACAGGGCTGCTTTTGTGAGGATAAACTAGAGCTATATAAGCCACCTTGGATTTCTCACAAGAGGAGAAAAGGTGGGATATAAATGTGATGTAATATACTGACATTTCCATCTAAAATTTGAATCTGCCAAACTGGAGAAGCATGAAATTCCCATCCATTTTATTACTGCTTCTTTTAGATCCTTCCTCTGTGTGTTGTAGTACTCCAAATGTACATCCCTGTACAGTAGATGACAAAGGTGTGGCAGATAAAATGTTAGGAGGAAGTAGCAGGAGAATTGGAAGTTATCTCTTCTCCTGACTCAAAAGTATATATAAACACACACACACACACACACACACACACTGGTAAAACTTAAAATTCTTCTATTTAATCCCATATGGAAAGCCTTATAAAACCATGTCAGAAAATATATAAATTGGGCATATCTAATCCAAAGTATACAGCACATTCATTATTTTTTCAACACCTTGAATAAGATCCTTCTAGTGGAGAATTAGATGCAACTGTTGCCATGTTGATTCTAATATATTTTACACAACTTCCTGAAAAGGTGGGAATAATCAGTCAGGAGAGAGTCCCTCTGCATGATGTTGCACTGGTTGTTAGATTTGTTTGTTTGTTTATATATTTTCAGTGAAAAAGAGTGCAATTTTATTTTATTTTTTTTCACATGGCAGCTTGGAAAATAAATTAGGAAATGTTATTTGGGTTTTAATTAGAATGCAGTTTGGCTGGAATGCAGTCATATTAATCAGTCTGCTCTAAGAAATAAACACCTACATTTATTGTATCATTTTTAACTCCTCTTCTAATGGCATTTGCACAGGAAAATAGATATGATGTAATGTGATGCCTTTTAACTGGGTGTTCATGAGCTGTGATGGATTACTTTTAATGGTTGGTATTTGCCTACTTCATTAAATGTTCCCTGATAGGCCTGCTATCCAGGGAGGTGGAGAGAAAAAGAGTTTTAATGCTTTTCATTCAGGTGAGCATAATACACTTTGTTTATATTAAGTAGGTACAGGCTATCTAAACTTAAACATTTTTAAAGCCCTGGACTCTTTGCCCTTATATTTCTCTCTCTATCTGGCTGGCCAAGGGCCATTTTCATGCCAGTCTCCATGGTAACCTTTAAGGATAAAATAACAGAAATGTGAGGAAGCTGCTTGCCCATCAAAAATAAAAAATAAAAAAATCTGCCAAAGTCCCGGTGCCAGAGCCCAGGCGAGACAGAATCCCAGAGCATTTTGCATTCCAGGAGAGTTAGGCAGGTTACTACAGCTGGTTTCACTTAAAGGGGCAGTATCTGCCCCAACTCCAGCAGAGCTGGAGAAACAGTTACAACTGGTTTTCTCATATTGAGAAGCATATCTAATAAAATCTCCATATGAATTACTATTTTTCTTTTCCTATTGGCTTCTTTGCATAATAGCATTCTGCTTTTTAGATAGGCTACTTAAAGGCTCTTCAGTTTTGACATTAAACACCACCCCATAAATAACCTAGGGATTTTCCCAGGAAACTGTTTACTGGCAGCTAATAACTTTCCAATACATTTTCTGTGCTAGCCAACTCAGTGGATTACAGTACAATCCTGTGCATGATTATCCAAAAATAAGTCTGTCTGTGTTGATTGGGACTTACTCCCAGTTATGGTAGCAGAGGATTGCAACTTTGTAGGTGGTCATCTGTCCTAATTTATAGAGGACTGCCTTTTGTTTAAAGGACTGTAAGAAAGCAGTCGCCTGTGTTGAGTGCTGTTCAGCTCAAGTCTGTTTTAAAGATAAAGAACCTTTGAAAGAGAGTTGGGACTTGAAGTTGCTTATGAACAGATATTATCGGTGAACAGGCATGGTAAGATATGTTGTGTTTTTTTAATTATAGCAGTTCTAAATTTTATGACACATCTAAATTAACATATACACAGTCTCTGCAAATATATCCTCCTTCTCATCCTTTTTTGGTCTTTGATGTGTAAGTGGCTAATCTAACCCTCAGTTGGAATTGCTATAATTCCAATGAAAAGGAGATGTTAATGATTTTCTAGTTTTGCTAGGGCACAATCCTATGCATATTTAGACAGAAGAGAAAAACATAGCCAATGGACTGATAAGAGCTTAATAAATGGGCAGACTTGTATGGGAGAAGGTGTACCTACAGACACCGTCACCCCAAATTGGAAAGGGGTCAATGTGCATCCCTATGTCGTAACAATATTACCTGTTTATAATTAATAATGGTAATATTATTACTACATGGGCTCAGAGGGTGGCAACTGGGTGGAGGGACTTTTCTCTAGGGAACCCCCTTCTTTGGAACAGTCACCCTATTGCAGCTTCCCTGGCACCAAATTTGCCGTCTTTGCCTGGCAAAGACAGCTGTCTTTGTGGAGGTCTTTAGGGGCCTGAAACAATTCTCCAGGTGCCTTTCTTTTATTCTTGGCTGAGTCCTTTGAATTGTCTTTTAATTTTTAATGTTTTATGCTATTTAAATTAATTTTAATTCTTGTTAATGTTTTAATCTATTATATTTTCTTGTTTTTACACTTGGTTGTAAACTGCCTAGAGAGCTTCACAATGGGTAGTATAGAAATGAAGCTGCTGTTGCTGCTCTTGCTACTGTGTCACAGGCTGAATTATTTAGCATTTGCATGCTGAGGCTGCTGGTCTGCACTGAATACTTGTGTCTTCCCCACATTTATAGGACTAGATTCCAAAGTAAGCATTTTGGGCAACACAGGAGACTTGTCTAGAACTTATTTAGTTTTCATTCTGTGTCATGCAAGCACATTCTGGCTAACTCCAGAGGCATGGACAGGAGGCTAACTGACAGCTCAAAATCTGAGGATGAGATGTGTAGAGGGAAGGTCACCTGTTCTGGTGGGACTGACAGTTCAGATTCAGATGATGAGATGATTGTTGAAACAGACGCCATTCTAGCTGCAGTCCAAGGCCCACAGCACCTTTGCCTGCTGTGGGAGAGATTAGCACAAGGGCACCTAATCCCGCCTGAGGGAATAAGAAAGAGCAACAGCATCATGAGGGAGGAGATTTAGAGATGGGAAGTCTGTCGGATGGGGAACTCCAGCATCCTGAGGAGGTGGACCTGATAGTCCAACATCCCAGTTCCACAGTGCTCCTCACTCCAGGGACAGATGCAGAAGGAATCATAAGGAAAGCTTTGGGTTAAGAATGCAGAGCGGGTTCAACATTTTGCTTTGTGTATGTTCAGAGACTAAAGATAAAATGTAAGATAAAGACATTTGGCAAAGAAGTGCTGGTGAGACTATTACTACTGGGAGGGAGAAGCATGGCTGCTAACATTTTGTAGGTAAGTCAGGGTCTTTTCTGGAAAAAACATTAACAGAATAAATGGATGTACCCTTACATGGGACTAAACCCTTCTGAATTGAGTGAGACTTACTTCCAATGAGCATGGAGAGGATTTCCCTTTGTGGTGCTTTCTCTGCCTTTAATACACCTCTTTACAGTATTTTTATGTGTTTATTTTTTGTCGCTGCAGAACTATATTGGCATGGCTCAGTAGAATCTCTGATAAGCAGTTGATTAATCCCTATGGAAGTTTGTCCTTTTTTATTTAAGGAACATGGTGAACAAATGACAATGTATGACACCATATATTGTAAAAGGTAGCAAAATATATATTGACAGGGTGGAGGCATATACCTGTTTCACCATAATAATAAGATGGATTTTTCCATATATGATGGCTTTCCATATATGATAGGATCTAAAACCTATTCTGATTCTTGTCTCAAAAATGCATGTGTTCAAAATGGTTTTTATTGGCTTATGACCTGGCGATCTTAAGGGACAACCTCCCCTTGTATTCAGATCTGCAGGACAAACCCTTTTGAGGCCACTATGAACTGAAGACAGCTTAATGTTATGTTTTACTGTTTTTGGGACCTGGATTTTGGAAGTGGTTAACGCTTCTCTGAGGGAGGGTCGAGTGCCTGCCCCTTTAAAGGAGGCGGTAATACGACCGGTCCTGAAGAAAGCGTCACTGGATCCAGAGATGGCCACTAACTATAGACCTGTGGCCAACATCCCGTTTCTGGGCAAGGTGCTGGAGCGAGTGGTGGCGGGACAACTCCAAGCACTCTTGGAGGAAACTGATTATCTGGATCCTTTTCAGTCCGGCTTCAGACCCGGGTACAGTACTGAATCTGCCTTGGTCGCCCTGTACGACGACCTGTGCAGGGAGAAGGACAGGGGGAGTACATCCCTGTTGATTCTTCTGGACCTCTCGGCGGCTTTCGATACCATCGACCATGGTATCCTTCTGGACAGACTTGCGGGATTGGGGGTTGGAGGCACTGCTCTGCAGTGGTTCCGCTCCTATCTCGACGGTCGATTCCAGAAGGTAGTGCTGGGGGACCATGTCTCTACGTCATGGCAGCTATGCCATGGGGTACCACAGGGCTCCATTCTATCCCCTCTGCTATTTAACATCTATATGAAACCGCTGGGAGAGGTCATCAGGAGGTGTGGGCTGCGGAATCATCAATACGCTGATGATACCCAGCTTTACCTCTCATTCTCCACTAATCCAGATGAGGCAGTGGCTGTGCTGAACCGGTGCTTGACCGAGGTAAGGGAATGGTTGAGGGCCAATAAACTGAAACTCAACCCAGACAAGACAGAGGTCCTGTTGGTTGGCGGATCGGGTTTCGGAGAGGGTGGATTTGACCTGGTCCTGAATGGTGCAACACTCCCTCTTAGGGATAAGGTCCGCAGCTTAGGAGTACTCCTCGACCCGGAGCTTTCTTTGGAAGCTCAGGTGACAGCGGTGGCGAGGAACGCCTTCCTTCAGCTTCGGCTGATTAATCAGCTGCGCCCCTACCTGGAGTACCACTGCCTGGCGACAGTGACACACGCGCTGGTGACTTCCCGCCTAGACTTCTGTAACGCGCTTTACGTGGGGCTTCCCCTGAAGACAGTCCGAACACTTCAATTAGTGCAAAATAGAGCTGCCAGGTTGCTGACAGGGACGGGGCGTTATGCTCACATGACTCCAGTCCTCCGTCAGCTCCACTGGCTTCCCATTGAAGCCCGGGCCCAATTCAAGGTGTTGATTATGACCTACAAAGCCCTAAACGGCTTGGGTCCTGGTTACCTGAACGAGCGCTTACGTCCGTATATGCCCGACCGCCCTTTGAGATCTGCGGGAGAGTCCCTTCTCCGGGAACCCTCCATGAAAGAAATTAGGAGAGTAAGTACCCGGAGGAGGGCTTTCTCTGCGGTGGCGCCCAACCTATGGAATTCACTCCCCAAAGAGGTCCGCCTGGCACCGTCGTTACTGGTTTTTCGGCGCCAGGTAAAGACCTTTTTATTTAAACATCATTTCAATTGTTAAAACATATGATCTGGCCAGGGCAACTTCTTCTTCCTTCTCTTTCTCCTCCTATATTTTTATTTTATACTGATAATTTTAATTTTGTATTTGTAAATCAATGTATTTTTTGTATTGTTATATTTAATGGTAATTTATTATGTACTATTGTATTTCAATGTATTTTATCATGTTGTAAGCCGCCCCGAGGTTTCGGCAAGGGGCGGCATAGAAATGCTATAATAATAATAATAATAATAATAATAATAATATTTAACAGTTTTTAAACAAAGGGGTATGTATTTGTCAGTACTTAACAGATAAATAATTCTATTGTTTAAAGTAACATACCTCTAAGAGTAAATGCTAGGAATAGATTTTTAATTTTTGTGTTAGCCTTTTAAATTTTTTTGGCATAGAGCAGGGGAGCAAAAATGCACTTATTTCCCTGTAGTTATCTCGTATTTGTCTATATTCAGTGTCACATGAGAAGGGAGGAGGAGGAATGGGGAAAAGGTATTTCTAAACTGCACCTGCGGCTTACGTAAAGAAACTTTTGACCACCCTCAGCCAGCAGCAGCCTGTTCTTATACACCACTGCATCTGGCATTGGACAAAAGCACCTAAAAGCACATATAAATAGGTTGTCATAATTGTACTCTTCACTGAGTGCCCTTCACAGTAGCTATTAGTGAAATGAGGAGAAGAGGCGGTGAAGTGATCCTTCACTTCCCCTTTCATGGGCATGTGTTCTTTCAGCAAAGAAGGGAAAGCCATACCCTTGAAGTTGCCCCTGTAAATGAGAGTACTCCCTCTCATGTGAATTTATGGAACCTTTTGGATAACAACCATCCTCCCATTAGAATTTGCTGTTGCTAAAGAACCAAACGCCTGTCAGAACTGCATATGTCTTTGACATGTGCATGCATAGACACCCCTCTTCTCTTCAGCACTAATGACTTCATTCCTGCGTTGTCTGCATGCATGATGATATCAAAGCTGAATGATATCCCCCTTATTTTGCTTCCACTGTGCCATTCAGCCTCAAAAATGCAATGATTATTGTACAATGCCCTGCAATAAACAGGAATAAATGATATTTCTCTTAAGAGAAAATGCTAGACCTGTTCCTGTACAGTTCTTATAAAACAGAACCATCACCACCCTTCTTGGGTCATGATTATTACTGCGGGTTCCAGTTAATGGAAACGTTGTACTGGCCCTGCTCTTGGGCCTGAGAATTGCTTCCAATCCATGGCCAGCTTTTGCACTATAGGTAAATAAATCTGCTCCTGTGTA
The DNA here is from genome assembly GCF_004798865.1 of Varanus komodoensis. Classification (NCBI taxonomy): domain Eukaryota; kingdom Metazoa; phylum Chordata; class Lepidosauria; order Squamata; family Varanidae; genus Varanus; species Varanus komodoensis. The sequence continues at coordinate 25,263,983 of NW_025335269.1, read as the reverse complement.
ATGCCAGAGCTGTGAAATACCACAAAGTGGCAGTTTCTCTTTTGTGAATGGCAACATAACTGATGGAAGGAGAGCCACAAATATTTGTGTAAGTTAGTTGCTCTGATGTTCACATAAATAGGCAGCTGCCACTGTGTGTACTCTCCTTTCCCTCACATCTCACAGGATCAATGAAGGGTGGAAGGTTATGTTGCATTCAGTCATAGGGAAGAAGAGGACAGGCATATAGCTTCATATAGGGTCAGCCATCAGAAGGTTTGAATTCACCAATTTAGTGCTCAAATCTACCCGTATTGCTCACTGCATTGGTTAGTGCATTTTTATACCAAAAAAAAAAAAAATCACTTTCCCAATTTTTTCCATGTTAGGCAGCTGTTCATTCAGAAGCAGGGCCAGTAACGAAAAGGCTGCCAGCCAGAACTCCAATAATAACTGTATCAGATTTCATTAACTTACCCCTAATGAAAAATAAACTCTCTAGCAGTGGAGGTATTATCAGCAATGGCTGTCAAATTCTAATGACCATACACCCCACCAATGTATATAGACTGTACCATAAATATGGCAAAATAACTGGCAAATGTTGACGCTGAATATATTTTATGGGAATAGCTACCATAGTTGTTTACTGAAAAAAGAGCTTTATTTAAATTCTGCTTACCTGTGCCTTTTTAATAGCTACTGTACTTGTTCTTCTTTGTACAGGTATGTGGTGTATTCAACATTTGTAATTTGTCAGGAATTTCTCCTGTTGGATTTGGATCCGGATCTGGATTCTTCCACTTTGCTGTACTAAATTCTGCATATCATAATATTTGGAGAATGAGATGTTACGTGACAATTAAAATGAAAATATATTGACAGCTAGACATGAAATGTGCATGCTGGGCAATGGTGATGTGTAAGATACTGCATTTAGCATTACAAAAACATTTGAGTGAGAAGTGCCACTGGAATCCTTGGAGGTGGTTTGTTTAGTGCCCTGTTAGCAATGCTGTTTTCATTTTACATGTACATATTTTATCCTACCAAATATTGAGTACTTTTATGGAAGAATTTCTATGAGCTATAGGCTCTATTGAGTGCAGTACAACATAGTAATGTTAATTGCCAAACTGTAAACACAACCTTGCTCTTATGGCAAATAAGGCTTGTTGTTATACATGCCTGCGTATGGAAATGTAGCACCCAGTGAAATATTTAATTTTGTCAGTGATACAAATAGGTCTTTAAGGGAACCAGTGTGTACCCTTTGGGCATTTTGAATAAATATGTGACTAGCATTCCTCCTACACTGTAAATTGAGTGCCAAACTGTTCATTTTTCTTAAGATAGCAGTCATATATAGGATTTTTCCCTGACTCTTCTGACCTTGATATCAAGAATTATTTCCCACCAACAAGTAATATAAAGATGAGCAGACCAAAATTCAAAATTAATTTTCTTGAGTCTATTTTCCCACAATAATTGCATTACTAAGGATATATTTGGTCTGGTAAATGGTGCAGGAGGACATGGCATGGGACCAATATATAGATAGTGATCTCAAAAAAAGCCTGTTTGCTAGGTTTGTTTTCCTGCTTAAGGAGCATTCTTGTCTCCCTGCTACGAAAACAAAGTAGACCTACGGATAGGTCAGGTCTATCTAAACAAGGTGCAGACTCCTTAGTCTGACCTTCAAAATGCAGATGGGTAGTGGTACCATGTGAAGTTTTAACGGGAGAAGGATTTCAGTGTGTCTGTGTTTGGAGGTTTAGAATACTTACGTATCACTGAATATGCTGAAGATCTAACAGCCAAAAAAAGGGTTATTTGTCTAGTTTACTTTGTTTAGTATATCATGACCCTGACGTATTTAACTTGTGTGCTCTGAAACTCTTGCTGACCTTAAATGGCCAAATTTCCAGATGATCAGTTGGAGTAGCTTTCTCAGAGCTGAACTTTTTGACTTCTACTCAGAACGCCCAAGACCTAGGGAAACTAGAGGGAGCTGAATTTTCTTCTTCTAGGGATGTACGGATTTTGTCCTTTTGTTCCATCTGTGATTTGCCGATTGCCAGGTGTCTTTCTCTCTGTCATAGACTCATTGACAGAATCAGATTATTTTTAGGGATCTGTGAGAATTTTGTTCCACTTACACAAGTGCACAGTAGTGCCAATGCATGTTGGTGCAAGTGTGCATTAACACTAATGTGCATTTGAGTCCATCCCCTCAAAAGTTTTTTTTAAACTCTACCACAAATCCATGTTCCTTTGTGGAATCCAATTTGATTAATAGAAATTCTAATGCGTTTGAATCTGTTGTAGATACCTTCAGTATTCCTGTCTTCTCCAGTCTTCTTTTTTTCTTGCAGCAGGATTTCCAGGAATATTTGCTATACAGGCAGTCCCTGAGTTACAAGCATCTGAGTTACAAACAACCCATATTTATGAACAACTGCCATAAAGCCTGTTAATTAAAAAAAATCACTGTGGAAAATCTTCATGATAGAGAGAAAGAGAGGGAAGGCATGCAAAGCATCACCATAGAGCGAATGGAAGTGAAATGGAATAGTAGGCGGCCTCCAAAGCACACCTTCCTGCCCTGCCCACCCAGAGAGGGAAATTCCTCTGGCAATTCCTTGCTGCAAAGAGGAGTCAGTGATAAGTTTGGACAGCGGCAATTGGGGGGGGGGGGTGTTGCAGTTTTTCCACTTCCACTTGCATTCCACCTGCACCCCTAACCTGTGAATGTGGAGGACACTCTACATGATCCAACTTGCATACAAATTCAATTTAAAGATGAATTTCCATTTTCTGAGGAGCAGAACTCATTTGTAACTCGTGGACTGCCTGCACTTCATGCTAAAATTAGTTTAAAACTCCGGGAGGATTCCTATTCATTTGTTCCCTTTCCCCCCCCCTCTTATTTGCTGCTTTGCAAACAACATGAACCAATCATCCAGGGTTTGAATTAAAGGAGGAAGCCATGGGGACATATTCCTTACTTTTGGTTACTTTTTAGTAAGCTATGGCTCATGGTTGAACTAAAATTGGGGCAACTATAATGGGTCAGGGCTTGGGCTTCTCTTAATTCAAGCATTCGGAAGGATCCACCTGTCTTTTCCCTTCCCCTAGCAGCAGCACCAGCAATCCATGTAAATAAACTGAAAGGGTGCTAAGGCATAGTGATTAAAGTGTTGGACTGGGGCTTGGGATATCCAAGTTCTAGTCCCAGCGAGACATGAAACTCATCGGAAGACTGATTCAGGCACTGACTCTCAGCTAACCTATCTCACAGGGTAGTTGTGAGGATAAAATGTAAACTAAATGAATTATGTAAGCTAAATGTACCCCAGTTAGAGTCTGTGTGACCTTGGAATTTCCCTTCCATTTTCTGCAGGGATAACTTCAGTAGAATGCTTCTAGCTGGCATGGTTTCCTTGCGGCACTTGCAAATGTCAGGATCCAAAGCAGTACACCACTAGTTTTACAAGGCAGCATTAAGTTTGTGTATTTGTCAAAGAGCACACCCCTGCCCCTGGCAAGTGGCAAACTGAGAAGACATTCAAAAATAGTATGTGATGATGGCATGCATGTCTGCTGCTTACAGTGGGGAGTGGCAGTCAAAAATGTCATGCTTAAAATTTGTCTCCATGGTTTTGCAGCTGCCCCAAGAGAGCCAGTTGGGCACTGTGGCTTCTAGGCCATGCCAAGTGAGGTAAACCTCACTGGATCTTACAAGGTCTACCTATATGAGAGGGGAAAGAATGGCTTTACTATAGGCACAGGCACTGTGTTCCTTTTCAGTGAAGTACTGTTCCCTTCCCGACTTTCTTCCATAGAATATTAGCATTTTAGAGTTGTGGACCTTGAAGGGCATCTAATATTAAGTACCTAATTACAGATAGTAGAGCAGCCATGATTAATAAGCAGTAATAGCAGGTTGTTGTTGTTTTTAAGTTACTATGTATGAGGTGCACATCTTAAAATAAGAAAACTAAAGTTTCATCTAAAATAAAAATAAATGGAAAAGGTACGAATCCTTGCAAATATGATTCCTGCTGCAGTTACATAGTCGGGATAACCTAAAAAGAGGAAAGAGCATCTCCTATTGTTTTCTGCATGCTGTAGAACTGCTGCTTTTGTATTTCAGTACTTCACTTGGAACTTCTATTCCTGTCAGCAGCAACATATTGCCAATTTGACCGCTTTATTCTTTTAAGTCATGTGGTAACTTCTATAGGGTTTGTATGCAATAAGGCATTTCAATGTTGTTTTGTGAAAGTGTAGGCTATTCTATTCCAAGTGCTTGCTAAAATCCAGATGTATTTAGTGATCATATTTAGTGATATATTTAGTGATCAAAGCTTGTTTACATGTAATGTTAAGCCAAATATCCTGTTTAAATAAACCAAGACGTGCATAAGCAGCAAGTGGCTGTATACGTTTCCTTCACAGGAACAGAACATTAACCACTGCTGTTGCGGTTGCCCCATTCCTGTCTGCCAGAGCTCTTCACCACTTCTGTGCCTCACCCCTGGACTCCGCTGCCGCCACCACACTGTCTTGATCACCCTCCCTTCCAGCAGGACTCACTCAGTTGTGGCAGGGCTGGGCAGGCGGGGTGAAAATGTGTGCTTACACCTGGCACAGTGTGGAGGAGGATGAAGGTGGAAGGAGGCAGCCCTGCAGGGGGGACTGGACCGAGCTGAGGCCCATTTAGTTTCCAAGCCCTTGAGCAGTCACCAAACGGCAACGCTAAAGGACGGTGTATTGTCTGTTCGGTGCCCATTTGGTGGCCACTTGGAGAGGGGTTTTTTTTTTTTTTTTTTTTTGCTTCCTTTTCCTTTTCTTCCTTCCCCCCTTTCCTTTTTCTTTGGGATGATATTATGGATTTTAGGCATGGGAATAAAGTAATTGGAAGCATGGAATGTATGAGATGGATAGAGGAAGCTGGGAAGAGCGAATGGTGTAAGTCGTAAGTGGGTAAGAAGTAGGACAATTTGGATAAGTGAGGAAAGGTGGTAAGAAAGAAGGTAGGAGGAAGTAGATATTGAGAATAGGAATTTAGAAGGCTGAGGTGCTGAAACATTGAAATGGAAGAAGGTTGGAGGTAAGGTTATAAGAAATAAGAAATTGGTGGTGCTGGCCTTGGTCTTAGTGCCATGGAGTTCCACAAGCCTCCATCTTGTGAATCTCTCCCCCCAATTATGTAAGGGGGAAGATGGGTAGGAGGCAGGCCTTTTCTGCAATAGTATGCCCTGCTTCCAATAGAGATTCACCAGGCATCTTCTCTCTTCTCACTCAGATGCCAATTGAAAACATTCTTTATTTAGCAAATATTTTGGTGAGTGAATTGGGTTGGTTTTTAAATTATATACTGTTTTTTATTGCTGCTACTGCCATGCTAGAATTATACCTGCCAGACAATTATATTTAAATAGGTGTTTTAATCTAATTGTTTAAATGGTTTTATTGTTAAATGAATTCTATTTCTTATTCGATTTTATTGTTTTTATTGTTCTATTCATTTATTTTTATGTATTGTTTATATGAAATATGGAATGTTTCATTGTTGAGTGTAATGTGAGCTGCCTAGAGGGCCTTATGGGTATGGGTGCAGCCATAATAAATAAATACAAACTAGGAACCTGCCATTAAACATAGCTTCCTATTACATGATAGTTAGGTACTGTACTAAATAGCTCCCCAACAAGCCAGGATTCAAAGGTCAGCTTTGAGTCATGGTTTAAAGTTGGCTTGTAATCTTGACTGTTTGAAAGCAATTTACTATAGCTCAAATATTGTTCATAACAAGAAATTTTCCTTCATTTATATTTATTTATTCAAAACATTTATATCCTGTCTATACCAAAATAGGTCTCAAGATGGTCTCAAAATAGGTCTCACAACCATAACAGCACAATTAAGATTAAATATATACACATAATATTATTTAATATAGTAATTTTAATCATTGTGGCTTCCTGGTTAGTTTGCCACTTTGCAAAGAGAGGACCAGAGCAGGAACCAGGAGACTGTAATTTTTGTGTATTTGGCTTAGTGTTAACTGTAATTGTGGCCAATGGGGGTGTCAGTTGTGCCCCTCTCTCCCCTCCCTCTCTCCTCCTCTTACTGCCCACGTCTTCCATCCTACCCTCTCTTCTTTGCTATGTGTGAATGAGCAATTATAAAGTAAAAAGAATGGAATCCAGAGTTTCAAATTATATGGGCTTTTGAAATAAATGGATGAGGAGAGATGAAGCACACTCAACTTCTTTCTCACATTTGTTCCTGTTTCTTTCAATGCTACCTCTTCCCATCTCTCCCACACAGTGTCTGCTGTGCAGCAAACATATGGCTATTCAAATGAGAGGAAAGGAAAGCTTGGACTGAGTTGCAGATCAGACAAGAAGTGCACTCTGTTTGCGCATTCCATCCCACTGTGTTATGCACAAAGAACAATATAGTCTTTCTTAATTAAAGGGGAAGAGGGAACCTAATATTAAAAGGTGAAAATACCGCAGTAATGTTTGTTTCTCAAGAGGGAATAGGTCCTATTTAATTAGTCTACCAGATTTTACGTTCTTTGAAGAGTTTATTTTCTGCAGGGGCTGGAGTCAGACACATTTTCCGGTTCTGGAGAAAAGTCAGGAAGAGAGACCTAATTCTCATCTGTTTAAGAGAAATGTCTTGACTATGGGCTGTGAGGTAATGAAGGAGCTCTTATAGATTCACAGAGAACAGGGGGTTGCTAGATCTTGGACTTCTAATACAGGTGAGTGCAGTTGTCTAAAAATATTGTTCACTAATTTAGGGCCAGTAGTATATGGAGCGCTATTCAACAGAAAGATTATAATGCAAGTGCCATGCCACTGTAGTTGTTTTTCCCATGGTAAATTCTTAATAGAATGCCATTTCTGGTCATTGTTACCTGTGTATTGGTAAGTTAATCAGGTTTGATCACATCCCTCAAAAAATTCACCATGAACATATTGAGCATACTAAGAAATTAGTATCTCACAACATTTATAATCATAAGTGAATAGTAGTAGTATCAAACTGGCCAAACCTTAGTAATAAAGTTGACATAGGCCTGTTGCAAGTGGGCAGGTGGTGGACAAGGCACAAAAGGTTTAAATAAATAATCTGCAAATACAATGAAAAGTGGTACTGAATCCAAATCTGAACTTTGTTCTTCCCTGAGTCAGTTGTCAGTGGTCAGCTTCCTTCCCCAGATCTGGTAAGCTACTGGGTAGCACAAGTGATAAGTTCAGCACCTATGCAGAATTCTAAGAATCTCTCAGCTTCCTTGAAGAATGAAATTTGCATTTTATTTAGTGGCATGGATGACTTAGGTAGGGGTAGGTAGATCAGAGCGGGAAGCATTGCCTTGTTGGCAGGTATGTGCCGCAGCAGCTTTGGCAGTACAAGTGTTGGCTGCAGTTGTTGCCCTGTATGTCTAAGACTGAGTGCACAGAGGTTGCATTTTGAGATGGTAAATAATAGCAGCTATTTTATGCAAATCTACCTATTTGCATGTTGTCATAATCCCAAAGTCCAAAGTGCTGTATTCTTAAATGTGTCTTTGCATTTTGGGTGGATATTAGCATAAATTATCTCAGTATGTTGTTACAATCTTTGCATGCTACAGAGTCCATTAGTTGTGACTAATTATCATTTAAGACTATTTTTCTGTCATTAAGGAGGGGAAAAAACCCTTCTCCCATCTGGCCTCATTGTTGTGATTCGTCTTGTGCTAAGGTAATGCAGAGAGAGGGAAAACTATTTCACTTCATAAAAGATGTGGGAACAAAATTAAATGTAAAACACGTTATGCCCCCTCCAGTCAATTAGCATAACAACTCATTTAATGTGTGTGATGGGAGAAGGGCCCATGAATCAAAAATATCAAGACTTCTGGTTTGTTGACAAATAGGACACATTAAAAATGCACTTTGAAGAATGTTCAGGTGATCTTGGCACATACAATCTGGAAAAACAGCCTCTTCAAAAGTTATGAACCACATGTACACCAACATGTGACCTGGGATATGCTGACTAGCCCCACCCCCTGCATTACATGAGCCAACTTGCTCTACTTCCTGTTCCCAAGTCAGTTTCCAAGTTGCATCATAGATCTTCTGGCATCATACTCATGAAGGGGAACCTACACAATGAAAAGAAGCTCAACACATTGAAGAATCTGAAAGGCCCTGTCACTGGTCCTGCTCCTTAGTGTCACATAGCTTCCCACCCCCAAAATCCAGGCATTGACCATAAAGATGTGCTTAGCTTCCATGCATGCTGAGATCTTGCATGATCAAGTCAATGCATGTAGAAGTCTACTGTCAGGTTTCTCATCAGCTCAAGCACAGGGGAGATCCCTTTGGAGGAGGAGGAATCTGATCCTCCAGCACAACCCTCTCCACTAGTAGATCTGGCATAACCTGAGGGGTCCTGTGGCAGTGCTGCCTTGTCTGAGACTGCCAAGAAACTCTTCACCTCTATCTTGAACCCAGGTGTGATTCCAGATTCTCCTTGCACTGCCCATGGTTCACCAACTCATTGACAGCAACAGAGCAAGAGGGATGCTCAGAGCTGTCAGAATACCTGCCTGACTTTTGTCCATGGTGTACTTATGAGGAAGGGTTTATGCAGGACCAAATGTCACTCATGAGGAGCAAACTCCAGCTGGAACTAATAATGCAGAACCAGTGTCAGGCAGCATATAAGCTCAGATATTTGCTGTGTTAGAGATCTTTCCAGTTTGTTCCAAGTATGGGCTCAGGACAGCTATGCATGTAGATTTCCGTGTTGCGGATAGATATCCTTGACATCTGGATGTTAAGAGGAAAAGCCAGAGAGCTGTGTGATTCCTGGGATGAGATGAGTGGCACGGGCCCACTGCCCTGCAGTGCAGAGAGCCATGTATGCTATGCAAAGGAGCTAAAAATAGAACCAAGCTCTTCTGGAAATGTGTGACACTTCTGTGGTTATATGGTGTCATTCATTATGCATTGGGAGGGACTGTAGTTCTGTGGTAGAACTCCTGTTCTGCCTGAAAAAGGTCTAAGGTTCAGTCTCCAGCATCTCCAGGTAAGACTAGGAAGGAATCCTGCTGGAACCTTGGCAGTCATTGTTGACAAACTATTTGGCTATACTTTGTATAAGACAGCTTCTTATCTGAGCGTAATTAATACTGGTCTGTGAATTGTACCCATAATGGCCCTGATCTAACTCTGCCCTCCACCAGGAAGCTTTAGAAACGGGAGCAAGGGCCAAAGAGGTTCACAGGAAATGGCTTGATACAATTTCAATGTGATGTTCCTTTTGGAATTGCCAGCATCACATGAGACGTGTGCCTTCTCAATCTATTCTGCATTTATGTTATCAGAATAATGATGATCTTGACTACAGTCTTCAGTTAGTTCCTTGCATGTAAATGCTGTACATTTTGGAAATAACATCCAGAGGGGGAGAATTCTGTGAAGTTTATTTGGAGTTTGCAGTTGATTTTAATGCTAAGCCATCAGCGGACAGTAGCACATCAAGCATTTCCATATACTGTAAATAAATGCTAATGAATCAAAAGACTTGAGCATGATCAAAACAAGCTATGTATCCTATGTGGGAGTAGTTATTGATTAGATCATCCTTTAAAGCTTTGGGCATTGGACACCTTAATCAGCTACCTGCAGATTGCACATATTTTTCTTTTTTAATACCAATTACATTTAGAGCACAAACACAATACAAAATACACTGAGATGCTTCAGTTGAGATGCTAGGAAGGCTCTGCAATTTCCTTTAGGGTCAAGGGTCACTTAACTCCTTTGATTTTTTCCTTTCCTTCATGCATGGCCCATTACATTCCCTGAAAAAATGCTTTATATTGTGCACATAAATGCAACAACAGTGTTAACTAATCTTACCATTTAGTGCAAAAAACAAGTACAGAAGTATAATTATTTGCATAACACTGTGCAAAACATACAAAACAACAGTGACAACAACCAAGCTATACATTGAATTATGTCATTTTACAGGGAAGCACAGTATGCCACTGCTTGAGTGTTCCTTGATCTATATTTTGCATGGATTTAAAAAAAGCTGCATACACAACCAGGAGCACTACTGCAGCATTAGTGATATCTCTGAGTGAATGAATTTACAGACCACAACTGGTAATTTCTCAAGTTGACTGGTCACATTGTGATGCTTTATAGATTCAGGATGATCCATATGGTAAGCATTGTAACTGCCTGAACACAGAAGCTGAAACAGAGCTGGGGAGGGGAACTGATGCAGAAGAATGCAGAAAAATGATTAATCCCCAGCAGGCATGCAAATTCTGGACACGTTGACACATCCAACTTAAACGCCTCCCAGTGCTCTATTGGTAACCCCTAGAAATGGAAGTTAAGCTGGGATTGTATCTGATGAATTTGCAGTCCCCTTACAGAACTCGTTTCCCCATGTTTTGGGGAAAAGCTAAGGCAGTTAATCCAGTTTTCTGCTCTAGTGTACGCCTACCTGCTGGTGGCAATGGTGCTTGTATCTTTCTCAGCATATTAGGATGTAAGAAATGGCTCCATCATTCTCATCTAACTTAGTGTTTTCTACACAGCCTGGCAGTGGCACACTCCAGGCAGCTTCCTCTGTCTTTATTTACTGAGAAATTTGTAAACAGTAGTGCCACCAGGCAGGTCTGTGCAGAAAATTGGATTAACTGTCAAAATTCTCTCAGTTCTACCTGGAGACGTCATAGAGTCAACCTGGGACCTTCAGTATGCAAAGGCGGAGTAGTGCAACACTGGAAAAGTGGTTCTGTTTGAGCTCAAAGGACCTTTGACATGTTTCTAGCCTGACAGCCAAAAGTAAGCAGATCTGGGGCAGGCTTTGAGTTCCACAATATTACTTGAAATATATGTGCAAATGATAGACTAAGAATGATGCATCTTTAGCATATTGTGAGCAAATAAGGCTGACTTGTTAGCTTGGAGTCACTATTGTTCTTGTTGCAGAATTTAACACATGCGCTCATACTCCACCTTGGCCTCCTTGAATTTTCTGACAGTTCATTTCAGATTGGTGCAAAAATTGAGTTTCTGCAAATGTTTGCAATTTTTCCCAGCCTAAAAACTTTAAACTATCCAGCTACTGGGATTTTAGCCCAGCACTGGGAACAGGAAGGCCGCAATATCCACACTCAGGAGCTATGATATGATTAACTCACAATAGGGATGCATGCTGAGGCAAGTCTTCTTTCTCAAGTCTTGTCTAACTTTCATCATCCCCAGCCAGCATAAACATCAAAACTGTAATGCCATACACCTGGATGGCACCACATTGGACAAGGGTGTGTTGTTGTGAAGCGCCGAGACAGCTTCAAGTGTTGGGCGGGATAGGGAATAAATAAATACAAGTTAACAGAAATTGTTCTTAACATCTGTTTAAAACATTTGTATTTAATAAAAGAAGCTAAGCTTATGAAACATGCATACTATTTGTAAGAGCTGTCTCTTTTGCCAAATTTCAGTTCAATTTGTATTGATTTCCTTTTCAAGATGCAAAATTGTCTTTCTTTTTCTTTTCTCAAACATGCAATACACTATGCGTAGATGCGAGGAAGTTAGGTGGTGATTCATTCATGGACTGAGCAACCAGATTACAGGGAGCACCTTACAGAATGAAAAGGAGGCCTCATTTTCATTATAATACCTGAAACAATCCGGATCTCCTTAGTAAAAGGCAATGTTAAGAATCTAGACATCATGCTTGTTCATTTAGATAGATCCTGTACCCAGTCAAACTCATTTACAAGAAAACACATAATTAAAACCGAAAACTGGCCACTTTTGAATACTGGATGTCATAATAATGTCTGCTAGGGAAACAAGCTGCAATCCTCTTCCCAGGTCAACTTGTTCACTAAAGTCAGTGGGACAGAACAGACCAATTGTGTGCAGGACTGCAGTTAGTTTTAAAAGAAACACAGCTATATTCTGCCAAATATAAATTGTATAATGAACCGTTGTTAGTTTAAGATCATGTTTTCCACAAGAATGATCAGTAAATATCCAATATACATTTACATTTGTAAATGTTCTGTGAGCCGTCCCGAGGCTATATAGCAAGGGGACGGCATACAAAAACTTTAAATAAATAAATAAATAAATAAAGTGTATTACTGCTGTTTATGCTATAAATTATGGTAGAAGGCATTTCTAAGGTTGAGGCAACCAAAATGGAGGAATTAACTGGAAGAATCCTTGAGAAAGCCTGTGTATGGCATGGTAAGTAGAGTTTTAGGGTGGAGACCTAGGAGATCTTGGTTCCTGTCCCATGTTCCTCAGCCATGAAGCTCACCTGGTGACTTTGGGAAATAACTCAGCCTCACAGAACTGTGGTTGAGAGGATAAAATGGAGCAGAGGAAGACTACATAAGCTCACTCGAGTTTCTCACAAGAGTGAAAAAAGTGGGATATAAATACAATGTAATAATTCTTCCTTCAGCAGAAGTTTCCACTGACTCTTGGTTCCTTCTACCAACAAAACGGCCCATTCTATTTGAAGAGGGACAACTCCAGAACTAATTCAATGGATAGAAAGCATAGGTAGATAGTCAATGAAATACAAATTGACAGTACCCTTTTATCTAGTGTCTGAAGTTCTTTAGGGGGTCCTTCACCTTGAAGAATTCAATTAGAGTGGGAATAGGATGGATAGATGCAAGAATTTGAAGCAAATGGAGTCATTTTCCCTTTTCTGTCAAAATGGTGCTTATTTACAATTAAGGTGTAATAGTTTCTGATATTTAAATAATTCATGTTCTCTCCATTTTTTGTTTTGCTTCAGTGATTGTATTACACATTAATGGGAATGTTTTCTAGTAATAATTTGGTGGCAGGCTACACAAACCTAAAAGACCTACATGCACAGTGAATATACAGTAAAGAACAGACTTTTTGTCTACCATACAGTAGCCATTCTTGATGTGTATTGCCATTGTCAATTCTGCTCTCAGTTTATATTTCCTTTGTTTACTCATTCTAAGGAACAGAGTTGTTGTTATTCTTTAGATTCTGCAAATACAGAAATCATTGGCAATTTTGCAAATTTGGGAATACCAATCACTACTTCCAGCATTCTTGACCATACTGTTTATGGCTAATGGGTACTGAAGTCCAAAACATCTGGAGGATATCAGATTGGGAAGGCTAGAGTGATCAAGAGATGGACAAATGCTATATCCTGTGTTCAAGTTTTGCATGTTGCTGTTTTACACATGATAGCCGAGAGCTTAAGCAGATGCAGTAGTGTCTCCCATATTTTCAATTCCACTTGCCACTCCCCAAAGATATGAAAAAATAGTTTTGCATATTTTGCACAAAAAAATAAGCTTTAGCATGACTGTTGTCCATAACACAAAAATAAGTATTTTGAAAATCCTAATCTGTTCATCATCAGTCTATACTGGCTCATGAACTGAAAATGAGTCTGAGCAAAGAACTAAGTGAATACATGTTGTCACTGAAATAGCCTCATGCAACCCAATGTTATTCCTTTGTGAAAACTGCTCTATTACTCTGCCAAGCAAATCCTCCCAAATCTGGACACAATCAGAAGCCAAAGGCAGGAAAATTGAGGGATAGCACTGTCAAGAACCAACATTATCTGGAGAAGCATCTATTCAGAAAGGAAGTATTATACAGAGTCAGAATAACAAAATGCAGTTACTCTTACCACTAGTGTTAGAATATTAAAAGAATGCATCTGACTTAAAGATATAAGTACTGCAGTCATTTGATACATTAATACATTTGACTTAGGCCATTGTGTACAAAAGATATGGCTACTGCACACAGTAGCTAGCTGAAAGGTTTTTTCAAAATGCAGACACCAGTTAATATGCTTATTGTCTGTGAAACAAGGATGTTCTCTTGTTTTTGGCTCATTGTCAAAACCACTCAATGCTACAATTAAGATTTTAAACGCCATGGCTATGCTTGCCCTTGCTATACATCTGAAAGACACCAGTCTGAGATCTGTCGACCATATTAGGTTCATGAGTGACTTCTTGCAGTCTGCAGAAAGGTATTCCAGAAAAGTTTTCATTTTCAGAGCACTTCCCTCCCTACAGTGTTGCTCCCTACAGGGGCAAGGAAGCTGCCATCTGAAATACCCCTGCCCCAGAGGATTTTCTTTAAGAATTGGGGTAAAAATGGTTAAACTTCATTGTAAGATGACCTGCATTTCTAATGAGGATCCAAGCATTGCATTTGAAGTGCCTGAAGTCTTTGTGTTACTCACAAATGTGTATCTATAGGATTGCAGTCTTGGAATCAAAATGTGTTGGTGGACAAGCATGGAAGTTAGGGAAGACTTTACAATGGAAATACAAGAGCGACCTTTACATAAACACAGACTCTTTTTTTAAAATAAAGGCTTTAGGCTTAAGCATAAATAAGTTTTTCCTCTTGCCAAAATTTGGGTATTCTCACTAGCATTAAGGGCAAAAATGGTATCTGTGATAACTTGATCACCAGATTCATTTGTCATGGGTGCTACTGAAGGAGGAAACAGATACCAGAGGACCCTAAATAAAGCCACTCGCACACCAACAAATTGATTTGATCCCAAATTCTGATTAAAAATGAGTGGGGGGAACACAGGATCTAAGGAGTAAATTCTTGTCTTAGCATACAAAACCTCTCTTTTACTTTGGATTAGTAAGTCAAGTAAGTCAACTCTGAGTAAGTCAAGTTTCAGAAAGGTGAGATTATCTCCCCTCTCCTAAAGGCAGGGTCTTCCATCAAGTCATCTGCGTACTGTACATCCAAAGAGTAAGTGCTTCACAGAAAGGGAGGCTGTGGAACAAAAACAGTCCATATATCTCAAGCAAGCAAGCCAAACCACACCCACTATAGAGAAAAGAAAGGATAAGAAGTCTTTCCAGACAAATTTGCTTAGGCCAGCAGCTTTGGCGAGACATTGAGCATCTTCACATCAAAATGTGCCACCATACCGCTGCCTGACAGTAAGCTCATCATCACGCCTTTCGGGGCCAAGCCAATGCAACTGTGCTCTCTCAAAAGCATGCTTCCCGGAGTACACTGTGCACATTTGCAATATGTGTGCGGTCCAAAAAAGATCAAGCTGAATAGGTGCCAGCTCCATAAGGCACAAACAGAAATAGAGAATTGTCTTGTTGAAGCTCTGGAGAAAAAAAACAATTGCTGGTGATAACCCTCCCCAGTTTGAGCTTTCACAGAGAGACAGCTGTAAGTCAATATGTTTGGAAGAGGCTACATTTTATAGAAATTTAAAGCTACTGCTCTCCAGAAAGATAAGGATCAAAGTGGCATGTTCCTCACTGGTTGTTCTTTCCACCTGGAATTTGCAATAAAGACAGTCAGGGTGTCAGATAATATATGTTCTAGGGAGAGACAGTAATAGTTGGAACATACAACTAGGAACTCTGAGAAATGGCTCCATCATTCATAAATCCTGAGAATATGGCTTCACATTACAACTTCTGAAAAATCACAGAAATGTAGTCCTATTCTGCCATGATATCGATACTGAAGCTTGATCAAATTTTAAGCATTTGGTTAAGCAAGTATTGCATTTCTGCAGTAAATATTAAGTTGATATAAATAAATACCAATTTCAAACCAAAGAATAACATTTCCTACAAACACATATGTGTGAGAGAATTGTTTTATTGGATTCTTCTGCTTTCCATTGTTTAACTGGTTTTTAGACTTCTACATTTCCACATTTTCAGAATTTTTGATATGATAATAAGGTGGAAAGTCAAATAAGAACCTAAAACATGTACACATTGCTATGCTCTCTTTGCTTGACATAAAGGAGATGGCAACTTTTTCAAGGTCTCTTTGGTTCAGAGAACACAATAACATGAATTGTTTGTGATTAACAAGCCATGCTTTGTTGTAATGGCACGGTTCAGGAGACAGTATAACCCATCTTTTAACCACCCCATGCATTTCAACAACCAACACTCAACCCTTGATTGCTGTCTGAACTCAATCTTTGAATGTAGCTCATACACCAACATAGTTCAACTGATATTAATAGAAAATTACATCAAACATTCTCAGTCCTTTCTTCAATGCACTATCACTTAAACATCTCCCCAAATCAACTAACTCTGCTCAGAATTGGGTGAAGAAAGATGACCTTGACACATTTTCAGATTTATTAATAATCATAGGTGTGGTTCCCAGACCCACTGTAATAGAAAGTATCACCATGCCAGAGACAAACAAAAGGGATGGAGCCACCATTAGGCTGAATATTTTTTCAGCCACATTTGGCTGAAAAATTGGACTCAAAGAATGTTCATCAATGGGACATTTTCAAACTGGGGAGAGGTGACAAGTGGAGTGCCGCAGGGTTCTGTCCTGGGACCAGTACTCTTCCACATTTTTATTTATCATTTACATGAGAAAGTACAAGGAAAGATAATTGAATTTGCAGATGACACAAAGCTGGGCGAAATAGCAAATACCCTGGAAGGCAGAGATAAGATACAGGGTGATCTCAATAGGTTAGAATGCTGGGCAGAGAACAACAGACTGAAATTCAATAGCAACAAATACCATATCCTCAACTTATGAACAAGAAACCAAATGCACTGCTACAAAATGGGGAATAATTGGCTCAGGAATATTGCTAAGGAGAAGGATCTTGGTGCTATTGGAGATCACAAACTAAAAATGAGCCAACAACATGATGCAGTTGCCCAAAGGGCAGATGCTATTTTGGGCTGCATGAACAGAAGCGTCACTTCCAAAACATGTGAAGTACTAGTACCCCTGTACTCAGGTCTAGTTAGACCTCACCTGGAATACTGTGTCCAGTTATGGACACCCTAGTTTTAAAAAGATGCAGAAAAGCTAGAAAGGATGCAGAGGGCAACAGGGACGATTCAGGGAGTGGAGGCAAAGCACTCTTAGGAAAGATTGCCAGAATTAGGGATACTCAGCCTCAAGAAGAGAAGGCTGACAGATATGATGACAGTCTGCAAGTACCTGCAATACTGAGGAAGGACAAGATCTTTTCTTGTTCATTCCAGAGAGCAGGACACAGAATAACAGACCTAAGCTAAAAGAAACCAGATTTAGACTAGCCACCAGGAAGAATTTCCTCACTGTCAGAGCAGTATGACAACAGTACCTATTACCTGGGGAACTTGTGGGCTCTCCCTCACTAGAGTCATTCAAAAAAGTGTCTGGAAGGTCATCTGAGTGGAATGGTGTAACTTAGTGTCCTGCAGTGGCAGGGGGTTGGATCCGATTGCCTTCTGACCCCTTTTCAACTTTACTGTTTTATGGGAACAAAAATTTCCCCCTTCTGCTTCCAAGAATATTCCATGTACAGAAATGTGTTCTGTGCAGCTCTGGATTCTACCTACTGGATTTGTCCCCTTTTCAAAGTTTTCTGAGTTTAGTGTGGTGTTCCTTTCCATTTAAAACATTTTGCTTATTTATATGTATGGGGGAAAAGTTGTTGAACTGATATGCGTCATACTTTCTGAATGATCAATAGTTTCAGTATCACTGCTACTGTTTTAGTGAAATTATATGGCATTCAATTATTAATTCTTCTTTAGCTAATCTTTCTATTTGTTGCCTTGAGATTTGGGTTGCTGGTCAAATCTTTCAAATCTTGTCCCACCTTTATAACAGTAAATAAATACCAAACAGCTATTAAAATATTATGATTTTCCAAATTCCCAGCTTTAAGAGCAAGTTAAAAGTGTATCTCTTGTGGCACTTTTAACTTCAGGCTTTCCCAAATTAGTTTTCATGTGAGTTTTATTTAATATGTTGTATTAGTAAATATTACTCACTGTTGGTTTTAATTTCTTGTAAAGCACCTTTGGTCTATGGGAATGGGGCAGTATATAAATATTAAGATAAATACATAAAATGATTTGTATTCACAATATTGGAAGCAAGCTTTGAAGACACTCATGACTTTATTCAGGTTTAATGTTTGGGATGGTAGTGGAATGGAGTTGCTTTGCCATGTTAACTTTCATGGAGCAACAGACTTGTCAGCTTTGTCACTATCGCTTCTTTTATGGTAAGCCAAAATAATGAATTTGTGCAGTATAAAATGCAGTCTAATCCTCCTGCTAGCTAAATTAAAAAACAATATTGAGTAGCAACAACCGTTGACAAGGGGATGACACATGAGATTAAAGCCCTTGGCTAATTATAGGTAATTGACTTATACTTCACTCTGAAAGTTTCCAAATTGCAAAACCAATCAACCACACTTAATTGCCCACGTCCATGGCCAGTCAACAGCCAAAATCATGTTGGTACTCATGCTAATCAAATAAGGCAGCGAGAACAGAGCAATACAAGCATCAAGGGCTATGCACAAGGCTATCTCCCATTCGTATGTAATCTGGAACACAATACAACAACAACATGATTGCCGCCTTCCCTCTTCAACAATGTAATTGCAGCACCACTTGGGCAAAGAAGCTTATTCTGCAGCCACAAGGTGCGTTGATACATTCCCTATGCACACAAAATAAGACTTCAGTACTGGTTTGCTTGGGGTACACTGGTCTGTTTGCATTAGGAATTGGGCAAGATTTTCTAATGGTTCTAGCATAGTATTGCCTTTTCAAGAAAAAGAAACAAAAAGAAGTATAGTGCTGAGGAAACTGGAAGGGCAAAAGGGCTGGAGGTGAGGAGTTGTGGCAGTCAGATGCAGAATCTTAAGAATTTGCTAGGAAAAGAGAAAGTTATTTCTGTCCCAGTTGTTGTGGTCCTTTACTCAAAACAAGCAGGGTCCAGATGAAGGATAAAATCCAGTGAAGTGTTTCCGTTCACAGAACTGCATCTATCAGAGGAACTGGTGGAATGCAAAGGGTTGCGGGAGTCTCCCAAGCAACATAGGGGAGAAGAGAAAGAAATTCCATTTGCACAGGTTGATTTCTGCTTACACAACATTGGCCTCCACCCCAAATTATTTGCACTTATTTCTCACTGAAGCCAATAGAACTAAGGTTAATCACAGCAAGTCTTTCATAGCACTTTAAACAAGATCTAAGTGCTCTTGACTTAGTCTGGATACAAGCTCAAGTCTCAAAAGTATCATACTTGAAGAACTACAACAAGCAGAACAGAAAGAAAAAAATGTCACTGAAAAGGGTGGCAAGATACATTGGAAAATTATAATTTCCAGTACACTTTTGCATTCCCAGCATCCTATTGAGGGTTTTATTTCCTTGAACAGAAGCAGTCTGAAGCCTTGTAAATCACTTTCTTGATTGTCAGAAAACATATGTTGATTCTAACAGGGCTAATGATGTATGATTTGAGTTCTCACCACTGATTTTCTCAATATGCCTTTGTTTCCAGAGATACAACATCCTAGAATAATTTATGCTAGCTCTATTGCTGCTTTTCTTTCCCGAACCACAAAATATTGCATGTGCTGCTGTGGGTGTTGATGGAAAGGTTTTTGTTTGTTTGGTTGGTTTTAGTCATTAACATCATTTGCACAGCACTTTCAGTATAATCCTATGCATGTTTACTAGCACCTAGATCCCCATATTTTGTCCTAGACACAGACTCCATGGGTCCAATTCTATGTATCTTTAAATAGAAAGAAAAAATCCAGAAATACCCAGCATGTCCCAGGCATCAGGCTGGGGCATGCTGGGGGCAGTGGGACTTTTTTCTAACAACATAAGAAGAGCTATGCTGGATCAGACCAAAGTTCATCTAGTCCAGCGCAGTGACAAACCAGCTGTCTATAGCATCCTAGAAGCAGGATATGGGTCCTCAGCCCCCTTCTGCCCAAGCTGCCTAGCAATTGGTGTTCTTATGCTGATAGGAACACTGCTTCCAGAGCTGCAGACAGCACATAGCTATCAGGATCAGTAGCCATTCCTTCATGCATTTGTCCAATCCCCTTTCAAAGCTATTGGTGGCCATCACAATATCACATGGAAATAAATTTCATAGCTTGGTAATGCACTGTGTGAAGATGCCCTTCCTCTTCTCTGTCCGGAATCTCCCACCCATCACCTTCATGTCTTCCTTTCCACCTTCTCCACACCAAACTCCATGCATTGCGATCATGTGTCCCCTCTTTTTCCAACTGAAACAGCCTCCACTGCTGTGGGCCTCAGGAGATGCTCAAACCCTTTGATCATTTTAGTTGTGCTTTTCTGCACCTTTTCATACTCTACAATATTCTTGTCTGGGTGTGATAATGAGAACTGTACATAATATTCCAAGCATGGAGACATCATAGATCAGTATAAGGGTAGTATGATCTTGACAGTTTTATTTGCAGTTCCTTTCTTAATTATGCATAACATGCCTATGCCTATTTTGTGCCTATTTTTCACAGTAGCTTTGCACTAAATGGACATTTTCATTAAGCTGTTGATCACATTCCCAAGATCCCTTAGTCACCAAGTAGCTCAGATCCATCAGCTTATATTTGAAGGTGATTTTTTTGTCCCAACATGCATTATTTTGCACTCACATTTGCTGCTCTGGGAATCATTATCCCTGTTGTGAGAGAGCCTTTTAAAATTTGTCAAAATCCATTTTAATAATTTGGTGTCATCAGCAAACTTGACCACTGTATTACTCAGTCTTAATTCCAGATCATTTAGGAGTAAATTTAAAAGCACTGGTCCTACTACAGATCCCCATTTCTCCATTGGGAAAAATTACCACATATTCCTTCCTTTTGCTTTCTTTTCTTTAATCAGTTACTGATCCATAAGAGGATACTCACTTTTACTCCGTGAGTACTAAGTGTACTCAGGAGTCTTTTGTGTGTGATTTTCTTAAAGATTTTTTTGGAAGACCAAGTAAGCAATAACTTCTGTATTGTCTCTGCTTACATGTTTTTTGACATTCTCAAAGAATTCTAAAAGGACTTACCAAGATATAGGACTTATTGTTATGGAAGCCATGTTGATTCTTTTTCAGCAGGGCTTGTCCTTCTGTGTGCTTACTGATTCTATCTTGAATAACATTTTCAACCAATTTACCCAAAACAGACTTTCTGCTAACTGGCCTACAATTTCTCAGATTCCCCTGGATTCCTTTTTAATAATTAGTGTTACCATTATCCTATGCTCTAGCACACAGGTTAGAGCATAGTATTATGCCCTAAATAGCCAAGGGTGGTCCTTCATGGTGTGCATTGAAGGAGCCAAGGTTATGAAAGCATAATTAATTTTAATTCAGTTGTTCTGTTGCATTTAGAAAATAATATGTAATGCTGAGATTTAAAAAAATATTTTTGTGCATGAAACAGGATAAACAGCAACGAGATTCTAATGCTGCTTCATCCAATTTTATAGTCCTTTAATGAATATCTTGCATATTTTTTTCCACTCCAGGATAGTGAAGACTTAAGACATCCAAAATCAGTATAGCCAATTGTTTTGAATACTCTGAATGTTGAAAACAAATTCATGAAGAGCTTAGCATTTTTTATTCATTCATGTCTACCATCTCTAATCCCTTTATAAGCAACCAAGATTAGTTAAGATATGGCAGACATTTCAATCGCTCTAGGTAAGAAATTGTATAATTTCTATAAACAGTGATTTTGTAGCCTCAGAAGAAAATCTGATGTACACATCACTGATATGTTCCAAAATAGGGATCTTCTTATGACAGCTTGGTCAGTTTCAGCAGACTTCATCCTCTAATGCCAAATGGCTGGCAATACAATGGTCAGGAAAATTAATAGCTATTATATCTGAATAGCTGAATATAGCTGAAACAATATTGTAAAATGTTCACATTAGACTAAAACAATGTTCTAACCTTGCAGTTTTAATACTTGAATAGTCCAGCTGTATATTTCAAAAGAGCAGGCTTGTGTTTAACTCTGCAGATTTACTAAGTGTGCGATACTGTGCATGTTTAGACACAAAGCTTCCAACATTCCATAGCCATACATATAAATAAATATAGCATGCATTGTGACAGAGGTGCATTGTGTGACAGAGATACAAAAGACTATGCATGTCCTTCCTGGATCAAGAAGAGACCTGTTCTTAATTGAATGCTGGATATCTAATATTGTCCTTGGCTGTCCTGCCTCAGAGATAATCCAACAAATAAATGGTATCTGTCACCTATTACAGAGGCAAATGTCCTGGGCTGGCCCCAGACTTCTAAACACTTTAGCTGTCACCTAAAGTAGAGCTCAGAGGGTGTCCCTGAACACCACTAAATCAGTGCAGTAATATAAGTATTGGGAACTTCTTCCAGCCTGAGAGCCAAATTCTATTTTGGAGAAGCTCTTGGGAACCTTTTTCTAGCAGGACGGGGACAGGGCCAAAGGCAAAGAAGATGTGGCTGAAGTCCAAAGGTGTAGAGGTAATGATACAAAACCTGGCAAATTTCTCAACAATCAGTAGTCAGGAGAAAAGGGGATGGGAGGAGGGAAAGAAGGCATGTCTCTCTGGGGAACTCCAGAAGCCTAAATTTGGAGGGACAGATTTGGCCTCCAGGCTTGAGATTCCCCAGTCCTGTTCTAATTAAGTCATCCTTTCCTGATTTATCTACCCCATTCCTCTACCTCATGCACAGGTACACACCCTTGTAAGGTGACCAAGTCTAGGTACCATTTTCTTATCACTGATAGGTGAAAAGTAAAGCACATGTGACAGGAAAGACAGTGAGCTGTTGAAAACAGAATGCCAAATTCATGTTTCAAAATACCCATTCTCCCCCTTCCTTTCTACCTTTGAGAAAAACTGGATCTTTCCCTGGTTTCTTGACAAACCATAGTGTGTGATCTTGTCCAAGTTGTGCATCTTATGATTTGTACAAGGGATGGAGAGGAGGACTACACAGGTGCATTTCTTTTCCTGTAGAAATTTATGAGAACCATTCCTTTACACAGATTTCTCCAGTGTCTGAGGCATAGTTGTGAAGGAAGACTTTGATTCTCCCCTAGCCTTTGTCTTTAGTTGCAGTACATTTATTTTGTTAAACTGTTCCATAGAATGCAGCATTCCAAATTACTGTATGAACACAGGGGACTTGAGGAAGCTACAATGGAAGAATTTTTCAAGGATGTACAAGCATTTGATATGTTACTGTGGTGTCTATATATAACTTTCTTAGTGGTAAAAGAGGAGGAGGAGGAGGAGGAGGAAATGAAACATGATGGGGACAATCTGGTAACTTTAAGCACAGCAAAGTTTCAAGGATATTCAATAAGAGTAAAGATTAGTGGAGTTGCTCAGTTAAAATATTTTTAGGAAAATATGTGAGTGATACGTAATTCTTCAGGATTTCAAGTAATATAGGGCAGTAAAATAATTCATTTTCCTGCGTCCCAGGTTTGGAAAAACTACATATACAAATATCTATGTTCTTCTATCTGAGAATAGATTATAATCTGTTCAAACTGTGTGAACAGATGCATGATAGAAAAATAAAGAAAGAATATAGTAATCTGTAAGTGTGTTATGTTCATTTAGCTCCAGTGTGAACACATTTGGCCCCACCTAAATTTTCTAGGTCTCTTCAAAGACAGTCCAACATAGAGCACAGTAGTCTGACCTGAATATAATGTATTTCGTTTATATTACATTTATATTACTCAATATACCAAAATCTCTGGATGCTAAGTAGTAGATGCATGATCGAGGCCTGATTCACATTTTCTAGGCAAGGTTCATGGCTATATTCATGGCCACTGTCTTCCCGTCTGCATCAGCAGACAGTGTTGGATCCAACCCCCTCCCCCTCCCGCCAAATCTCGGTATTCAGTGGGTGTGCAATGCAACAACTGGTTGCATTCATCTACCCAGATCAGCTACTTTCCCAATTAAGTTGGAATGTGTGACTGAGGAAAATTCAACCTCATCAAAGTCCTCCAAATTCAATTTCAAATCTTGTTCCAATTGGTGTTTTTGGCAATGTATTTGTGTGTGTTTTCAACACATTGTTTTTGCTCCACAAACTGCATTGCAAGCTTTCAGATGTATGGATTTACACTGCAAATTGCATTGGGGTTACACTTCAATTCTGGGAATACATTCTGGATCAGTTCCACTGAAAAAATGAACTGAAATAAATTTATCATATGTTCCTAGGATTAACCTTCAGCTTGTTTGAATTTATCTGTTTCAAATCTACTTCTAAACACCTGCTCAAGCATTCTGCATGTCATCATCTTAATCAAAATCTATGAATGACTTCCACCAGTGATTACTCATTAGCACTGGGGAGATAGTCAAATCGTGCAGTTCCTCATATGTGAAAGGTCACAGAGGAAAACCAGACTATCCACCAGAAAACTGGAGCCAGTCCACTACTGTGCCCACTAAGCCCAATTCAACCTAGTGTTCAGAAAGATAACATAACTGATGGCATCAAATGCCTTCAAGAAGCTTAGGAGAACCAATGTGGCTGCAACACTCCTCCTCCAATCTATTGTCTGGGTACATTGTGCACCAGAGAGGTGATAACTATTTTCATCCACAAATGGAGCCTGAAATCAGCTTGGAACGGATTCAAAAATCAGCTTCCTCCAAGACAACCTGATGGTTGAGGGCAATAAATGCACTCAACAGATGTCTAGTGTGAGTTCCATATAAGTGGCATGCCACCATGGGAAGGGAAAAGCCACTCACATCATTTCTGAAGGTGAAATTAGTTAAAGTAGTCCTTTAAAAAATATCAGCTGATTGGCAACATATGAAATATGGCACTTGAGTATTATTTTAATAAGAAACATATGTTATAGCTGACTTTCACTGGCAATCCTTCCTAAGGTGTATTTACAGTTGTCTTCCAACCCTGAGATCCATAAAACCCCTCTTGTTTTCTCTAGGGATGCAAATGATATGGTGCATCTCATCTCACGTACTCCATGGTCTTTGAGGACCACTTCAAGACTACTGTGAGACTTTTTTTACTGGTTATTTCCCTCTTACTTCAAGGGGAAGGATGCTGAGGGTGGAACACTGTAAGCTAGTGTTATTTTTAATGAATTTTACTATGTATATGGTTTTTCTTATATACTAGTCTGGAATCTTTACAATGGAGGGCACTACTAACAGCCTTATAACAAATTAATAAATAACATTTAAACAAATGCAGTATATTTTTATTCTTTCCCTATGTGTGATGGCAAATATTCAAGAGAGATTTCCTCTGGATGTTTATCTCTAGTTTTCTGCCTATGTGGGCATGTGTGTACACGTGTGTATGTGTGCGCGTGTGCGTGTGCGCGTAGATGTATTGGAAGCTCTCAATATAAAAGTAGCTTAGACTGAATACTCTGGAAACCACACTCAAGTGAGCATTCAAGGAAATATTTTTAGCTAGCTTATCTCAACTATTAGGACTGTCTGTTATATTGGATTCTCTAATTGCTTGTGTCACAGCTTTTCCGCCAAAGGCTTGGTAGTGCTGCCTGTAATTGAAAACTTTATTTTCAAATTCCCTTCACAGGGTATACCTGGCAAGAGCTCAAAACATTTCACTCTACAATCTTTTTGCTATCTTCACTAAACAACGGGTATTACCCACTGTCCTTTTCAAATCTGTCACCATGTGGTTTGACCCTTTTCTCCCAAGGGGGCTTGGGGGAAATCTGAGATTCTGGGCTAAAGCTGCTTGAAGGAAAACAGAGGAAAAAATACTGGATGCAGAATACCACCCGTTGGCCTTTCAACTGCTTGCAATGCATTTGTAAGCCCCAGAGAATTTTAAGATGCAATTTGGGGATTTCGTGGAAGGAATTTTTGAAAGGGAGAAAATGGATGTGTGCATAGATTGCCCATATGCCTCACTTGGATTACAGCTTTTGCCTGTGCAGATGTGGATAGCAACAAGCTTTACGAGTCTTTCCAGGCTATTTAGGGGAACTGCTGCAATTTGATGGAGGTTAGGGAAAAGGAGGAACATCTTACATTGGGATGTATAGCATGTGTTCCTTTGCTTTTATTTTAGAAAAGTTATTTACATTTGTTTGACCATTCAAAGGGTTATCACAAATAGTTCAGCAGGTCAGAGAAAATTTCCAAGTTTGATTTGGGTCAGCAACCATATTTAGCCTCCCAACTGGTGATATTGTCTTCTGGATATGAGATTCCTGTCATTTTGGTGAAAAAAGAATATAGATAATGTGCCCATAACAAGGGCATTTTCAACAAATCACATTTTGTTACAGTTCAGCTTTTGGTATATATAGCTTAACTACCAGATTCTCTTGTATACATTTTCCAGTCTCATCCTAATTGTTCATGGTTAGAAATAAGTTCCACTTTCTTTGATGGAATTTACTCCTACAATAAATTTATCTTATGCATTATTTATTAATTAAAATTAATTATATGCTGCCTTTCCCATAAGAGTCAACAGTCTGGATTGGTCTACAAAATTGGTAAGAAAAACAGCAAGATGAAATGCAATAGGGACAAATGTCAAGTTCTGCACCTAGGAAAAAGAAAGCAAATGCATCTTTACAAGATGGAGAACACTTGGCTCAACAATTCTGCAAGTGAGAAGGATCCCAGAATGGTTAGATCACAAGCAAAATAGGAGTCAACAATGTGAGATGGCTGCAAAAGAAGGAAAAATGCTATTTTGGGCTGTATTAATAGAAGTACCACTTCCAAATCATGTGAAGTATAAATGCCTCTTTACTCAGAACTGGTTAGACTGCATCCAGTTCTGAGCACCACAGTTTAAGAGAAATGCAGACAAGCTTAGAAATGGTTCAAAGAGGACAACCAAAGATGATATGAGGAAACAAAACTCTATGAAGAGAGAGCAAAGAAACTGGGCATGTTTAGCCTCCAGAAGAGATGATTGTACTTGTCAAGGCTTTTCACAGAAAGGGAGGCCAGGATCTCTTCTTAATAATCCCAGATTGCAGGAATAATGGGTTCAAGTTACAGGAAGCCATGTTCTGGCTGAATATCAGGAAGAATTTCTGACTCCTGAGCAGTACAGCAATGGAACCTATTATTTAGGGAGGTTGTGGACTCTCCCACAGCAATCAGGATGCAACTGGAAAGCCATCCCAGAGGCATGGTTTAACTTGAGGTCCTGCAGTGAACAAGGGACTGGACCCAATGGCCCTATTGGCCTCTTCCAACTCATTTAAATAGTGAGAGCAGCAACCCATGCTAGACTTCTCCTAGCAAGACAACTAATTATGACTTACTATCTAAAATGACCATGGTTCAACAACTGAGAATAGTGAAATCAGAACAAGGATGGTCTCAAGTTGCCAGTTCCTACAGGAGAATGGCCACTTATGCATAGCTTAAAAAAATAGATTGCCTAACTAAAGATGAAAAAAGGCATGGATTTGCATAAAATATGTATATGCTAATTGTTTCAGGAGAAAAAATGCAACTTTTCTTTAAAAAAAAAACCCAAAGAAAAAAATGTATGATCTATGCATGGATCATAGCCCTAGAATCCCCAGTTTTCCTGACCATTGGCTATGCTAGCTGGGACTGATGGGGACTGAAATCAAAAATATCTTGAGAGCACAAAGGCTGTTTGTGGAAGGCTGTTTTTGGTACATATTTAGCCATAGATAATGTGATTTAAATAGATACGCAATTCATCTCAGCATAATAGGGTAGTCTTTGACCAAGAAACCTGTGTGCCTATATTCAGTCTGCTGTCTGGATTCTAACTATAAATGAACAACTCTAATAACCCAGCTCTCCTTTTTTATGGCTCTTCATCTTTTAACCAGACATAGGCTGGACAACTTTTCAAATACAAAATGCCTTCAAATATCCTCTGCTTTCTGTGTACTCAGATGGTTCTCAGACCAAATAGTAAATATTGTCCTTTGGGCCCCTGAGAAGATTCATCAGGCCTAACCACCCACACAGGATAATTCTTCAAAGCTCAAGTGGTTCCGCTCAGTACTGTCATGAGAGACTGAGACTGACTCTTGCAAGAAGAATGCAACATTATCATCCCTGAGTGTGAAGATGATCATGATTCATTGATTCATCCAGTTTTCATTTTACTTTGTTTTATTTTGCTGAGCTCTTTTTAATGGTAGCAGACTTCCACTTCCACCCTTGGCAAGTTCAGCACACTATTCAGAATTAAGAATTTTATCTCTCTTTCACCCACCTCCCATGGCTATTGTGTGGTTCCAGAAAAACCTATATTACTGTGGGGGTCATAATGTTTTATCGTTTTATCCATTTGTGGATTAGGTCTATAATCTCTCTGGTGGCATATTTCAAGTTGGAGCATTTTGTAACTCAGCCAGAGGCACCAACAGCAATGGCATCCATTGCTGCACTGGGGTTTGTTACATCCTGTAATCCTCCGAGACTCAAAAGAGAATATGCTGGTGGCTGAAGAGAAATATGCCTAATATGAATCTCCAGGCACAATTCTCTTTTATGGAACTATAGAAGAAGTAGCCAAAGGCAGAATGCTTTTAATAATAATAATCCAGGGATTGGAGAGTCTCAAATTGATGTCATTTCCCCAGCCCACTCATGCATCTGAGAAGTTCATTTTAAAGGTTTAACTGCCGAGACAGCATGAGCTAAACTTTGGAAGTCATTTACACGCCCCAAATATCTTTTGAAGTCTGATGCAAAAGTAGAACTTAGAATAAAGTTTTGACCTTTCTCATTTATATGTCAACTGTAAAAAGACAGTGAATCAACTTTGAACAGCTTGACATTTTTTGGCAAAAATAATTATTCAGTGTAGTCAATTAAGTGTACCAGTAACTACTGCAGGAAGAGACTGGGGAGTGGGAGTTGGGGGGGGGGAGAGGTAGATGAGAAATTAATTTCAAATTAATTCCATATGTCTTTCCCTAATCTTTATGGTTAGTCATATTTATCAGCTATTTTAAATTACAACATGGCACTGGATACTCTTTTTAAGTAACTTTGCAGACACAGTATATGCAAGCAATGGTGTAGTGGAGCTCAGGTTTACTGAGACATACTGCTGCTACTTTTCAATTAGTCGGGATTCTCACATTGTCTGCCACCACCTTTCAGAACTCCCCGTTTCCTCAGAGTTCAGCTGTAAACCTCATTTTTGATGTGAGCTGTCCATTTTGTAATCTTGGGCTGTCCCTACGCTTTACGGCGTAGCCTAGCCTTGAATTAAACCCCTTTAACTTTACTAAGCACCTGCTCCTGGAGGAAGGCAAAGCAGCTAGAACTGATTTTTGAGATGGAGCACTGCCTGCAATTTTGCACTATCGGTGGGAATGTAACTTTGGAGATTTTCTTAATGAGTGCTTACACATCCAGCTTTACTGCTGTACATGCAGACTTGAAATTCTTAATGCCCTGGTCAAATTATGCACATTATTTAAATGGACAAATTAAGAAAACAATGGAAAGAAGGTCATTGTCAAAGTTTTCTAATTGTTTGAAATGTCTGCCAGCATTGGCACTGAAACATGCTCTAAGTATATCGTTCAGAAAAACCTGGTAAAGTTATTAGGGTTAAGGATGTTAGAGAAGTAAATTCAGGTTTTTATGCATCTGACCTACAGATTCCAAAAGAGTCACACATATGCTGTGGGCTTTGAGGCTGGTTTTTCACTTTTGCAGAAGATTGGTACTAATATACACTAGCACAAGTAGAATGACATTCTGTTTTTTTTTAACCTGCTAATAAGCAAATGGAAAAACAAAAGATACCTGATAATTCAGAAAACACAGACAGAACAAATTGAACAAAATCTGTACATCCCTTGATAGGGTGAACAGATACAAGGGATAGTAGGACTTCAGAACCTTTAAAAATGGCATAGAAGCCACTGTGGTTAGAGGTTTGATCAAGGAATCACCTATGAACTTGGGCCAGACTTTCTCTAAGCCTAACTTACTGAGGCTTATAGTAAGGATAAAATGTGGAGGGGGAAAATGAGGCTGAAATGGCTTTCTCTCTGCATCTTGGGTATTGGCTACTATGGGATCATGCTGGACCACCTCTGAATTGGAGTTGAGAAAGATGGAAATAACAGTGGTTCTTCTCAACCTGCAGTGCCAGTTTCAGAAAGTAGCATTGAGAAATTATCTCATACCCATGGCATCTGGGGGCCCTCAAGGTCCAAGTCATTTAAGAACTGGATGAAGTCACTGGATGAAGTCATTCAGGGATTTGGAGTGAGCTGTCACAAGTATGCATGACATCCAATTCTATTTCTTTTTGTTGTCAGAGTCAGGTGAGGCTGTGGAGGTGCTGAACTGCTCTCTGGACTCGGTAGGCTGGATAAAGGCCAATAGACTGACAACACAGAGATAATACGAATAAGAAGCTGATGCTTAGCACCTGCAAATGGCACAGTTTGGGGGTAATTCTTAATCCAGTGTTGTTCTGTGGCCTCAGTAACTTGTCGCACCTTTTCCCGGATTTGACTGGTCATCTAAGGCTGCCTTTCCTTTATAGCAATAGTGTAGCTCTGGTGATCCATGTTCTGATAAGCTTCATGTTGGATTATTATAATGTGTTAAATGTGGGCAGAAATGTTATATGGTTGGGGTACCTCAACTAGTACAGAACTCCGCTGCTGAAAATCTAGCTGTTGTATATAGCTCAGGGATAGCAACCCCCCCCTTTTTTTTTTTTTTTGGCTCAAGGGCCAAATATCAGTTTAAGGAGGACACATTCTAGCAGTGGGGTAAGGCACAGGGCAATGACACATATAATTGTTAATGACTTGGACAATTGCTTAACAAACATATCAATCACAGCTCACTTTAAGCAAGAAGAGATCCCTTATCCCTGATCTAGATGCAGCCATATCATATTAGCTCTGAATGAATTAAAGGTTGACTATTCAATACTGAGCCCAATTTAAGATGTTGGCGCTTGCCCTTAAAGCCCTAAATGACTTTGGATGTCTCTGAAGTGGTGCTTCCTCCTGTAAGAACCTGATGATCAAAGAACCTTGTTTCATCAACAAAGAAGGTCCTTTTTCACATTTCAGCTGTAGTAGGCATTAGCATGCATGCCACTATAGCTTTGAAATGGTGCCAACATCACCATCACTACCATCATACTTCATTTCTATGCCACCTTTCTTTTCTGTTCCTCTCCATATTTCCTTACAACACAACCCTGAGAGGCAGATTAGGTTGTACATCTGTTATGACCCAAAGACACCCAGGGTGCCGTCATGGCTGAGTGAGGAACAGAACCCAGATCTCCTGAGTCCCAGACTAGCACTCTGAACCACTACATCACATTGGCTCTCATCAGTTAAACTTCTTTTTTCTCCATTTGCACCAATAAATCAAGTTAATACAATAACTTTCAGTTCATCTTTCATTCTGTGGTTTTTTCCTCTCCTGTTGTGTTATATCATTGTTAGTTTTTTGTTTTCATCTTGCATTCATTTAACATTTTGTGCATTCTACCCTGAAATACTTTTTCTGGATGGAGGTTCCATTTTATACATTTTTAAAACAAAAAATAAATACATAAATGCATAAAACATGTACCAATTGTCCATCACAAGAACAAATGCAATACAAAACAAAAACCCTGTACCTTCAGGCCCTGAGAATCTTATAGCCTGCAACTCAGATCTTGCATGATAAATAACCAAACAGACTTTATGTTTAGACCTCATAGCTTCTTCA
The DNA here is from genome assembly GCF_004798865.1 of Varanus komodoensis. Lineage (NCBI taxonomy): Eukaryota > Metazoa > Chordata > Lepidosauria > Squamata > Varanidae > Varanus > Varanus komodoensis. The sequence goes on along the minus strand of NW_025335269.1, from coordinate 25,232,338 downwards.
GGCACAGAAGGGAATGGGACATGTAATCAATGTATGTGAAAATTAGCAAGTATGGCGAAGCATTTGGGTTGGCCAGGTCAGGTATGTTTTACTCTTGTCTGGTTTCCTAGTCAAGAGGAATACCTTGTTGTTGTTAGTTGCGAAGTTGCGTCCGACGCATCGCGACCCCATGGACAACATTCCTCCAGGCCTTCCTGTCCTCCACCATCCCCCTGGAGTCCACTTAAGCTCACACTGACTGCTTCAATGACCCCATCTAGCCTTGTATACCTTATAGCTTATACCTTATAGGCAGGTATGCTTGAAGCTTTCACAACCATCTTCAGGAGCTCTGGCTTAGAAGACATTCTCTCCAGGAGAAGTCAAACCAATACATTTTCCTGCCTGAAGCAAAGGACAAGATCACACCCACTGAACATTCCATGTTCAGAATTTGATTTGCTGGTAGCTGAAACTCACTTCAGCACTGGTGACAGGGCAATGCTCCACACCAGTGGGCAGCAAGGTGCAGAGGAGGCAATGTGGCACATGCAGATCTTCCTCAGCATATTTCTGCAATTGTGCATCCATGAGTATCTGCCACCTAGGATGCCCTCTCACTTTGCCACAGGGTAAGGCCAGTCCAGACTCCAGGATTGGGATGTGGGTATGACCATCCTTATTTCTTGCATGGGGCAGACCATAATGATCTTCTGATTCCAGCCATTATACTAAAACCCACCAAGAGCCCAGTGCTTTGTTTTCAGCTATGATGCAAATCTACTGGGAAAGTTGAAATTTATTTTTGAGGAGTGATGGGAAAGATAAATAATAAGACGAAGAAAGAGAATTTGTTTTGCATTCCTTTGGGATGCATGATTTTTTTTTCTGTGAAGACTTTCTAGCCACAACCTTTCCTTTGATTCATAGTTTTATAAAAGGTTTATTTGGAAAAAAGAAGTCTCCTTTCAGTATAAGGGCAGAGTTTCCCTCAAAAAACCTCTTCAAAATGAACAAAGTAACCACTTGTCATATATGATGACTAATGAAACTTTAGTATAGCCTTTAGTATTCATTTGTATGCTGTGTGTTTGGAGAATTGTAAGTTAAATCTTTAGAAATCACACTGCAGGAATCACTGACATGAGACAAACGAGAGCAGCTTGGCTTGAGATACTGGGAAGGAACTGCTAGATAGAGAAGAAGCAAAACCCTGTCCTTTTAAGAAAAAAACCCTTCCTTATCTGTAGGAAATAAGTGTGCACAGGAAGTCTTGAAAGTCTTTTAATCTTAGATGTACTTGTATTCTGGAATTTAAAAATACAATTAGCGTCATTGGAAACATTCATTTCATCCAAGTCACCTTAAATGTTTGTTAGAATGCCAAGATATAAATTTGAGAGGTTGTCCATGTTCATACAGAATCTCTGCACTTGCATAAACTGATCAGATATGGAAGGGATTGCCAAGTATAGTGAATGGCAACTGTTGCTGCACTTTGTACATTTGCTGCAGCAGAGATAATGACAGTCTCTGTGACCCTTTCTGGAGTAGGATCAATTTAAGTCAATTTAACTGGACAGCTTAGGTAGAAAGCAGTAACTAGTGTGGGTAACCTATGGCCGTTTAAGTGTTCTCGGGACTTTAACTTCCACCAGCCCTAGACAACATAGCCAATGTGAACAATGGTGGCACGTGTCAGGCCAGTAGCAACTGGGGTTCCCATTCCCACCCCTGCTCTAGCATTTTGGGAGTAACTATGATACAGTCCAGAATGTCTAGATTCTTACCATTTTTTTTACTTTTTACATTTTTCTTCCCTTTCTTGTGGAATAGCCTAGTGCCCTTTGGACATTTGGAATGACTTCTTCCATTGCCCCTGACCATTGGCCAGGGTGGTGAAATTTGTAATCCAATGAATCTAGGTACCACCAGGTTGGGATAGCTGCTATAGAAACTGTATGTGGTCTAAAATGCAACTCAGGGTGTGTTGTGCAATGTCTTTTACATTCAATTTTCTTTCTCTCTTGGTAGTCCAACTCCACAGTGAGAACATACCAAAACAGTAAATATCGAGTGACCATGAGCCCTGGGTTTAGCTCACAGTGGAACAGCAGCCAGCCTCTTTGGAACACATACACTTTCCCAAGAACAAGCTTGCACTACCAATCCCATGCTAGCTACACCTACTGTGCTGGACACACTGCGGTGAGTAAATACAATGACTTGCTCTGTTGATATTTAAAAAGATTCCTTCTCATGGTTTGATGAATGGGTGGACTTCCCTGGTGTTCAGTCTAGGCTCAGTGTCATTTGAACAGTTTATTTTCATAGAGAAAAAAAGATAATGATTTTATAACCTGAACAGAAGAGACTGCCTAAAGGATCATAACTTTCACTGTATCAGTTCTATGAACATTGGCTATGATTTAGTAGTACTGGCAATGACGACGATGATGCCATTGACGATGATGACAATGCTATAGTTCTAGTAGTGAAAATGTGTTAATTGTTTTCTATTCCAGTTTTTAACTTTTAGTCTAGTGAAGATGTGTTAATTGTTTTCTATTCTAGTCTTTAACTTTTGAGACATGCCATAGCTAAATGAATGTTCATTGGGCTTGAAAGTCTGTAGAGTTTTAGTTAATTATAATGGTTCTTTGCTAGAACCTATTATCTTCTGTCATCAAGTTTAGTCAATTTGCTCAGTATGCTTGAAAGAGAACATAATTGTCCACCTTTGTGCTGAGCTGCTGCACATATTTGTACCCAAAACAAGTGATGCTCAGTAGAAAGAGTTGAGTACATTGCATCATGTTCACCTAATCTTCTAGTCTGATGTCTGTGAAAGGACCACTGTGACTGATGCTATTTAATAGGGTTTGGAACACTGCTATCCATAACTTAAATGCACTGCTAAAGAAAAATCTCTCAGAATGTTTTGCCTTCTAAGAGTGAAAGCAAACAAGATGCTAGCCATGGGAACACTGTCAGAAGCAAAACCTTCATGGTGAATTCTCCTTCCCCTTTACACTCATTTATATGATGTGGTATAACACTGTGACTTTCCCTGCTTGGCTGATCTAAGCCAAAGCAAGAAGTCGCTATGGAGATGTTTCAGTGGCACCCTCATAGTCAGTATTGCATCTGTTTCCTCTCTGCCTGCTGATCCACATATTCATATACATCACTTGATGATCTGGCATGTGATGATTCACAGATGTGTTTGTAAACTGTCCTTTGAAGTGTTATGCTTGAAGTGAAATCAGGTGATAGGAAAGCTTCTTCTGTAGTATTTGATTTGAGAGAGCTTTTCTATAGATGCAAATTGCCATTTGATAAACATGTGTAAACTTATCCTGAGGAACTGAACAGGGTAAGGTTCTGATAATGTGTTCTTTTTGCAGCTCTCTGGATGTGATCTTAGCTCATTTAAGTTTAGGTTTGGGAATTATGCAAAACAAGCTTTGATCCAGAATTATAGGATGCCCTGTCACTTACAGGACCTGTTCACATAACATGCAAAACCACAGTGAGTTAATGGAGCTTAGTGGTGTGTGTGTTTCATTTTGACTATTAAAGCCACAACCATGGCTTCCTGGGTTGTGTGAACCTGTGAGTTGCTGGCAACTTTAGGGTTGCATGGACAGCTTTAGGGTTGTTAGTGGTTTGTTAACCACACCAACAATGCATTTTCTCTGAGTTTGTAAGACATGGCAAAACATGGCCAGGGCATGAAAAGGTAATGTGGCACCCAGCCCTGCAAATTGTCATGGCAACTGCAGCAGCGATGAGAACTTGGTCATGGTCAGAAACTCGCTTAGGCTCAGTTCCATTTCAACAAGAAAACAAACATGATTTATATTATATGTTGTAACAAGAAGAATGAAATATCTTTTGGACACACTTGAGATTGTATGAACTGCTTTAAATCTACTATTGCATGTTCCATAAAATGTTTTATTACATAGTCTGTTTAATATAGCATGTGATACATTAGAAAATCTTTTGTAAAGGGGATAGTTACTATGCAAATCTGAAAGCATCTTTAAATATAATACCACTGAGTATACCACATTTCTGCATTAGAAGCGGATATTTGTAGCATTCCTTTTATTTTCCTATCCTTGAGACTGTCAAGAGTTACTCCTGAAGACTGTTTCTAGCATTCTCTAGTATTTCTAATAATGCTAAAGAAAATCAAGTGGGAGTGCTTTTGACCCCCCCCCCCACACACACATGTTATAAGTTAAAACGCCTTTTAAAAGTTTAAATTAAAATTTATTTGCCAAACTGTGCACCATTATATGTTATTGAAAAATGAATGAAAATCTGATCACCTAGTAAGGAATGGCTACAACTTGGCATGCTTCAGATAGCAGGGTGCAGCGTGTCCAGCCCTGGGGATCCCACTAGTTGACTCTGCGTACCACAAACCGTTTTATGCCTTTCATTCGATGAACATGCCAAAGCTCTCTCTAACATTCCCTTCCCATTGTCAGAATATGTAAAAAATAATTCCATCATCAAGTTGGAGTGTTGTTTGACCTTCTTGTCCATCAGAGGCCCTTCTTGTTGTCCCTCAACTAGAGTTTTGTAGGAAGAACGGACAGCTCTGCTTGTTTCAGTTTCTACAACTTTAAAACAGTTTGAGGCCACAACTCATTCTGTCCTGTTTCCAAATCAGTTTGCGAATGTTTCTGGTTAAAAAATCGACAAACAAATCCACACTCCTTTTTGTGCACTTTTATCTCAGAGTGTGCATTTTGTACATATTTCCCTCCATATACACAAAAAGGCATATAGCTTTGTATTCATTTCTTCAAAATGCATTTCTGCTAAAGTGAGCATTTTAATGTAGAGTTTTCCCCAGTGTATGTGGTGTTATGATTTTTTTTTTTTTTTAAATCACAGGCGTGTGAGAACTGAAAGAGAATCACATTCTGGTTTACGTATTAGTGCAAATGAGGTTGGTCATATTACAATGCAGAATTAACAAGGTTCTCCATCATTCCGAGTTTCTTGTAATTCCAGCAGGAATATAGATGCTACTTTATACCGTGACTCATCGGAGTCTCAGGGCAAAGGACCTTCACATCAGCTGCTACCCGGTCCTTTTTATTGAAGATGCCAGAGACTAAACCAGGGGTTTTCTGAACTGAAAGTTTGCCCTCATCTCCCCTCAGTTACATACTACAGTACTCAACTGAAGGCTGGAAGCTGCTGTTTGAATATATGCACACAGATACCCTGCAGGCTAGACTCTTGTTGCTGTCTCTGAACCTTGAAGATACAAATATTTTAGTTATTTCTTTAAACACCACAACTTCATAGAGTTTCTTATCCTGTGCATGATAGAAGCTGCCTTGAAGAATGAAAGAAAGAAATCCGTTTAAAGATTTCTGATGCTGTACATCAACAGGTGTGATACAGACAGGTGCAGGAGAAAAGTTTGGGTATGATCACTGAATGCCAATAATATGCTGACTGTTGTCTTTAAAAAATGTTTATCTGTAAAAACTACCATGGAGGAACAAAGGCTCAAACACAAGCTTATTAGGGTGCTTTATGAAAAAAAAAAGTCCACCTCCATTGTGGTGGATTGCTTTAGGGGAAAAGATTTCAGGCGGCTCAAATAAATGCATCTCTCAATTAGCTTCCCCTACCTTCCACACTTCTTTGCATCTGAAGCAACCGTCCCAGTGGCTTCTAAGATTGCTTTTGCTACTGCCTCTTTAGGCCAGCTTTTCAAAGCGGCAATCTCATGCAGTTAATTCAAATCAAATCAGCTTATCAGCTTGGTTCATTGTAAGTCTTTCATAACCATTCGTGTGTGACAGCCCATTAAAATTTGGCCAGAGCCTTTAAAACATCACACACACAAAATCTGCAAATATATTTTTCATTCAAGCTTTTGAGCTGGCTGGGCATATTTGTTTTGTACTATTAACCTTTGAAATTGAGCTTCTTTGCAGGGGTTGTAGGGACAAGGCAATGGGTAATATAGCAGTTTAGCTGAAGTAATTTACCCTATTTTGCTTCATACAGGATTAGTTTTATTGTTTAAAATATCCATCAGAAAAATGTGTTGAGTATGTGGGCCTCAGTCCATATTTTGTCCAACTATTTGAAAGGGTAATTTTATTTTGTATATGTTCTCTGGATAGATAATATTGAAGGCAGAGGAGATACAGAATTTATGTGGTATTTGGCATAAGTGTTCATGTTACTGTAAATACAGGCTGCGTTGCATGGTCTATACATTCCCAGAAAATACATTGGGTTGAAACTGATTTATTCATTCCAGAGTAGACTTACTGAAACAAACGTATTTAAATTACAAGACTAAGCTCCCATTCATTTCAGTACATCTAGTCTCCAGTGTAGGGTAGTGGTTAAGATTACTGGACTGGAATTCAGGAGATCCGAGTTCTAGTCCCTACTCAGCCAAAGGGCTCCTTTGGTGACTTTAGGCCAGTTACTGCCTCTCAGCCTAACGTACCTCAAAGGATTATTGCTGTGTGTATAAAATGGAGAGGAAGAAAACCACTTAAGCTGCCTTGGATTTCTTGCAAGATATGAGGAAAGGTTGGATATAAATGCAATGTGATAATAACAACAACAGTAAATGTGCCTCTTGCTGTAGCACTGTGCTTCATTCGCAACTTGTATAAATGCAGTGGCTCTACAGGTTGGGGAGAGGCCAAGTTAATACTTACTTGATTGTTTTCTCATAAGAATACTGTTGCCATGGTGTTCAAAACATTAGAAGCAGCTGCTTGAGTATTTTATTTACACCTTGAACGAGGATGCAAATTATATAATCTTTCATACAGTTTGCCTTTTTAAACAATGATTTAGGGTTGTCTGTTTTCTCCACCAAATTCTATAACATCTTTATGAAACTGCTGGGAAAGGTAATCTGACAATTTGGAGAGAGGTATTGTTAGTGTGAAATATGCATTTATACCCAGTACTGTCTCTACTTTTCATCTGAGTTGGGTGGTGATGGAAGCACTGAACAGGTGCTTGGAATAGGCTGGATGGAAGCAAACAAACTGACAAGATGGAGGTACCGTTAGTAGGTGGCTAAAAGGATCTGGGAGGTGGCTTTCAACTTGTTCTGGTTTGGGTTACATTTGCCCTTAAGGATCAAGTTTGCAGGTAGGTCTGGCTTTGATACTGGAGGCTTGAGAGAAGTCTCTGACATAAAGCACCTTTCATCAGCTTAGGCTAGTGCACCAGCTGCAGCCTCTCCTCTACAAAGATAGCCTTGCTAGAGTTATCCTTCCTTTGGTAACATGGAGACCTGATTATAGCAATGTGTTGGATGTTTGGCACTTTGCAAATTCAACAGGTTCCAAAAAAGGCAGCTGTGTTATTAACGGGAACTGGCCACTTGGCTGGAACACACCTCATTGGTACAGAAAAGAAAAATCTTTACTTGCTCCCAGTGTGCTATGAAGTACAGTTTGAGGTGCAGGCCCTAACCTATAAAGCCATGCAGAGCTTGGGACTGAGGCCACTGAAGGAATGCCTTTGATAGAAAACTGCCCATTCCTTAAGATCATGTTCAGAGGTCCTGCTCCAAGCACCTCTTCCTTCAGAGATTATTTGGGTGGCAATAGGGGGGGGGGGTCCTTCTTGGTCACAGTGTCTCACTTTTTGAAAGCTCTTGCAAGGAAGATAGGAACTTTTGTTGTTGTTGGCCATATTGGGAATCTCTAGCCTGAAAGGCAAGGTAAGAAACATTTTCAACTAAACATAAATAAATTAGGTGACAAGGAAGAAAAGAACAAGGGTGGAGAGTCTTAAGCTGCATGCATTTATATCCTCATTAACAGAAGCATCTAAGGGCCATACTCAAAGGACAAAGGTACATGGCATGGTGATGTGGAAACTGCCAGGAAATTGTAAAACTTTCTTGCTTTGAAAGTCACCAGAGCAGCAATTAGGTTTTAGTTATCATAATTGGATATAAATAAAAATATGTGTTGCCTATTGTAGCTGCTAAGAATGATCAGGATGGAAATTTAAATGCATCCAAAGGTGGCTAGTGACTCCAGTGTCAGTGGGTTTCTATAGTCATTGTAGTGTTTACTCAGAGCTTTATAGAAGCTATCCATGGTGCTGAACAGCACCCCCTAAATAAGTTGGAGCACCATGGATAGCTTCTATAAAGCTCAGAAGAAAAGCTGCAATGGATATGGATCCCACTGATAAAGGAGTCACCAGCCACCCCTGAATGTACAACCCTAAGTATACTTGCACAGGAATCACAGGCCCACTGGCATATGGAAACAGGTCCAATCCAAAGAAACCTGTACATGCATAAATTCAAATGATATTATGGGACGTGAGCATGCATTGTTTTCCTGCTGACAATTAGCTGACTCTTGCGGAATCTTTAGAATCTATTCTGGATGACCTTTCCTGTTTTATGTCAGAATAAATATGTTAATTTTTAAGGTTCCACAAGACTCTCCATTGTTTTTGTTGCAGCATATTAACCCAGTTACCCTATGGATTCCCCTCTCCCCCTAGTATGCCAAGTATTTTGATGCCAATATATTGCTTGGGTCTAAGAGCAAAAGTCTGGAACTCTGATCATTTTTTTCCAGATCTGAATGTGTTAAGGAGTATGTGGTGAAGGGAGATCAAGATATTCAAGAATCTATTCTTTCCTTGGTCTGGGAGGACATCTAAGAAAAGGGACAATGATGTAAGCCACCTCAGAGTCCTTAGAGGAAAAGGGGTGGGATATGAGTGTTATAATAAATAACCAGGCAAATAAATAAATGGGACAGGCTACGTTTTCTCTTAAAAAATAATTACAGGGCACTGGAGATGTTGTGTGATTGTAATTGTAACTGGTAAGGTGATGAGGGAATTGATATAACTATATTTTTTCACTAATCTATTCTAGTAATGGATTTAATGGGGAAAGCACGTGCCACATGTACCTACCTAGTTTTAATTCCAGGCATGAGTACGAACTGTTGTAAATGCAATAACATTCATTGTGCTATCAGCAGGCTCACAAGAGGACTCATTTCTGTTACGGTCCCATTATGTTCTGTTTTACGACTACTTAAAGCAGGAAACGTTGGCGCTGCAAATAAGTTGCAACACATAACAGAGTTATCATTTATGCTATTATTAACAAGCATCCTTAAAATCTGGAGACAGCTTAGGATTCCCATAATATATTGCTGTGAAGTCATAATGTATGCTTCTGCATGCCAGTTGCTGGGAAACATAAGTGGGAGGGTGGTGTCGCATTCAAGTCCAGCTTGTGGCTTTCTATTGGAGGTCAATTTGTCCACTTTGCAAAGAGACCGTTGGACTAGATAGGCCTTGGATCTATTCAGAATCACTGCTCTTACTCTGTATATCTGTTTAGATATCAACAAGTCTTCCATGGCAAGCCCTTTAGCCATCTACTTAAAATCAACTTCTACAATAATAACAGGATTAGGATTGCTGGCATTCTGACAGTAACAGATCAGGGCCTCAATCTTTGTGCTTAAGTTAATTAAAAAAAAAAATTAATTGAGTTTTGGGCTGTTCCCAGGCTTGCCTGTTGTATCACCGAGAATGAGTGTGCCTCCTTAAAACTTGGCTTTCCTTCTCTCCTGAGGTCCTGTTTCTCCTGTTATCCCCTGCTTAGTGGATTACCATAGTCATTAGTTTTACACTCAGTGGATTCTGCAGAGAGCAGGTAATCAGCTTCATGTGTACAGCTGCATCATTCTCTAGTCAGCCTACTAGCTATAATTGGTCACTATGTATGTTGAAACCCGCTGCTATAACTCCAGGTGAATTAAGTTCAGAGATGAAGACAATGCCCCCATGTTGTTAGATGCATAGCTCATCATTAACTACATCAGCTGAGGCTGATGGGAAATGCAGTCTGATGACATCTGGAGAAGAATGTTTTTCCACCCTTGCCATAGAAGGTTTTGCCTGAGAAGCAATGCCCAAATTTGCTTTGGTGAAATTTCGGTGCAGTTGGTACAGTTCCAAGGCTAAGAGCTGCTGCTTTTTGAGTAGGTAGAATTAAAACAGCTTACTATACAAAAATGATGTAAAAAAAGATAATGCTTTGGCATAAAATTAAGCTTCCGTTCATATATTCATACTGTCAGGCTATGAATATGTCCCTGTGGATATAATACACCACCTATGAGATTAAAAGAGAAGCTTTTAAAAATTGGTGTACTTTAATGTTTGAGTAGCACTTTATATGTAATATTTTTGTTAACAAAGGATTTTTCTCAAACTCAACTGCCCTGTTTTTATGACAAAAGCAGAACTAGCATAATGGCTCTCTCTTTTACAGGTTGGAATGAAATGCTCATGGAGTAAGTTGTTTTTCTAGCTGACTATGAAAGTTGCCTTTTCTTTAAATCTTTTCCTGTACAGCTACTACTTAGTGTCTTTTGTCTAGCCAAGTGGGACAGGTATAATTACTCACCACTGAGGTCTGGGAAAGAGAATATAATTCAGCGCAATCTTCCACAAGGTAGTGTAATTCATTGTTATATAGAGAGTTACTCTATGTTAGTCCATGCGCCAGAAGGGTTGGTGATTAATATCTTGAGTAAATAAATAACTTAGATTTTAAAAAAATAGTTTATGACCACTGTGAATGTATTGGCCACAGTGGTCATCTGTAATGAGGAACTTCCGTTGAAAAAACACCTTTTTTTGTGAGAAAGAAAAGCCAAAAATTAGACTTATTTAGAACTCTAAATATAACAACTTTTGCTCAGTTAGGATCCAAAATGGTTTAGATGACTAGGGAAAAAAATTTTGGAAGCATCACTGAAAAGATAAAGAACACTCTATGCAAAGTCTGTAAGTCAGGAATGGAAAAAAATCTTGCATTTTATATTGTAGTTATGTATTATGCATATTTCAATTATTTAGAGCCAGTGCAGTATAGTGGTTAAAAGTGTGGGACAGGGACTCAGGTGATCTGGGTTCTAGTCCCTACTCAGCAAGGGGAGTGACTATTACTGGGTGACTTTGGGTCAGTCGCAGCCTCTCAGCCCAACCTACCGCACAGGGTTTTTGTTGTGAGGATAAGACTGAAAAGAGGAGCAGAGTTAGGAAAGCTGCCTTGAGTTCCTTGAAAGGAAAAAAATGATGGGGTATAAATAAATAGTTCATAGAGGCCAAGGTGTGGGCTCTCTTTGGCATATTCTATACCAAAACGTTTTCATTAAGCCCATTATCTGACATTGATAATGGTCATAAATCCATCAAAGGAATATTTCCTGCATAGCATTCAATGAAGCCACTTCTCCTGCCAATTCTGTTGCACAAGAAGGATTCACAGTGTAAAAGGGATGTAGCATTTCATAAAGCAGGCCCGTAATGAGCAAAAACACCTTTTCTGAATATGAACAAGTTGGTGGAGTCCCAGTATGAATGTTGTTGTTGTTAGTTGCGAAGTCATGTCCGACCCACCACGACCCCATGGACAACATTCCTCCAGGCCTTCCTGTCCTCCTCCATCCCCCTGAGTCCACTCAAGCTCACACCAACTGCTTCAGTGACTCCATCTAGCCACCTCATCCTTTGCCATCCCCTTCTTCTTTTGCCATCTATTGGTCCCAGCATTAGGCTCTTCTCCAAGCAGTCCTTCCTTCTCATTAGGTGCCAAAGTATTTGAGTTTCATCTTCAGTATCTGGCCTTCTAAAGAGCAGTCAGGGCTGATCTTCTCTAGGACTGACCGGTTTGATTGCCTTGCGGTCCAAGGGACTCGCAGGAGTCTCCTCCAGCACCACAATTCAAAGGCCTCAATTCTTCAGCACTCAGCCTTCCGCATTCTTGCCCTATTCTGGCAACTCACATTTCTGCTCATGTCTGTTTCTTATTTGAAGTACCAAATCCATGTTGTATAAATGGTGGGATCCACTGATGTTTGCCAAGCATTGGATCCTGTCCTTGGTGCACAGCAATACTCCTTACTTTGTTACTACAAATACTACAGTTGCTTCCGAGTCAGAGCTGTTGAAATGCAGTGTTAGGTACCATCCTGATGCAGTCAATCAAATATCGTATAGCTATTTTTTTAAATAGTCAATGAATCTGTTAAAATTATTAGCCATGATGCCTGCTGGTAATGTGTAGCTTTTTGCGTGAACCCCACCCCCACCCCATTATTGTGTAAAGAGAGAGAGGGAGATAAATATATCATACTAGAAATACATCATACACACATCTGAGCACAAGGTGACAAAACAAGTTGATGAATGCAACATATTCCAGGTGAAATAAAAGTCAGAGAGATGAAAATGAAAGAGAAGTTGGTTCTATGACAACACTTTATATTATGCCAATGCCGTACCTGCATTCAAAACCACACAAGAACAGCAGAGTTAAAGTACAAAGTTTTCCTCAAATGTTTTAACTAATCGTAAAAGTCATTGCCATCATTATCTCCTTCAAGGACAGATTCAAACTGGTCTTCACCAGTTTGGTTGTCACAGTGTTGTACATGACGTATTGCTGTGCATATGAAACCATTCTTCACACAGATGAGCACAGCACAAGGCCTGTTGCAGCTGCCGAATATCAGAACTTAAAAGAGCCATGTTGGAACAAACCAAAGGCCTATCTAGTTCACACAGTGGGCAACCAGAGGCCTGGGAAAGCCCACAACAGGCCATCAATGAAATACGTAGCATCCTTCCATTCATATTCCTTAGAAACTGGAGTACACAGATATACTATCTCTGATCCTGAAGGCATTGAATAGTCTTCTTGACTAATAGCCATTGATGCACTTGTCCATGAATTCGTCACCCCTTCCCCTTTAAAATTGACCAAGTTGGGTGCTATTAACAACACCCTGTAGTAGCAAATGCCATAGTTTAATGATGAATGGTGTGAAAAAACACCTTCCTTTGACCTGATCCAAATCTCCCAGCATTCAGTTTCATTAGATGACCATGAGTTCTAGTATTATATTCCATATTACACATAATTTTATACAAAGCACTAAACATTGTAACGTCTCTCTGAAGGAAATAATGATGACAATGACTTTTTGTTAAAGCATTGGAGACAGCTTTGTACTTTGCAGTTTTTGTGGATTTGTGAATACAGGTATGATACTGACATATGGACATAATGCAAAAGTATTGTAAAGGAACATTCAGCCACTTTAGTGCTACCAATTCAGGTTGATCCTCCTTAGAAGGGTTTCTGTGAGTTTTCAATTCCACTGGAAACAGTTCCATTGAAAAAACTCATTCATCTCGAGTCTTCTCTGTGTTGCCCATATATGCAAGTTATTGTGGAAATTTTCAGCTCTGTTCTTGTTTGTTTTTACCACATCATATCCCCATTTGATGGCTTAATAAGAAGCCAATAATTTTGAACTGGCACTTAGAGTCAAATCAGAATGGCACATGATGTAAACATAATATATAGACAAATGTGTGCTTGTTAGTAAGAATGCATTTCCCTGGAAAGGGAAAGGGAAAGGAAAAAAGTACTACAATTTGCTGCAGCTATGTAGAAATAGACTTTGGGTTTTGGAATAACCTGCTGAGTTCTTGTTGCATAACTTTATGTATTCAGGGCATTAATTCCTACCCTTGCCCATCTGGAAGTGACGTTGAAAGAGTCATGTTGCATTAACAATAGGAAGTATGTAAAGCTTCTGTAAGACATATCCAATATTCATAGTTAATATTTTTTTGAAGATGCACACACACAACCCTAAACTATTAGAACATGGGACATCAGTGTAAAGCCCTTTCATTCAGAAAATAATTCTTTTTGAAGGCTCTTGACAAAATCAAGGTAGTCCTCACCAATAGCTCTCTTTCACTTGTTTCTGTTTAAGAGCATAATCCTATACATGTCTCCTCAGTAGTAAGTCCCTTTGAAGTCAACAGGGCTTTCTCACTGGAGAGTATATGCAGCCTGAGAGAAGGACTGACAGATTCACACTCATAAAAGAACATTTTTTTATCAGTGGATTGTTGGTACACAGAATTAGGAAGAAATGTAATCATTTCATTTAAGGAAAATCTGGGAATGTGGAAGTGTGTCAACACCTTTTTGGAGCTATAACAACATGGAAGTTATAGAGCTAATCAAGTTCCATGGGGCTCTGATTACACAGTGACTGCCTTGTGTGGAGTGAGAAAATTTGATTCCTTGCTTTTGGGTGCTACTTGTAGAGTATTTAGACATACATACCTTCAGAAACATCATCATCATCGTCGTCGTCGTCGTCGTCATCATCATTATTATTATAACTTTTCTATGCCGCCCCTTGCCGAAGCCTGATCAGCCATGAAACTTATTGGGTGACCTTGGACTGGACATTAACTTCTTCACAGAGCTTTTGTGAAGACAAAATGGTGGAAAGGATTATGTATACTGTCGTATGCTTTTTAAAGGAACACAGGGATATAAATGTAACAAATAAATAAATAGTCCTCTTCCCCACTGGAACCTACTCATGAAATATACAGCTGTCCTAATAGACTCTTGAAGAGACCTGCATGAAAATCCAGAAGAAAACCCTGTCTCATGTTTAGTATCCAGACACAATGTGCAATGTCCTGCACTTGTGGTTTTATAACATTTGATATTATGGCCTTCTTAGAACTAGATGAGAGCTTGCATCAAAAACATGCTGTGCCTTAATTTGTGTGTGTTTGTTTTTTTCCCTAAAGACAGAAAGATACTATGCCCCAATAGCAAAATAAATGGTTCAGTCTGAAGCCTCACAGTTATTGATACAAGGAAAAAAGCAGAGTTTACACATGCTCAGGAGTAAATGGTAGTTGCCATATAGGAAACCTCTACTTAAAGCCTGTTGGTTGAGAAGCCATAACAGTAGTGCATAGGGAGTTGGATGCTTGGGAGAGGCTGAAAGTGTCCTTGGACCTAATGTGATGTACCCAGTGACAAAAGTGACAATGAGATATGATACACAGAAAAGCGAGCTTGAGAGGAAGTTTTAGGGGACCCCTAATAAGTTGGACATGACCAGCACACATGAGTGGGGGAACTTTTGCCTTTTACCTAATAAGAATCCCTGGCAGTTTCCAAGGATCTCAGGAGACATTTTCAGCTATAAGAAGATAAAACATGCAGGTATTGGGGACATGTGGGTTGGACTGGTGGATCCACTTCTGGTGGATGTAGGCCATTGTAGCCCCCAAGATTTGACCAAAATAAGAGTGGTAGGCTTATGCTATAAGGGATCTTCCTCTCTCCATAATTTGATATCTTTCCGTATTTCACTGTAGGTCTTTTACTATAACTTCACTTTCAGTTTAACACTGTGAACACATGCCGGGTAGAGCTCTCTAAGCAAGCATGATTAACACTTTTTATATTTTAACTTTTAGCTAATTGTGTTCCACTTACATTCTGAAATTAGGATTTAATCTCATTTCTAAGGGCTGTGATTTCTTCTTATTTCCAAAAATCAAGTTATCTCATTATCAGACTTGATTGATCCTTTCAGTGCTTGGTTTTCATATAAAAGTAACCCCTTAGTTCTGGACTCTCTAAGCTAACATTATTTTAACTTCTTTCCTTAACTGTGTAGATTCCATACTTAACATTTGCCTGAAAAACATAGTAATGCATTAGCTTATTAAATGCTAGAAGTGTAGGAGGAAGTATCAATAGAATAGATAATTTAGAATTCAGAAATTGGATCCCCCCTTCTTATCCAAAGTCTTGCTGTCAAGGGCCATCAGAATCAATTTTGCCTCCCATTTCCCTTAAATAAAAAAAAGGGGGGGGGCTTCTGAACCCATCCACTGGACATTGGGCAGAGATGGTGACAGAGAGGCTATAGATACTGTGGATTCTACTCTCTTCTCCTACTGCACCACCCTGTCCTTTTTTCCCTTTCTCCGAGCAGCTTTGAGGTTGGTGTTGTACTGTTGAAAAGGCACAAGGTCATGGGGAAGAGAGTGGCCTGATCTTGGATTCTCCCTTCAAAGATCATAGGGATAGTTATGGCCTTGGCAAGGACAATCTGATATAGCATATGGTTCCTCTGATGCACTGTCCCAGACTATGGGATTGCTCTGTTTGCATGCTTTATTTTAGCTTTGGAATGCAAATAATAGTACAGGAGGGTGTTGCAGAAAAGTCATATAATTCTAACAATGATTAGCTATTCTAATTGCAACATTTGTAGTTCTGGCTTTGTCAACTGCATCAGTTTTGCTAATCTCAAATTTATGTTCCATCTCTCACTGCTGATAATATAATCACAGAGAAGCTTCTGAATTGTGCTCATGTAACCACCATGCTAATTATTTGACTATTGTCTTTAAATAAATCATTTAATACCATTTTTTGTTAAATTTGGCACCTGAGAAAATGTTTGTCTATTTAAACCTGGTGTAGTTACCCACCGGGGTGTTTCAAATCAAAATAGTTTAGGTTCTGAAACTAAACAGGACCAAATTAACAAAACTTAGAGCAGAGATTCATGGCTCTCTTGCAATAAATAGAAAGGTTTATATAAAAATGGAAGCAAGAAAAATTGCTAAAAATAATGCAGACAACAATGGAATATGGAAACAACAAAAAATGAAATAAGACAATGAAACAGAGTTACAGTGGTTGGATTTATGAATGGGTGGAACGTTTGCTTGGCTTTTACTTTGTGATGTAATTAGGCTATGATCCAACAACTGTATATATTACTAAGCGTTGTTTTTTTGTCACACATCAGGGGTCATATTTATCAGTCTTTCATTTGGTCTTTCATTTGTCCCCAAAACAATACTTTCAGTATTGGTCTTTCATTTGTCCCCAAAACCTGCGGCAGCCCCTTCAATATGAGAGATTTCAATGCCTTCAAGGTTACGTTAGTAACTTGAATTTTTGGTGGTATGTTTTTATGTGCCTGTGGTAGGGAAATGTCACACCGTTTATTTATTTATAAAATTTTTGTATACCATTCACTCAGAGGTATTGACTCCCTGAACAGTTTATACTCAATAAAAATCCAAACATGAGGAAATGTATTAAAACAGATTAACAAGACCATGTCATTTGTTTAATGGCGAGGTTTTTTCTTTTTGTGCATTCCTTGCCTATATTTATGTAGTATTTAAACAAATATTGAAAAGAACATTAATATCCAACTTTAGGTAATATAAAGCTGGTATCACTTCAGCATTTATTTTCAACATACACATTTTTCAATCCTATGAGTTTTTGTCTACAAATACTTTTTTCCACATGTACTTAGCATTTCTGTGGCTGCAAATGAATCGTGGTATATTATACAACTCATTGCGTATTCATCATCCACATCTACTGAGTAGAATGAAATATGGGATCTGATGAAATTTAGAAGCATCTCTGAAACGATGGCCTTCAGATGTTTTGAATACATGGGAAAGGAGAGAAGCCCGGATAAAATATGAGGAAAAGCTCCCTTCCCTGAAGAGAAGGTGCTGCTAAAGCAAAATCTTTACCACATCCTGGCCTAAGACTTTATAGCAGACAGTAGAGGTGCTGAAAAAACAAACGTCTTGACAAAGATTTTAAAAGGGGGTATGTAGTCTTGGTTTTATAGGTAGAAAAACAGCTTTATGAACATTGCAAATTTTTCATATGTTTTCCCCCTTTGATCCCTATATTTAAGATGGAATATGGTTTTCGGAGAGAGGAGACTAATCTTCTGAGATTAATTCACATGGCAATGTTTTTCATAAATATTATAAGATTACTTATACATTTGATTGATTTTAACACATTACACATAGAAGCATAGAAACAGACCGAGTCAGGAGGGTCCTCCCGGGCCATCTAGTCTGACCCCTGGCTCCAGCCAACTCTGCTTAGAACATGCTCACCATGTGCATTTCCAGCCTGTCTTTGAACACCCTCACCGATGGGGCCTCAACGACCTCCCGTGGAAGCCTATTCCACACCCTCGGGGTCCTAACTGTCAGAAAGTGCTTCCTGGCATCTAAATAGAACCTTGGTTCTCTGAGCTTTGCTCCGTTGGCGCACGTCCTGCCTTCTTCCGCAGGGGAGAACAGGTCTCTACCCATCTCCGTGTGACATCCCCTCACATACCTGTATGTTGCCAACATATCCCCTCTGAGTCTCCTCTTCTCCAGGCTGAAGAGACCCCCAGTTCCCTCAGTCTCGCCTCATATGGCATCCCCTGCAAACCGACCATCAACCTTGTGGCCCTATGCTGCACTGACTCTAACCTGGCTATATCCTTTCTGTAATGAGGGGCCCAAAACTGAGCACAATACTCCAGTTGTGGGCGCACCAGAGTCGTATAGAGAGGTATTACTACCACTCTATACGAC